>NC_060138.1:12800609-13403109 GCF_021461385.2 Schistocerca piceifrons
AGAAATTGCATCGGGATTGAATACAAAATGGACAATGCCGACTTAAGTACAAGAAGGTGAATTTTCTAAGAGTTTGTGGTTTGAGCGGCTCCTGAGAGACCAGTTTTAGATTCCGAAGCACCAGTGCAGGTTTACTTTATCATTTGGAAATTCACATTGACTATGAAAATCAGTAATTGCATCGGGATTGAATACAAAATGCACAATGCCGACTTATGTACAAGAAGGGTGAATCTTCAAAGTGTTTGTGACTTCAGCGGCTCCTGGTAGACCAGTATAGATTCCGATGCACCAGTGCAGGATAACTGCATCCTTTGGACCTTCACATTGACCACGAATCACAGAAATTGCATCGGGATTGAATACAAAAGGCACAATGCCGACTTAAGTACAAGAAGGTGAATTTTCTAAGAGTTTGTGGTTTGAGCGGCTCCTGAGAGACCAGTATTAGATTCCAATGCACCACAGCAGGTTTACTGTATCTCTTGGACCTTCACATTGACCATGAAACACACAAATTGCATCGGTATTGAACACAAAAGGGACAATGCCGACTTAAGTATAAGAAGAGTGAATCTTCTATGAGTTTGTGCCTTCAGCGGCTCCCGGACTACTAGTATTAGATTCCCATGCACCAGTGCACGATAACTGTATCCCTTGGAACTTCACATTGACCATGAATCACAGATATTGCATCGGGATTGAATACAAAAGGGACAATGCCGACTTAAGTAAAAGAAGGTGAATTTTCTAACAGTTTGTGGTTTGAGCGGCTCCTGAGAGACCAGTATTAGATTCCGATGCACCAGTGCAGGTTTACTGTATCATTTGGACCTTAACATTGACTATGAAACACGGAAATTGCATCGGGATTGAATACGAAATGCACAATGCCGACTTAAGTATAAGAAGAGTGAATCTTCTAAACGTTTGTGCCTTCAGCGGCTCCCGGAAGACCAGTATTACATTCCCATGCACCAGTGCAGGATAACTGTATCCCTTGAAACTTCACATTGATCATGAATCACAGATATTGCATCGGGATTGAATACAAAATGGGCAATGACGACTTAAGTAAAAGAAGGTGAATTTTCTAACAGTTTGTGGTTTGAGCGGCTCCTGAGAGACCAGTATTAGATTCCGATGCACCAGTGCAGGTATACTGTATCCCTTGGACCTTCACATTGACCATGAAACACAGAGATCGCATCGGGATTAATTACAACAGGCACAATGCCGATTTAAGTACAAGAAGAGTGAATCTTCTAAACGTTTGTGGTTGGAGCTGCTCCTGGCAGACCAGTATTAGATTCTGATGCACTAGTGCAGGTTTACTGTACCCATGGAACTTCACATTGACCATGAAATACAGAAACTGCATCGGGATTCAATACAAAAGGGACAATGCCGACTTAAGTACAAGATGAGTGAATCTTCTAAGAGTTTGTGTTTTGAGCGGCTCCTGGGAGACCAGTATTAGATTCCGATGCACCAGTGCAGGTTTACTGTATCCCTTGGACCTTCACATTGTGTATGAAACACAGAAATTTCATTGGGATTGAATACAAAAGGCACAATGTCGACTTAAGTACAAGAAGAGTGAATCTTTTAAGAGTTTGTGCTTTGAGCGGCTTATGAAAGACCAGTATTAGATTCCGATGCACCAGTGCG
Organism: Schistocerca piceifrons; assembly: GCF_021461385.2. Classification (NCBI taxonomy): domain Eukaryota; kingdom Metazoa; phylum Arthropoda; class Insecta; order Orthoptera; family Acrididae; genus Schistocerca; species Schistocerca piceifrons. The sequence goes on from NC_060138.1 coordinate 12,802,281, forward strand.
GGTTGACTGAATCATTTGGACCTTCACATTGACCATGAAACACAGAAATTGCATCGGGAATGAATACAAAAGGGACAATGCCGACTTAAGAACAAGAAGAATATATCCTCTAGGAGTTTGTGCTTTCAGCGGCTCCAGGGTGATCAGTATTCTATTCCGATCCACCAGTGCAGCTTTAATGTATCTTTTGGACATTCACATTGACCATGAAACATAGAAATCGCATCGGGATTCAATAGAAAAGGCACAATGCCGACTTAAGTACAAGAAGAGTGAATCTTCGAAGAAAATGTGGATTGAGCGGCTCATGGGAGACCAGTATTAGATTCCGATGCACCAGTGCAGGTTGACTGTATCATTTGGACCTTCACATTGACCATGATACACAGAAATTGCATTGGGATTGAATACATAAGGCACAATGCCGACATAAATACAAGAAGAGTGAATCTTTTAAGATTTTGTGCTTTGAGCGGCTCCTCAGAGGCCAGTATTCCATTCCAATGCACCAGTGCAGGTAGACTGTATCATTTGCACCTTCACCTTGACTATGAAACACAGAAATTGCTTCGGGATTGAATACAAAAGGCACAATGCAGACTTAAGTACAACCAGGGTGAATCTTAGAAGAGATTGTGCTTCGAGCATCTCCTGCGAGACCTGTATTAGATTCCGATGCACCAGTTCACGTTTATTGTATCCCTTTGACCTTCACATTGACCATGAAACACATAAATTGCATCGGGATTGAATACAAAAGGGGCAATGCGTACTTAAGTATAAGAAGAGCGAATTTTCTAAGAGTTTGTGGTTTGAGCGGCTCCTGGGAAACCAGTATTAGATTCCGATGCACCAGTGCAGGATTACTGTATCCCTTGGACCTTCACATTGACCTTGATACACAGAAATAGCATCGGGATTGAATACAAGAGGAACAATGCCGACTTAAGTACAAGAAGAGTGAATCTTCTAAGAGTTTGTGCTTTGAGCGGCTCCTGGGAGACAAGTATTAGATTCCGATGCACTAGTGCAGGTTTACTGTTTCCCTTGGACCTTCACATTGACCATGAATCACAGAAATTGCATAGGGATTGAATACAAAAAGGGCAATGCTAACTTAAGTACAAGAAGTATGAATCCTCTAGGAGTTTGTGCTTTCAGCGGCTCCTGGGAGACCAGTATTAGATTCCGATGAACCAGTGCAGGTTTACTGTATCCCTTAAACTTTCTCATTGACCATGAAACAAAGAAATAGCATCGGGATTGAATACAAAAGGAACAATGCCGACTTAAGTACAGGAAGAGTGAATCTTCTAAGAGTTTGTGCTTTGAGGGGCTCCTGGGAGACCAGTATTAGATTCCGATGAACCAGTGACGGTTTACTGTATCCCTTGGACCTTCTCATTGACCATGAAACACAGAAATTGCATCGGGATTGAATACAAAAGGCACAAAACCGACTTAAGTACAAAAAGAGTGAATGTACTAAGAGTTTGTGCGTTGAGCGACTCCTGGCAGACCAGTATTTCATTCCGATGCACCAGTGCAGGTTGACTGTCTCATTCGGCCATTCACATTGACCATGAACAAAGAAAACTCATCGGGATTGAGTACAAAATGGACAATGGCGTCTTAAGTACAAGAAGAATGAATCTTCTAGGAGTTTGTGCTTTCAGCGTCTCCTGGGAGACCAGTATTAGATTCCGATGCGCCAGTACAGGTCGACTGTATCATTTGGACCTTCGCATTGACCATGAAACACAGAAATTGCATCGGGATTGAATACAAAAGGGACAATGCCGAATTAAGTACAAGAAGAATGAATCCTCTAGGAGTTTGTGCTTTTAGCGGTTCCTGGGAGACCAGTATTAGATTCCGATGCACCAGTACAGGTTTACTGTATCCCTTGTACCCTCACATTAACCATGAAAAGCAGATATTGCATTGGGATAGAATACAAAAGGCACAATGCCAACTTAAGTACAAGAAGAGTGAATCTTCTAAGTGTTGTACTTTAAACTGCTCCAGGGAGACCAGTATTAGATTCCGATTCACCAGTGCAGGTTTACTGAATCCCTTGGACTTTCACATTGAGCATGAAACACAGAAATTGCATCTGGATTGAATACAAAAGGGACAATGCCGACTTAAGTACAAGAAGAGTGAACCTTCTAAGAGTTTGTGGTTTGAGCTTCTCATGGAAGACCAGTATTAGATTCCGATGCACCAGTGAACGTTTACTGTATCCCTTGGACATTCTCACTGACCATGAAACATAGAAATTGCATCGGGATTGAATACAAAATGGACAATGCCGACTTAAGTACAAGAAGAATGAATCTTCTAGGAGTTTGTGCTTTCAGTGGCTCCTGGGACACCAGTAATAGATTCCGATGCACCAGTGCAGGGTTAGTGTATCCCTTGGACCTTCACATTGACCATGAAACACAGAACATGCGTCGGAATTGAATACAAAAGGAACAATGCCGACTTAAGTACAGGAAGAGTGAATCTTCTAAGAATTTGTGCTTTGAGCGGCTCTTGGGAGACCAGTATTAGATTCCGATGAACCAGTGCAGGTTTACCGTATCCCATGGACCTCGTCATTGACCATGAAACACAGAAATTGCATCAGGATTGAATACAAAGGCCAAAATGCCGACTTAAGTACAAGAAGAGTGATCATCTAAGAAATTGTGTTTTGAGCGGCCCCTGGGGCCAGTATTACATTCGGATGCACCACTGCAGGTTGACTGTATCACTTGGACCTTCACATTGACCATGAACCACAGAAATTGCATCGGTATTAAATAAAAAATGGACAATGCCGACTTAAGTACAAGAAGAATGAATCTTCTAGGAGTTTGTGCTTTCAGTGGCTCCTGGGACACCAGTATCAGATTCCGATGGACCAGTGCAGGGTTACTGTATCCCTTGGACCTTCACATTGACCATGAAACACAGAACATGCATCGGGATTGAATTCAAAAGGCACAATGCCCACTTTAGTACAAGAAGAGTGAATCTTCTAAGGGTTTGTGCTTTGAGCGGCCCCTGGGAGACCAGTATTAGATTCCGATGCAGCTGTGCTGGTTTACTGTATCCCTTGGACATTCAAATTGACCATGAAACACAGAAATTGCATCGGGATTTAATACAAAATACACAAAGCCAACTTAAGTACAAGAAGAATGAATTTTCTAAGAGTTTGTGCTTTGAGCGGCTCCTCGGAAACCAGTATTAGATTCCGATGCACCATTGCAGGTTTACTGTATCCCTTGGAACTTCAAATTGACCATGAAACTCAGAAATTGCAACGGAATGGAATTCATAAGGCACAATGCTGACTTAAGTACAAGAAGAGTGAATCTTCTAAGAGTTTGAGCTTTGAGCGGCTCCTGGGTGTCCAGTATTAGATTCCGTTGCACCAGTACAGGTTTACTGTATCCCTTGGACCTTCACATTGACCATGAAACACAGAAATTGCATCGATATTGAATACAAAAGGAACAATGCCGACTTAAGTACAAGAGGGGTGAATCTTATAAGATTTTGTGCTTTGAGCGGCTCCTTGGAGACCAGTATTAGATACCGATGCACCAGTGCTGGAAAACGGTATCCCTTGGACCTTCACATTAACCATGAAACACAGAAGATGCATCGGGATTGAATACAAGACAGACAATGCCGAAAAAAGTACAAGAAGGCTGAATCTTCTAAGAGTTTATCCTTTGAGCGGCTCCTGGGGCACCAGTATTAGGTTCCGACGCACCGGTGCAAGTTTACTGTATCCCTTGGTCCTTCACATTGAACAAGAAACACAGTTATTGCATCGGGATTGAATACAAAAGGGACAATGCCGACTTAAGTACAAGAAGAGTGAATCTCTTCAGAGTTTGAGCTTTGAGCGGCTCCTGGGATACCAGTATTAGATTCCGATGCACCAGTGCAGGTTAACTGTATCCCTTGGTCCTTCACATTGCCAATGAATCACAGATATTGGATCGGGATTGAATATAATAGGGACAATGCCGAAATAATTACAAGAAGAGTGAATCTCTTCAGAGTTTGTGCTTTGAGCTGCTCCTGGGATACCAGTATTAGATTCCGATGCACCAGCGCAGGTTTACTGTATCCCTTCGACTTTCACATTGAACATGAAACACAGAAATTCATTCGCGATTGAATACAAACGCCCCAATGCCGTCTTAAATACAAGAAGTGTTAATATTCTAAAAGTTTATGCTTTGAGCGGCTCCTGGGAGACCAGTATTAGATTCGAATGCTCCAGTGCAGGTTTAATGTATAACTTGGACCCTCACATTGACCATGAATCACAGAAACCGCATCGGGATTGAATTCAAAGGGGACAATGCCGACTTAAGTACAAGAAGAGGGAATCTTCTAAGAGTTTGTGCTTTGAGCGGCTCCTGGGAGAACAGTATTGGATTCCGAAGCACCAGTGCAGGATTACTATATCCCTTAGCCCGTCACATTGACCATGAAACACAGAAATATTATCGGGACGGAATACATAAGGGACAATGCCGACTCTAGTTCAACAAGTGTGAATTTTGTGAGAGTTTGTGGTTTGAGCGGCTCATGCAAGACCACTATTAGATTCCGATGCACCAGTGCTGGTTTACTGTATCCCTTGGACCTTCACATTGAGCAAGAAACACAGAAATTGCATCGGTATTGAATAAAAAAGGGACAATGCCGACTTAAGTACAAGAAGAGTGAATCTTCTAAGACTTTGTGGTTTTAGCGGCTCCTGGGAGAAAAATGTTAGATTCCGATGCACCAGTGCAGGTTTACTGTATCCCTTGGACCTTCACATTGACCATGAAACACAAAAATTGCATCGGGATTAAATACATAAGGCACAATGCCGATTTAAGTGCAATAAGAGTGAATCTTCTAAGAGTTTGTGCTTTGAGCGGCTCCTGAGAGACCAGTATTAGATTGCAGTGCACCAGTGCAGGTTGACTGTATCATTTGGACCTTCACATTGACTATGAAACATAGGAATTGCATCGGGATTGAATAAAAAAGAGACAATGTCGACTTAAGTACAAGAGGGTGATTTTCTAAGGGTTTGTGGTTCGAGCGGCTCCTGGGAGACCAGTATTGGATTCCGATGAACCAGTGCAGGTTTACTGTATCTTTGGGACCTTAACATTGACTATGAGACATGGAAATTGCATCGGGAATGAATAAAACAAGAACAATGCCGACTTAAGTACAAGAAGAATGAATCTTCTAGGAGTTTGTGCTTTCAGTGGCTCATGGGAGACCAGTTTTAGATTCCAATGAACCAGTGCAGGTTTACTGTATCCCTTGGACATTCTCATTGACCATAAAACATGGAAATTGCATCGGGATTGAATACAAAATGCACAATACCAACTTAAGTACAAGAAGAGTGAATCTTGTAAGAGCTCGTGCTTTGAGCGTCTCCTGTAAGACTAGCATTAGATTACGATGCACCATTGCATGTTGACTGTATCATTTGGACCTTCAAATTGACCATGAAACACAGAAATTGCATCGGGACTGAATACCAAAAGGACAATGCCGACTTAAGTACAAGAAGAGTGAATCTTCTAAGGGTTTGTGATTTGGGCGGCTCCTGGGAGACCAGTATTACATTCCGATGCACCAGTGCTGATTTACTGCATCCCTTGGACCTTCAAATTGTCCATGAAACACAGGAATTGCATCGGGATTGAATACAAAATACTTAATGCTAACTTAAGTACAAGAAGAGTGAATTTTCTAAGAGTTTGTGCTTTGAGCGGCTCATTGGAAACCAGTATTAGATTCCGATGCACCAGTGCAGGTTTACTATATCCCTTGGAACTTCAAATTGACCATGAAACACAGAAATTGCGTTGGAATGGACTTCATAAGGCACAATGCTGACTTAAGTACAAGAAGAGTAAATCTTCAAAGAGTTTGTGCTTTGAGCGGCTTTTGGGGGTCCAGTATTAGATTCCGATGCACCTCTGCAGGTTTACTGTATCCCTTGGACCTTCACATTGACAATGAAACACAGATACTGCATCGGGATGGAATACATAATGGACAATGCCGACTCAAGTACATGAAGAGTGAATTTTGTAAGAGTTTGTGCTTTGCGCGGCTCCTGGGAGCCCAGTATTAGATTCCGATGCACCAGTGCAGCTTTACTGTATCCTTTTGACCTTCACATTGACCTAGAAACACAGAAATCACATCGGGATTTAATACAAAAGAGAAAATGCCGACTTAAGAACAAGAAGAGTGAGTCTTCTAAGAGTTTGTGATTAGAGCGGCTCTTGGGAGCCCTGTATTAGATTCCGATGCACCAGTGCAGGTTGACTGTATTATTTCGACCTTAACATTGACTATGGGACATAGAAATTGCATCGGGATTGAATTCATAAGGCACAATGCTGACTTAACTACAAGAAGAGTGAATGTTCTAAGAGTTTGTGGTTTGAGCGGCTCCTGACACACCGGTATTAGATTCCGATGGACCAGTGCAGCTTTATGTATCCTTTGGACCTTCACACTGACCATGAAACACAGATATTGCATCGGGATTGAATACAAAACTCACAATGGTAAATAAAGCACAAGAAGTGTTATTCATCGATGAGATTGTGATTTGAGCGTCTCCTGGGAGACCTGCATTAGATTCCGATGCACCAGTGCACGTTTACCGCATCCCTTTGACCTTCACATTGACCATGAAACACAGAAATTGAATCGGGATTGAATACAAAATGGACAATGCCGACTTAAGTACAAGAAGAGTGAAACTTCTAAGGGATTGTGCTTTGAGCGACTTCTGGGAGACCAGTAATAGATTCCGATGCACCAGTGCCGATTTACTGTATCCTTTGGACCTTCACATTCCACATGAAACACAGAAATACCATCGGGATTGAATACAAAATACACAATGATAACTTAAGTACAAGAAGAGTGTATTTTCTAAGAGTTTATGATTTGAGCGGCTCCTCGGAGACCAGTATTAAATTCCGATGCACACGTGCAGGTTTACTGTAACCCTTGGACCTTCACATTGACCTTGAAACACTGAAATTGCATCGGGATGGAATACATAAGGGACAATGCCGACTCAAGTACAAGAAGACTGAATCTTCTAAGAGTTTGTGGTTTGAGCGACTCCTGGGAGAAAACTGTTAGATTCCGATGCACCAGTGCACGTTTACTGTATCCCTTGGACCTTCATATTGGGCATGAAACACAGATTTTGCATCGGCATGCAATAGATAAGGGACAATGCCGACTTGGGTACAAGAAGGGTGAATCTCCTAAGAGTTTGTGGTTTGAGCGACTCCTGGGAAAAAAGTGTTAGATTCCGATGCACCAGTGCACGTTTACTGTATCCCTTGGACTTTCACATTGGCCAAGAAACACATAAATTGCATCGGGATTGAATACAAAAGGGACAATGAATACTTAAGTACAAGGGGGATGAATCCTTTAAGGTTTTGTGCTTTGAGCGGCTCCTGGGAGACCAGTATTGGATTCCGATGCACCAGTGCTGGTTAACGGTATCCCTTGGACCTTCACATTGCCCATGAAACACAGAATATGAATCGGGATTGAATACAAAAGAGACAATGCCGACTTAAGTACAAGAAGGCTGAATCTTCTAAGTGTTTGTCCTATGAGCTGCTCCTGGGAGACCAGTTAGGTTCCGACGCACCAGAACAAGTTTACTGTATCCCTTGGTCCTTCACATCGAACATGAAACACGGAAATTGCATCAGGATTGAATACAAAAGGGACAATGCCGACTTCAGTACAAGAAGAGTGAATCTCTTCAGAGTTTATGCTATGAGCGGCTCCTAATATACCATTATTAGATTAGGATGCACCAGTGCAGGTTTACCGTATCCATTGGACCTTTACATTGACAATGAAACACAGAAATTGCATCGGGATTAAATACAAAAGGGGCTCCCGACTTAAGTACAAAAAGAGTTAATCATCTAAGAGTTGGTGTTTTGAGCGGCTCTTGGGAGACCACTATTAGATTGGGATGCACCAGTGCAGGTTTACTGTATCATTTGGACCTTCACATTGCCCATGAAACGCAGAAATTGCATCGGGATTGAATACAAAATGCACAATGCCGACTTAAGTACAACAAGAGTCAATCATCTAAGAGTTTGTGCTTTGAGCGGCTTCTGGGAGACCAGTTTTAGATTCTGTTTCACCAGTGCAGGTTTACTGTATCCCTTGGACCTTCACATTGACCATGAAACACAGAAATTGCATCGGGATTGAATACAGGAGGGACAATGCCGACTTAACTACAAGAAGAGTACATTTCCTACATGTTTGTGGTTTGAGCGGCTCCTGGGAGAGCAGTGTTAGATTCCGATGCACCAGTGCAGGTTTCCTATATCCCTCGGACCTTCACATTGACAATGAAACGCAGAACTTGCATCGGGATTGAATACAAAATGGACAATGCCGACTTAAGTACAAGAAGGGTGAATCTTCTGAGAATTTTGTGTTTTGAGCGGCTCCTGGGAGACCAGTATTAGATTCCGATGCACCAGTGCTGTTTAACTGTATCCCTTGGACCTTCACATTGACAATGAAACACAGAAATTACATCGGGATTGAATACATAAGAGACAATGCAAACCTAAATACAAGAAGAGTAAATCTTCTAAGAGTTTGTGCTTTGTGCGGCTCCTGGCAAACCAGTATTAGATTCCGATGCACCAGTGCAGCTTTACTGTATCCCTTGGTCCTTCACATTGACCATGAAACACAGATATTGCATCGGGATTGAATACAATAGGGACAATGCCGACTTAAGTGCAAGAAGAGTGAATATCTTCAGAGTTTGTGCTTTGAGCGGCTCCTGGGATACCAGTATTAGATTCCGATGCACCAGTGCAAGTTTACTGTATCCCTTCGACCTTCACATTGACCATGAAACACAGAAATTCCATCGCGATTGAATACAAAAGACACAATGCCGTCTTAAGTACCAGAAGAATGAATCTTCTAAGAGTTTGTGCTTTGAGCGTCTCCTGGGAGACCACTATTAGATTCCGATGTACCAGTGCACGTTTACTGTATCCCTTGGACCTTCACATTGACCGTGAAACACAGAAATTGCATCGGGATTGAACACAAATTGAACAATGCTACTTAAGTACAAGAAGAGTGAATCTTCTAAGAGATTGTGCTTTTGAGCGGCTCCTGGGAGACCAGTATTAGATTCCGATGCACCAGTGCAGGTTTACTGTATCCCTTCGCCCTTCACATTGACCATGAAACACAGAAATTGCATCGGGATTGAATACATAAGGCACAATGACGACTTAAGTACAAGAAGGAGGAATCTTCTAAGAGTTTGTGCTTTTAGTGGCTCTTGGGAGACCACTATTAGATTCCAGTGCACCATTGCAGGTTTACTGTATCCATTGGACCTTCACATTGACCGTGAAACACAGAAATTGCATCGGGATTGAATACAAAAGGCACAATGCCGACTTAAGTAAATCGAAGAGTGAATCTTCATAGAGTTTCTGCTCTGAGCTGCTCCTGAGAGACCAGTATTAGATTCCGTTGCACCGGTGCATGTTTACTGCATCCCTTGGACCTTCACATTGACCATGAAACACAGAAATTGCATCGGGATTGAATACAAAATGGACAATGTAGACTTTAGTACAAAAGAGTGAATTTTCTATGAGTTTGTGGTTTGAGCGGCTCCTGGGAGAAAAGTGTTAGATTCCGATGCACCAGTGCATGTTTACTGTATTCCTTGGACCTTCACATTGACCACGAAACACAGAAATAGCATCGGGATTGAATACAAAAGGGGCAATGCCAACTTAAGTACAAGAACGGTGAATCTTACAAGATTTTGTGCTTTGAGCGGCCCCTGGGAGCCCAGTATTAGATTCCGATGCACCAGTGCTGGTTAACGGCATCCCTTGGACCTTCACATTGACCATGATACACAGAATATGCATCGGGATTGAATACAAAAGAGACAATGCCGACTTAAATACAAGAGGGCTGAATCTTCTAGGAGTTTGTGCTTTGAGCGGCTCCTGGGAGACCCGTATTAGGTTCCGACACACCAGTGTAGGTTTACTGTATCCCTTGGTCCTTCACATTGACCATGAATCACAGATATTGCATTGGGATTGGATAAAATAGGGACAATGCCGAATTAAGTACAAGAAGAGTGAATCTCTTCAGATTTTTTGCTTTGAGCGGCTTCTGGCATACCAGTATTAGATTCCGATGCACCAGTGCAGGTTTACTGTTTCCCTTCGACCCTCACATTGACCATGAAACACAGAAATTCCATCGCGATTGAATACAAAAGGCAAAATGCCGTCTTAAGTACAAAAAGAGTTAATATTCTAAGAGTTTGTGCTTTGAGCGGCTCCTGGGAGACCAGTATCAGATTCAGATGCTCCAGTGCACGTTTACTGTATCCCTTGGACAATCACATTGACCATGAGACACAGAAATTTCTTCGGGATAGAATACAAATGGGACAATGCCGACTTAAGTACAAGAAGAGTGAATCTTCTAAGAGATTGTGCTTTCAGCGGCTCCTGGGAGACCAGTATTAGATTCGAATGCACCAGTGCTGGTTTACTGTATACTTTGGACCCTCACATTGACCATGAATCACAGAAACCGCATCTGGATTGAATACAAAAGGGACAATGCTGACGTAGGTACAAGACGAGTTAATTTTCTAAGAATTTGTGCTTTGAGCGGCTCCTGGGAGACCAGTATTAGATTCAGATGCACCGGTGCACGTTTACTGTATCCCTTGGACCCTCACATTGACCATGAGACACAGAAATTGAATCGGGATTGAATACAAGAGGTACAATGCCGACCTAAGTACAAGAAAAGTGAATTTTCTAAGAGCTTGTGGTTTGAGCGGCTCCTGGGAGACCAGTATTAGATTCCCATGCACCAGTGCAGGTTTACTGTATCCCTTGGACCTTCACATTGACCATTATACACAGAACTTGCATCGGGATTGAATACAAAGGGACAATGCCGACTTAAGTACAAGAAGAGTGAATTTTCTAAGAGTTTGTGGTTTGAGCGACTCCTGGGAGAAAAGTCTTAGATTCCGATGCACAAGTGCAAGTGTACTGTATCCCTTGGACCTTCACATTGGCCATGAAACACAGAAATTGCATCGGGATTGAATACAAAATGGACTATCCCGACTTCAGTACAAGAAGAGTGAATCTCTTCCGAATTTGTGCTTTGAGCGGCTCCTGGGAGACCAGTATTAGATTCCGATGCACCAGTGCTGGTTAACGGTATCCCTTGGTCCGTCACATTGACCATGAAATACAGAATATGCATCGGGATTGATTACAAAAGAGACAATGCCGACTTAAGTACAAGAAGACTGAATCTTCTAAGAGTTTGTGCTTTGAGCGGCTCCTGGGAGACCAGTATCAGATTCAGATGCTCCAGTGCACGTTTGCTGTATCCTTTGGACATTCACATTGACCATGAGACACAGAAATTTCTTCGGGATTGAATACAAATGGGACAATGCCGACTTAAGTACAAGTAGAGTGAATCTTCTAAGAGATTGTGCTTTCAGCGGCTCCTGGGAGACCAGTATTAGATTCAGATGCACCGGTGCACGTTTACTGTATGCCTTGGACCTTCACATTGACCATGAAATACAGACATTGCATCAGGATTGAATACAAAAGCCACAATGCCAATTTAAGTACAAGAAGAGTGAATTTTCTAAGAGTTTGTGCTTTGAGCGGCTGCTGGGAGAAAAGTGTTAGATTCCGATGCAACAGGGCAAGTTTACTGTATCCCTTGGACCTTCACATTGGCCACGAAACACAGAAATTGCATTGGGATTGAATACAAAAGGGACAATGCAGACTTAAGTACAAGAAGGAAGAATCTTATAAGATTTTGTGCTTCGAGCGGCTCCTGGGAGACCGGTATTAGATTTCGATGCACCAGTGCTGGTTAACGGTATCCTTGGTCCTTCACATTGAACATGAAACACAGATATTCCATCGGGATTGAATACAAAAGGGACAATGCCGACTTAAGTACAAGAAGGTGAATTTTCTAAGATTTTGTGGTTTGAGCGGCTCCTGGGAGGCCAGTATTAGTTACCGATGCACACGTCCAGGTTGACTGTATCATTTGGAACTTCACATTGACAATGAAACACAGATTTTGCATCGGGATTGAATACAATATGGACAATCCCGACTTAAGTACAAGAAGAATGAATCTTCTAAGAGTTTGTGCTTTGAGCGGCTCCTGGGAGACAAGTATTAGATTCCGTTGCACCAGTGGAGGTTTACTGTATCCCTTGGACCTTCACATTGACCATGAAACACAGAAATTGAATCGGGATTGAATACAAAAGGGACAATGCAGACTTAAGTACAAGAGGAGTGAATTTTCTAAGAGTTTGTAGCTTGAGCGACTCCTGGGAGAAAAGTGTTAGATTCCGATGCACAAGTGCAAGTGTACTGTATCCGTTGGACCTTCACATTGGCCATGAAACACAGAAATTGCATTGGGATTGAATACAAAAGGGACAATCCCGACTTCAGTACAAGAAGGGTGAATCTCTTCCGAATTTGTGTTTGAGCGGCTCCTGGGAGACCAGTATTAGATTCCGATGCACCAGTGCTGGTTAACGGTATCCCTTGGACCGTCACATTGACCATGAAATACAGAATATGCATCGGGATTGACTACAAAAGAGACAATGCCGACTTAAGTACAAGAATACTGAATCTTCTAAGAGTTTGTGCTTTGAGCGGCTCCTGGGAGACCAGTATTAGGTTCCGATGCACCAGTGCACGTTTACTGTATCCCTTGGACTTTCACATTGACCATAAAACACAAAAATTGCATCGGGACTGACTACAAAAGGGACTGCCGGCTTAAGTACAAGAAGAGTAAATCATCTAAGTGTTTGTGTTTTGAGCGACTCTTGGGAGAAAAGTATTAGATTCCGATGCACCAGTGCAGGTTAGCTGTATCCCTTGGACCTTCACATTGCCCATGAGACGCAGAAATTGCATCGGGATTGAATACAAAACGCACAATGCCGACTTAAGTACAAGAAGAGTGAATATTCTAAGAGTTTGTGTTTTGAGCGGCTCCTGGGAGGCAAGTATTAGATTGCGTTTCACCAGTGCTGGTTAACGGTATCCCTTAGACCGTCACATTGACCATGAAATACAGAATATGCATCGGGATTGATTACAAAAGAGACAATGCCGACTTAAGTACAAGAATACTGAATCTTCTAAGAGTTTCTGCTCTGAGCGGCTCCTGGGAGACCAGTATTGAATTCCGTTGCACCAGTGCAGGATTACTGTATCCCTTGGACCTTCACATTGACCATGATACACAGAACTTGCATCGGGATTGAATACAAAAGGGACAATGCCGACTTAAGTACAAGGAGAGTGAATTTTCTAAGAGTTTGTGGTTTGAGCGGATCGTGGGTGAAAAGAGTTAGATTCCGATGCACCAGTGCTAGTTTACTGAATCCCTTGGACCTTCACATTGGCCATGAAACACAGAAATTGCATCGAGATTGAACACAAAAGGGACAATGCTAACTTAAGTACAAGAAGGATGAATCTTATAAGATTTTGTGCTTTGAACGGCTCCTGGGAGACCAGAATAGATTCCGATGCACCAGTGCTGGTTAACGGTATCCCTTGGACCTTCACATTGACCATGAAATGCAGACTATGCATCGGGATTAATTACAAAACAGACAATGCCGACTTAAGTACAAGAAGACTGAATCTTCTAAGAGTTTGTGATTTGAGCGGCTCCTGGGAGACCAGTATTAGGTTCCGACGCACCAGTGCAGGTTTACTGTATCCCTTGGGCCTTCACATTGAACATGAAACACAGATATTGCATCGGGATTGAATACAAAAGGGACAATGCCAACTTAAATACAAGAAGAGAGATTATCTTCAGAGTGTGTGCCTTGAGCGGCTTCTGGGATACCAGTATTACATTCCGATGCACTAGTGCAGGTTTACTGTATTCCTTGGACCTTCCCATTGACCATGAAACACAGAAATTGCATCGGGATTAAATAAAAAAGGGACTGCTGAGTTAAGTACAAAAAGAGTTAATCATCTAAGAGTTTGTGTTTTGAGCGCCTCTTGGGAGACCGGTATTAGATTGCGATGCACCAGTGCAGGTTTACTGTATCATTTGGACCTTCACATTGCCCATGAAACGCAGAAATTGCATCGGGATTGAATACAAAATGCACATTGCCGACTAAAATACAACAAGAGTGAATTTTCTAAGAGTATGTGCTTTGAGCGGCTTCTGGGAGACCAGTATTAGATTCCGTTTCACCAGTGCAGGTTTACTGTATCCCTTGGACCTTCACATTGACCATGAAACACAGAAATTGCATCGGGATTTAATACTGTAGGGACAATGCCGGCTTAACTACAAGAAGAGTAAATTTTCTACAAGTTTGTGGTTTGAGCGGCTCCTGGGAAACCAGTATTAGATTCCGATGCACCAGTGCAAGTTTACTGTATCCCTTGGTCCTTTACATTGACCATGTAACACAGATATTGCATAAGGATTGAATACAATAGGGACAATGAAGACTTAAGTACAAGAAGAGTGAATATGTTCAGAGTTTGTGCTTTGAGCGGCTCCTGGGATACCAGTATTAGATTCCGATGCACCTGTGCTAGTTTACTGTATCCCTTTGACCTTCACTTTGACCATGAAACACAGAAATTCCATCGCGATTGAATACAAAAGGCACAATGCCGTCTTAAGTACCAGAAGAGTGAATCGTTTAAGAGATTGTGCTTTGAACGTCTCCTGGAAGACCACTCTTAGATTCCCATGCACCAGTGCACGTTTACTGTATCCCTTGGATCTTCACATTGACCGTGAAACACAGAAATTGCATCGGGATTGAATGCATAAGGCACAATGACGACTTAAGTACAAGAAGAGGGAATCTTCTAAGAGTTTGTGCTTTTAGTGGCTCTTGGGAGACCACTTTTAGATTCCAGTGCACCATTGCAGGTTTACTGTATCCATTGGACCTTCACATTGACCGTGAAACACAGAAATTGCATCGGGATTGAATACAAAAGGCACAATGCCGACTTAAGTAAATAGAAGAGTGAATCTTCATAGAGTTTCTGCTCTGAGCTGCTCCTGAGAGACCAGTACTAGATTCCGTTGCACCGGTGCGTGTTTACTGCAACCCTTGGACCTTCACATTGACCATGAAACACAGAAATTGCATCGGGATTGAATACAAAATGGACAATGTAGACTTTAGTACAAAAGCGTGAATTTCCTATGAGTTTGTGGTTTGAGCGGCTCCTGGGAGAAAAGTGTTAGATTCCGATGCACCAGTGCATGTTTACTGTATTCCTTGGACCTTCACATTGACCACGAAACACAGAAATAGCATCGGGACAAAAGGGACAATGCCAACTTAAGTACAAGAACGGTGAATCTTACAAGATTTTGTGCTTTGAGCGGCTCCTGGGAGCCCAGTATTAGATTCCGATGCACCAGTGCTGGTTAACGACATCCCTTGGACCTTCACATTGACCATGATACACAGAATATGCATCGGGATTGAATACAAAAGAGACAATGCCGACTTAAGTAAAAAAGGGCTGAATCTTCTAGGAGTTTGTGCTTTGAGCGGCTCCTGGGAGACCCGTATTAGGTTCCGACACACCAGTGTAGGTTTACTGTATCCCTTGGTCCTTCACATTGACCATGAATCACAGATATTGCATTGGGATTGGATACAATAGGGACAATGCAAAATTAAGTACAAGAAGAGTGAATCTCTTCAGATTTTTTGCTTTGAGCGGCTTCTGGGATACCAGTATTAGATTCCGATGCACCAGTGCAGGTTTACTGTTTCCCTTCGACCTTCACATTGACCATGAAACACAGAAATTCCATCGCGATTGAATACAAAAGGCAAAATGCCGTCTTAAGTACAAAAAGAGTTAATATTCTAAGAGTTTGTGCTATGAGCGGCTCCTGGGAGACCAGTATCAGATTCAGATGCTCCAGTGCACGTTTACTGTATCCCTTGGACAATCACATTGACCATGAGACCCAGAAATTTCTTCGGGATAGAATACAAATGGGACAATGCCGACTTAAGTACAAGAAGAGTGAATCTTCTAAGAGATTGTGCTTTCAGCGGCTCCTGGGAGACCAGTATTAGATTCGAATGCACCAGTGCTGGTTTACTGTATACCTTGGACCCTCACATTGACCATGAATCACAGAAACCGCATCTGGATTGAATACAAAAGGGCAATGCTGACGTAGGTACAAGACGAGTGAATTTTGTAAGAGTTTGTGCTTTGAGCGGCTCCTGGGAGACCAGTATTAGATTGAGATGCACCGGTGCACGTTTACTGTATCCCTTGGACCTTCACATTGACCATGAAACACAGAAATTGAATCGGGATTGAATACAAGAGGTACAATGCCGACCTAAGTACAAGAAGAGTGAGTTTTCTAAGAGTTTGTTGTTTGAGCGACTCCTGGGAGAAAAGTCTTAGATTCCGATGCACAAGTGCAAGTGTACTGTATCCCTTGGACCTTCACATTGGCCATGAAACACAGATATTGCATCGGGATTGAATACAAAATGGACTATCCCGACTTCAGTACAAGAAGAGTGAATCTCTTCCGAATTTGTGCTTTGAGCGGCTCTTGGGAGACCAGTATTAGATTCCGATGCACCAGTGCAGGTTTGCTGTATCCCTTGGACCTTCACATTGACCATGAATCACAGATATAGCATCGGGTTTGAATACAAAAGGGACAATGCCGAATTAAGTACAAGAAGAGTGAATCTCTTCAGATTTTGTGCTTTGAGCGGCTTCTGGGATACCAGTATTAGATTCCGATGCACCAGTGCAGGTTTACTGTATCCCTTCGACCTTCACAATGACCATGACGCACAGAAATTCCATCGCGGTTGAATACAAAAGGCACAATGCCGTCTTAAGTACAAAAAGAGTTAATATTCTAAGAGTTTGTGCTTTGAGCGGCTCCTGGGAGACCAGTATCAGATTCAGATGCTCCAGTGCACGTTTGCTGTATCCTTTGGACATTCACATTGACCATGAGACACAGAAATTTCTTCGGGATTGAATACAAATGGGACAATGCCGACTTAAGTACAAGAAAAGTGAATCTTCTAAGAGATTGTGCTTTCAGCGGCTCCTGGGAGACCAGTATTAGATTCGAATGCACCAGTGCTGGTTAACGGTATCCTTGGTCCTTCACATTTAACATGAAACACAGATATTGCATCGGGATTGAATACAAAAGGGACAATGCTGACTTAAGTACAAGAAGGTGAATTTTCTAAGATTTTGTGGTCTGAGCGGCTCCTGGGAGGCCAGTATTAGTTACCGATGCACACGTCCAGGTTGACTGTATCATTTGGAACTTCACATTGACAATGAAACACAGATTTTGCATCGGGATTGAATACAATATGGACAATCCCGACTTAAGTACAAGAAGAGTGAATCTTCTGAGAGTTTGTGCTTTGAGCGGCTCCTGGGAGACAAGTATTAGATTCCGTTTCACCAGTGAAGGTTTACTGTATACCTTGGACCTTCACATTGACCATGAAACACAGAAATTGCATTGGGATTGAATACAAAAGGGACAATCTTGACCTCAGTACAAGAAGAGTGAATCTCTTCCGAATTTGTGTTTGAGCGGCTCCTGGGAGAGCAGTATTAGATTCCGATGCACCAGTGCTGTTTAACGGTATCCCTTGGACCGTCACATTGACCATGAAATACAGAATATGCATCGGGATTGATTACAAAAAAGACAATGCCGACTTAAGTACAAGAATACTGAATCTTCTAAGAGTTTGTGCTTTGAACGGCTCCTGGGAGACCAGTATTAGGTTCCGATGCACCAGTGCACGTTTACTGTATCCCTTGGACTTTCAAATTGACCATAAAACACAAAAATTGCATCGGGACTGACTACAAAAGGGACTGCCGGCCTAAGTACAAGAAGAGTAAATCATCTAAGTGTTTGTGTTTTGAACGACTCTTGGGAGACCAGTATTAGATTCCGATGCACCAGTGCAGGTTAGCTGTATCCCTTGGACCTTCACATTGCCCATGAGACGCAGAAATTGCATCGGGATTGAATACAAAACGCACAATGCCGACTTAAGTACAAGAAGAGTGAATATTCTAAGAGTTTGTGTTTTGAGCGGCTCCTGGGAGGCAAGTATTAGATTCCGTTTCACCAGTGCTGGTTAACGGTATCCCTTGGACCCTCACATTGACCATGAAACACAGAATATGCATCGGGATTGATTACAAAAGAGACAATGCCGATTAAGTACAAGAATACTGAATCTTCTAAGAGTTTCTGCTCTGTGCGGCTCCTGGGAGACCAGTATTGAATTCGTTGCACCAGTGCAGGATTACTGTATCCCTTGGACCTTCACATTGACCATGATACACAGAACTTGCATCGGGATTGAATACAAAAGGGACAATGCCGACTTAAGTACAAGAAGAGTGAATTTTCTAAGAGTTTGTGGTTTGAGCGGGTCGTGGGTGAAAAGAGTTAGATTCCGATGCACCAGTGCTAGTTTACTGTATCCCTTGGACCTTCACATTGGCCATGAAACACAGAAATTGCATCGAGATTGAACACAAAAAGGACAATGCCAACTTAAGTACAAGAAGGATGAATCTTATAAGATTTTGTGCTTTGAACGGCTCCTGGGAGACCAGAATAGATTCCGATGCACCAGTGCTTGTTAACGGTATCCCTTGGACCTTCACATTGACCATGAAATGCAGAATATGCATCGGGATTAATTACAAAAGAGACAATGCCGACTTAAGTACAAGAAGACTGAATCTTCTAAGAGTTTGTGCTTTGAGCGGCTCCTGGGAGACCAGTATTAGGTTCCGACGCACCAGTGCAGGTTTACTGTATCCCTTGGGCCTTCATATTGAACATGAAACACAGATATTGCATCGGGATTGAATACAAAAGGGACAATGCCAACTTAAATACAAGAAGAGTGAATATCTTCAGAGTGTGTGCCTTGAGCGGCTTCTGGGATACCAGTATTAGATTCCGATGCACTAGTGCAGGTTTACTGTATTCCTTGGACCTTCCCATTGACCATGAAACACAGAAATTGCATCGGGATTGAATACAAAAGGTACTGCTGACTTAAGTACAAAAAGAGTTAATCATCTAAGAGTTTGTGTTTTGAGCGCCTCTTGGGAGACCGGTATTAGATTGCGATGCACCAGTGCAGGTTTACTGTATCATTTGGACCTTCACATTGCCCATGAAACGCAGAAATTGCATCGGGATTGAATACAAAATGCACATTGCCGACTAAAATACAACAAGAGTGAATTTTCTAAGAGTATGTGCTTTGAGCGGCTTCTGGGAGACCAGTATTAGATTCCGTTTCACCAGTGCAGGTTTACTGTATCCCTTGGACCTTCACATTGACCATGAAACACAGAAATTGCATCGGGATTTAATACTGTAGGGACAATGCCGGCTTAACTACAAGAAGAGTAAATTTTCTACAAGTTTGTGGTTTGAGCGGCTCCTGGGAGACCAGTGTTAGATTCCGATGCACCAGTGCAGGTTTCCTATATCCCTTGGATCTTCACATTGACAATGATACACAGAACTTGCATCGGGATTGAATACAAAATGGACGATGCCGACTTAAGTACAAGAAGGGTGAATCTTATGAGAGTTTGTGTTTTGAGCGACTCCTAGGAGACAAGTATTAGATTCCGATGCACCAGTGCTGTTTGACTGTATCCCTTGAACCTTCACATTGACCATGAAACACAGAAATTACATCGGGATTGAATACATAAGAGACAATGCCAACCTAAGTACAAGAAGAGTAAATCTTCTAAGAGTTTGTGCTTTGAGCGGCTCCTGGGAAACCAGTATTAGATTCCGATGCACCAGTGCAAATTTACAGTATCCCTTGGTCCTTTACATTGACCATGTAACACAGATATTGCATCGGGATTGAACACAATAAGGACAATGAAGACTTAAGTACAAGAAGAGTGAATATGTTCAGAGTTTGTGCTTTGAGCGGCTCCTGGGATACCAGTATTAGATTCCGATGCACCTGTGCTAGTTTACTGTATCCCTTTGACCTTCACATTGACCATGAAACACAGAAATTCCATCGCGATTGAATACAAAAGGCACAATGCCGTCTTAAGTACCAGAAGAGTGAATCGTTTAAGAGATTGTGCTTTGAACGTCTCCTGGAAGACCACTATTAGATTCCGATGCACCAGTGCACGTTTACTGTATCCCTTGGACCTTCACATTGACCATGAAACACAGAAATTGCATCGGAATTGAATACAGATGAAACAATGCCGACTTAAGTACAAGAAGAGTGAATCTCCAAAGAGATTGTGCTTTCAGCGGCTCCTGGGAGACCTGTATTAGATTCGAATGCACCAGTGCGGTTTACTGTATACATTGGACCCTCACATTGACCTTGAAACACAGTGTAAAGGATGAGCCAGACAATAGGAGATTTTACTTTATTATATGAGCACCCAAACGGTAACTTCATTTTTTCATTGCGGCCAAGCCACGGCCGGCAGTGTTAGCTGCCTGTAAATTCTTTCGTCCCACGGTCTAGTAACAGGAAGTCAGCACCGAGAAAGGGCACCTTGTTCACGCGCCTCTCTCGTGTGCTGACGAGGTAACGCCGTCCCAGGCGTCGCTTAGCAGGCAACGCTCTGGAAAGTTCCATGCCGCCCGCACGGTTTGCTCGGTCCTGACCAATCAGGGTGGAGGAAGCCGCGTGGTGCGTCGAACATACCCTGCCGCCCGTCGCCGGGCCCGCTCTCTTGTATTCTTGCTCACCCGCGAGTCGGATGCGCGCCCTGTAGCATTGAATATCTCCCGCTTCTCCCGGTGCTGCGGCACTGTGGACTTAGTTTTGGCAGACAACCACTTTCGGTAGCTTCGCGAACAATGTTCGCCAAATTGCAAGCTCTGGCTCACCCTCACCTCCCTAGGCCTATGTAGCCCCTTTCATCATGCTTTAGCCAATAAATGGCCTTTCTCTAAAAATTACACTATTATTCCATAACGCCCACCGCCTGCCCATACCCGCCATCCTGTACAATTGGTGTCAGAAGTTTGGATACGTTCCCGTAGTGACTTTGTCACTACACAAAATTTTTCCCGGCGAGACGCCGTGAACTTCGCGCATGGAATGCGCCAACCGGTTGCCACGTTTGCTCCACGTGGGCCGTGGCTGCTCCACTAAACACGCACAGGGCGCGTGCTGCAGCGAGGCAGCCCACGCTAGTCAGCCACGTGAGCCGGACGCCGCCGCGGTGCCCGCTGCCTGAGTTCGAGGGGCCTGCGCTGCGCTGCCCGACCGGCCGGGCCGCCGTCATCCGCCGCCGTCATCCGCCGCTGTCACCGACGCGCCAGGGGCTGCCGCCATCGCCGACCGGCCGAGCCAGCGCCGTCCGCCGCCAACACATTCGCCGCTGCCCGAGGGTCCGGACGACGCCGCCGCCGCCGCCGCCGCCACTGCACCACGCCGTCGCCGCCACCAATGCGTCGCACCGCCGCCATCACCATGTAAGTCGCCGCGATGCTTACAACTATAGCTTCGACGATCTTCCGCCGCTGGATTGAGAATCTTTGTGGCCGTCCTTTTTTTGTAACAATCATTACTTTTTTCTGGTCACTAGCGTCCCATAAAATTGTAAACATGCCGATAGGGACACGAGCGACGGAACGGGATACCCC
Source organism: Schistocerca piceifrons (assembly GCF_021461385.2). Lineage (NCBI taxonomy): Eukaryota > Metazoa > Arthropoda > Insecta > Orthoptera > Acrididae > Schistocerca > Schistocerca piceifrons. Next base: position 12,824,193 of record NC_060138.1, read on the forward strand.
CGTAGAGGCATCTGTCTCGCAAGACCCGCTCGAGGCCATAAATGCACAAATGCGCCAGTTATTCGCACAAAATCAGGAGCTACTTGAGCAAAACCGTGTCTTGAAACAGACGCTGGAAGCTAGTGCGCGAACTTCCATACCTGTGGCTAGCTCCGCCCCTGCAACTAACACTAATTCTGTCTCTAATACAAACGCCACAATTTCTGCTAACATGGCGACTGTAAGCAATTTTCCTGCGGCTGATTTCATTCCCACCTTTTCTGGGAAGTCCCACGAAAATGTAGCTATGTTCTTACAAAATATTCGTGATGTGGGTCGCACGTGTGCCTGGCCGGATGATCTATTGGTCAATGTAGCCAGACTCAAGTTGACAGGGGAAGCCCGAATGTTCATAGAAACAGTGGACGAATTGCGTGACACGCACGAATTTGAAGTATTGGCCCGCGGATTGACTACGCGTTATTCCGATACCAGAGGTACCGCATATTACAGAGATCAATTATCAACCCTTAGGCAGAAGCCTAATGAGGATTTTGATGCCTTTGCAGATCGCATACGAGCAGTGTCTTGTCGTACCTACAAGCTAGGTGAAAATGCCAGTGAAAACAGAATTTTGCGCTCAGAAGCCGAAGCGCGTGCAATTGATGCATTTGTCCGCGGTGTTGACCCCCGCATCGGAGGAGAAGTCAAAGCAGCCTCCCCCACTTCTCTGTTTGAAGCTGTTCGTTTGGCAATGCTTCGCGAAGAGGTGTTCCGTTTTTGCGCTGCCGCCCCGCGCCCATCGGACCCAGTACCGGTCCCAGCAAAAGAAGTATTTTGTCAGCGTTGTGGGAAGCCCAACCATACGGCAATGCGCTGTCGCGCGCCGTATTGCACTATTTGCCAGACAGTAGGTCATGCTAATAATGTTTGCTCCACAAAGTCACCATTTTCAAATCAGATGCGCGGCCACCGCCGCAACGCGGGGTCGAATCAGGGAAACGCTTGGGGGGCAGGTTCCGCCACCCACCCGCGCCCCCGACAAAAATAATACACCCGGTTAGGACCGAAAAATGTAAAGAGGTGGAACACGTTAGTCTATTTGGCGTACTCGGGAACAAATCAGTTAGAATTTTAGTTGATACTGGTGCTCAAGTTAGTGTATTGTTTGTGGAGAAAAATGATCGAAGGGTGTTACAGCCACCCCGGTACCATATCAGTGGCCTTGGAGAGGAAGTAATTGTCCCTGCAGGTTCGTGTGTAGTGAACCTGCAAATCGACGAGGGTAAATACAGTCAGATGATGGAGGTAGTAAGGCTAAAGAAGGGTGAATTTGACATCATACTAGGGAATGACTTCCTGCACCGTTATCAGGGGATAGTGGATTATCGAACGCGAACTGTGCAGTTCGGCGAAGCAATTCACCGATTTGGCAGTGCGCACCCCCGTCAGACGCGAGGGAGCTGCGAAAGGCGCCGTTCACAGTCTCCTATAAAACCGCAGATGTGGGCGATAAAAACCACTGACCCTGTGAGGATAAAAGGCGGAAGTGGAAAGATTCTCTGGATAGATGTCAAAAATCAAGAACAGCCTAATACAGACATTCTGGTTGACCCGCTCACCCAGAATGATGTTTTAGATCGTCAGTCAGTACATATAAAGAGAAGTATCTGCCGACCGGAAAGGAGACAGAAGGGTTTTGCGATACCAGTAAGTATAGATAATTTTGGTGTAGAAGATGTTGTGATACCGAAGGGTACTATTGTTGCCAGTGGTCAGGAAATTTTTGAGGAAATAAGAGGAGCTGAGAAGCAGCGAAATAAAGATAAGAAAGGAAGGAAAGGAAAGAAATATTCAGTTAGAGAAGTGCGATATGTCGCGTCGACGATAAGGAGTCAGTTAGCAGAGAAGTTAGGTCATTTAAACAGTGAGGAGAAAAGGATGTTGCAGCCGGTATTAGAGGAATTTTCGTGGTTGTTTGAAGAGAGGCAGTTTCTACCGGCTACGGATTTGGTTCAGCACGAAATTCCGACCGGAGAAGCTCGGCCAATTGCACAAAAACCTTACCGCATACCATATCATTTGCAGTCTGTAGTTGAAGATACGATTCAGCAGCAATTAGCTGCAGGAATCATACAACCCTCCTCGAGTGCGTGGGCGTCTCCCGTGGTCGTTGTGCCAAAGAAATCAGTAAATGGGGAGAAAGCCTATCGCCTATGTGTCGATATGCGGGCAGTAAATCGGGTAACGACACCAGACACATATCCGTTACCGCGCATTGATGAAACATTGGACCGATTGGGCAACTGTAAGTATTTTACCACCCTTGATTTGCGTTCTGGGTACCATCAGATCCCTGTTGCACCCCAGGACCGCCATAAAACTGCTTTTGTTGTACCTACAGGATTGTATGAATTTGTAAGGATGCCATTTGGATTGAGAAACGCCCCTGCCACTTTTCAAAGATTTGCAGACTTGCTGCTGCGTGGGTTGAAACCTACAACCTGCTTGGTGTATTTAGATGACATTATTATTTTTTCTAAAACGATAAAAGAACATGCAGAAAGACTGAGGGACGTTTTGCAAAGGTTAAAAGGAGCTCATTTGAGTGTAAAATTAGAAAAGTGTGCTTTCGCCCAGTCACAAGTACAATATTTAGGTCATATAATAAGTGGAGAAGGTGTCAAACCGGACCCCCGTTTGACCGCCGCAGTAAAGGAATTCCCAACACCGACAAATGTCAAAGAACTACAGTCATTTTTAGGCCTTGCAAACTACTACAGACGTTTCGTGAATAATTATGCCACCCTTGCTAAGCCCCTGACTAATTTATTGAAAAAAGGAGTTAGTTTTATTTGGACCAAAGAATGTGATAAAGCTATGCAACAAATTCAACATGTTTTAACTAGAGCCCCTGTACTAGCGTACCCGGATTTTGAAAAACCATTCATACTGTCAGTGGACGCCTCAGATTATGCTGTAGGAGCCATCCTGTCACAAGAGATAGATGGCGAAGAACGACCAATTGGTTATGCGTCTCGACAGCTTAATAAAGCAGAGTCAAATTACAGCACAACTGAGAAGGAACTACTAGCACTCATGTTTGGTGTAACTTATTTCCGATGTTATTTGTATGGGAGAAAATTCACTGTCATCACTGATCACGCCGCGTTACAGTGGATGTTGAGCTTAAAAGACCCTAGTAGTAGGCTAACTCGTTGGGCTTTGAAATTGAGCGAATTTGAGTATGAGGTGAAACACAAACCGGGCAAGTTACACCAAAACGCCGACGCATTAAGCCGAAAGGTCAGAGTGATCGTAGCTAATGACGTTTCTATTGAAGAATTAAGGGAGGCACAGCAAAGAGACGTCGAATGTCAGAAATATGTGGCTTTGCCTGAATTTTCCGTTGAAGATGGAATTTTATATCGAAAGACCCATTTGGGTAAACAGGCAGTAATCCCGAAAGAATTACGTTCCAAGATTATCGCACAGTGTCACGATAGCCTGCAGGCATGTCATAACGGCCTTCGAGCCACAAACTGCCGAATAGCCGCCCGTTATTTCTGGGCAGGAAGACGGAAAGACGTGCAAAAGTATATACAAAATTGTCTACCTTGTGTTAAGAGGTCCTTACCACCTCGAACGAAAGTGCCTTTACAGCAGGTACCAGAAGCCACTTATCCCTGGGCAGTAGTAGCAGCAGATATTGTCGGTCCTTTCCCTGTGAGCCCCCAAAATAATCGGTATATTCTGTCCCTTATAGATCATTTCTCTAGGTTCTTGATTCTCATTCCTATACCAGATATGTCCGCTGAAACAGTAGCGCGTGCTTTTGTCACCCATTTGGTGTTACCATACGGAAGCCCTGAAGCTGTACTCACAGACCAGGGTACGAATTTCATGTCTGCGGTATTTACCGAAGTTTGTCGGTTACTGCGAATTAAAAAGTGGCGAACGACACCGTTCCACCCAAAAGCAAACGGTCGCCTGGAACGAGTCCACCGCACCGTTATGCGCATGCTGTCTTACTATGTTAATAAACATCACTCTGACTGGGACAAGTATGTTCAATACGTCACGTCAGCATATAACAGCCGTGTCCATGAAGCTACAGGGTACTCACCTTATGAAGCAGTATATGGCCGCCCTATGAATTCGCCTTTTGAAATTGACAAACTGCCCCCTGGAATTAAATCCAAAGATGTGAAAGGTCTAGCTCGACGTCTAAAATTCATTTGGAAAAAAGTAAGAGGGAACAATGCCCGAGCCACCGCCCAACAGTTAAAGAGAAGTAATCAAAAAGCAACAATGCCTGAGTACAAGGTAGGAGACCTAGTTATGTTGAGCAATCCAGTAGTAAAAAAGGGAAGAACCAAAAAGTTTACACCTACTTATGAAGGACCGTACCGTATCATCCGGCTTACTTCACCAGTAAATGCGGAAATTCAGTTAGCGGAACGCACAGTGATCGTTCATTTTGACAGATTGAAACAGTATAAAGGACCCGAGCCACCCCCACCTAACAGTGAAACCGGGCCTATTACGCCAGTAGTTCCACCCAAAAAAGCAAGAAAGAAGGTAATACAACCGCCTAGACAGCAACGTAGATATGCTCTAAGGTCAAACCCCTATGATTTGCGTTCCTGAAAGTAGGTCTGGAATGGTATGTAAACAGTTGGCAAAGTCCTGCATGCAGCAAGAGAATTAATTGACGGAAAACACCGTAGTTACTATACATTTAATTAAATTGTGCATGTTAGTTATAAGTAGACATAAGAATTGGCAACTGTTGGTAACTGGTAATAGAATTTATGACGTCACATGTTAATGGAAGTGACTGAAGTTATGTGATCATTTTGTCTTGTCATTTAACGTCTCCAGTAATGTTATCGTAGCAGTCGAGAATTAAAACCACAAACATTCTTTAATCATGGAATTAAGGGGAAAGTTGTCCTAGTCAAAAGAACACGTAGAGAAAGAATCAGTTAATCTTGTATATTTCAAAGGGATTCACATTTCACTTGTTAATTTAGTGAATAGTGCACGAACACAGGTATTAAAGCTTTACCATAAACACTTGATAGTAACACGCCTTCGTAACTGCCAGTAGATCAGTGACTAAATGCAGCCGTCTACCTGTACTTTGAAAGACGCCCTATTACATGTATGTTTTGCAAAATGATCACACAACGATAATAACAAGAATAAATACGTCCAAGTTAAACAACAAATAGGCTACTCTAAAGTAAAAGGAGTCTTCCTGAAGTGCTATTTTATTGTTTTTGTGATGCGATGTTGAACAGACAACGAGGTAAGTTTTTTGGTACCACGTATTTCTGTATATTAAATGCCACGGAAGGAGTGCGTAAATACCTCCACTGTGGTCTACAGCTGTTCACATGCGCCGAGTCCCGCCCCTCCCTGTCAGCTGGCGACGCGGCCCCCTCCCCTCCCCATCCACCGGCCTGCCGAGAGAGCGGCCATTGCAGTTCCCCCTTTCCCCACCCAACGCCTCTGTCCTTGGTGCGTGCAGCATCTGCACCTCTCCCCTCGCCCCTCCTCACCGACCAACCATCGCCCTGCAGGCCACGTGCCTCAGCCACGCTACACATTCGTATATTCGTACGTTGCAGTTTAAACAGCAAACCTAAAGGGATGGTTATAAAAATAAAATCACCAGCTTAATATTGCCCTACAGATTTTATTAGTCTTATCTAAAGACGGGAATCTATGTGTATTGTCTATTTGAATTTTCAGTATGGAACAAAAATCGTAAGAGAGAACTTTTTCCTGGTACGCATTGTGGAAACTATCAGGATTAGAAAACATTGGAATTTCAGATCGATCTCCGGCTATGTTGTATTACCACCACGGTTAATAAACGGATCTATATGGTGTCAAGGAAGCCGGCACTTGCCGCTATATCTGTCCTGTAAACGACCGCTGAGTGGGGAACGCGTTAGCCAAGGAGTTGGGTTTGGAATGCCATTGCAAAATATAGTTTATATAGAAGCCTAACACCTGCCATTTACCTAAATTTTGAAGAACAGAGTGTTTAAGTAAAATAGTTGTAAGCCGATAGTTTTGTGACCTCTAGCGATTGAAGTTATTAGAGTCCCTTAGAAAAGAACATCCTCCATGCATAACTGTCGTGAACAACATAAGATAACTCTGGAAGGAAATTTTGTGACTGTACCGAGAGATAAACTCCATGCGTAGCAGGAGGACGGACCCAGCGTGAACGCCAGTTCTGCCGCCCAGCCAGTGAAACCGGAAGCAGCCGTAGTGTCAGCTGTGCTGTCAGCAACTTACAATCTCACGAGCGCGACGCGTGTCGCACCTTAGCACCTCAAGCTGCACTGAATCTCAACACAGAAATTCTTAACCATTATATAACGAACCCTATGAATAACTTTATGCACATTTTCAATAGTCAGGAACTTACTTTGCTCCCTACACACTCTTTATATGACAAATGAACTCTAATTTTATAAAAAACCAAAGCACCGACAGGTAAGTCATATCGACGTCTTCCGAGATGCAACTAGCTTCGTCGAGCCGCCAATATTGGTTATATGGAAGCAGGTAAGTGAGAGAATGAACAAAAAAGAACAACAAATACACACCGGAACGATTGACTGGGTGACTGATAATCACAAATATTTGCAAAAACAAATCAACACAGGAAACGGTTTATCACACGTTTAATAATTATTGGTCTGTCCATTGAAGGAGACATAAAATCATTTTTCATCAGAATCTTGCTAAAGGAAGTATTAACGTGACACTACACTATTCCACAGCATTACACACAACATTGCCATTGCTTAATGACAGTTTTCCTGTGGGTAGAAGTACCAAAGATCGGTTGGAATGAAAATACAAACGAGAGCTTAAAGGAATACGAGGGGATGCTTACATTCATTTTGCTACGAAATGTAACTGGAGGATAAGGAAGTTTTGTTTGAAGGAAATAATATTTTAAACTTTTGCTTTTGTTACGGTTTTGCCACCGCTTATATCACTATGACGAGTTGCCAATTACTTATGTCAAATTGCTTGTGTCTAATTGATTACGTCCAATTACTTATGTCAAATTGCTTATGTCCAATTACTTACATCCAATTAGTTATGTCTAATTACTAATTCGATGTATTATTTTTACTATTGTTCATTTTGTCCAGGTCTTATTTATGCTATTATCAAATGTTTAGACAGTTTTAGCTAGAGTTTGCCAGCACCAGTAATTTAGTGTTTGTATCAACCTAGTGTTTCCATGTGTCGCTGTGTTACTATACTGATGAAGATAATAATTTTGTAGGATTTCAAGCATGCTAGAGTAAGTCCCCGAGTACTGCCAATTATCTGGTTAATAATAATGATGTCTTAGGTGATAAATTGTTTTAGAAGAGTAGTTTAGGATGTAACCATGCTTTATTTTGATTTGTATTTGAATGTTTATCTGGAGGGACATACCACATACACCACCCGCAAGGGCACGTACCTTACGTGACGCGGCTGGCACCCGCGCGGTCCCTTAGCTGTCTGTGTCGTTCCTTCACTTTTCCGTTTCGCGGCATAGTCCGTTCTACCCACTTTGATCTGTCAACTTTCAACAGACACAATACTATTCAGCCCAGACTTTGATCTTCCATCTCGAAGAAGAGTTCACGAGAACAGTGTTCCGTGCTCTCTGACGACAGCTGATCAGGCAACGTCAGACGCTAACTGCGTCTAGCCCGCAGCTAAACGCCACAGTAAGCGGAAATCTCTGTTCAAAACCTTGAGCCTTCTTTGTTTCCCCATTATATTTTCCGAAGGAATACCGACTATTGAAGTAGTAGCATTTAACTGTATGACATGTCCCAGGACACTGCGATACAAGCAAGGATAGACGGAGTTTTAAAAGCAACCAGCTGGGCCCGAGGAGGCCAGCACCATGGAGTTATAGAGACGGCGAGTTTAGTCGCAAAATGTTGAGAGGATGAAGACGGCGAATTTGGTCGCAAAGTAAAGTTAGTCGCAAGATGTTGAGAGGATAAAGACGACGAATTTTGTCGCGCAGTAAAGTTTTTTTTTAAGTAAGAGATGTCGAGTTTGAGGAAGAAGTATGAAGCAGATATCTTGGAATCGCAGAATTGTCGTATACACAGTTAAGTAGGCGATAACGTCGTGTCAACGATGCGCCGCGCACTATACCTTCATAAAGGGAAAGTCCTCCAGAAATTACGCTCAGTTCAGTCTTCTCTAATTCAACTCCTTACACTTTCTGTTCCCACTATGGAAATCTCTAGATTCTTGTCGAGTTTTGTTTCTCCCCTCTCGTTAGCAACAGCCTTGACATCCAACGACACAATCTACGCCCCACCTGCACCAAACTGGTGTCATTTTTCTTGGTCAGTCCCCATTTATGCTGTTCAGCAAATATATTGAGTTACGTGAAAATTCTTCTCAAAATGTGAATGTTATTACACTTGGATGGTCAGCCCAAGGAAGCATTTAACTTTTTTTTGTTTGTTATTGATATGGCATCTGCAACAATTTGATATGATACTTGTGTGCCTCATTTCTACATTTATGTATGTTTATGTAGTTTTAAACAGAACCCACTGTAACAGCTCATCTAGCTTTATGTCACGCGTAGTCCCACTTCTATTTTGTTGCATTTGACAGTCGGAATTTGACAGTCATAGACCCCTCAGCTGCCGCGTGCAGCCCTGACGACGCGCTGGCTTTTGAAGTTATCTGCCGCGCGCCTTTCTGACGTAGCCTCCGCGCAGGTCTTTAGCAAACGGTTCCCGTTGGAACACCACTTATAACCTTTCATGCCACTACGCCTTACGTAGTATTCGCACCCCTTTAATTATGCTTTTATACCTGAAAGCTCATTCATGATTCCCTTGTCAGCTAACGTTCAAGTTTTACCTAAAAAATCTAATAATCACATCCTAACGTCAATTGATGACTTGCTAGATCATGAAAAAGGACAAATTTCTTACGTTCGCCTGTTGGCACTTAAATGAATGGTAAACAGCCACAAACTAAACTCAACAATAAAGAGAAAACAAGAACCTATCAGGCATGTGCCCTCCCTTAGTTTTAAGAGTGCAATTCTAATATTGGAGAAAGTAGTGTAGTGTAGTGAAGTGTTCCCTTAGTAATAACTCCCTTTTCAACTGTGTTTTGAAACGTGTGAATCTCCCCTCATACTCCCCCTGCGCTGAGTTCCAGTGCACGGCCCTGGCCACGGCCACGCCCCCTTCCTGCCGGCAGCCTGCGCGCTGCCCGCTGAGGACAACACCCCACGCCGCCTCGCGTCTGTCGCCCTCGCCGTGACTCATCAGTGGTGATGTGTTTAAATTTTCAACTTATTCCAACAAAAGAAAAAAAAAGACATTTTTACTTCAACTTAGCAACAAGAACACTTGACATGTTTATCTAATTCACACTGCTAGGTTTTGTTCTAATTTTGTTTTGATGTTTTATGATGTTTTGATGTTTTATGATGTTTTGATGTTTTATGATGATTATTGTATACACACAATATTGTTGACATGTGTAAGTTCCTTTGCGACCCCTAGGAGGTCTTCAGAGTCTATACATCCTCCCGTAGGTTAAGACCCCTGCCGTCTTCCGTGAGGGCCATTCTTAATCAAGTAATGTTTACTTTGTTTTGCAAGCTAAATTTGTTTACATTCAAATAATAATTACATTGAGCGAATTCACGTACGTTCTCCGCTCCCACGGAAGGGGGAGGAATGTAAAGGATGAGCCAGACAATAGGAGATTTTACTTTATTATATGAGCACCCAAACGGTAACTTCATTTTTTCATTGCGGCCAAGCCACGGCCGGCAGTGTTAGCTGCCTGTAAATTCTTTCGTCCCACGGTCTAGTAACAGGAAGTCAGCACCGAGAAAGGGCACCTTGTTCACGCGCCTCTCTCGTGTGCTGACGAGGTAACGCCGTCCCAGGCGTCGCTTAGCAGGCAACGCTCTGGAAAGTTCCATGCCGCCCGCACGGTTTGCTCGGTCCTGACCAATCAGGGTGGAGGAAGCCGCGTGGTGCGTCGAACATACCCTGCCGCCCGTCGCCGGGCCCGCTCTCTTGTATTCTTGCTCACCCGCGAGTCGGATGCGCGCCCTGTAGCATTGAATATCTCCCGCTTCTCCCGGTGCTGCGGCACTGTGGACTTAGTTTTGGCAGACAACCACTTTCGGTAGCTTCGCGAACAATGTTCGCCAAATTGCAAGCTCTGGCTCACCCTCACCTCCCTAGGCCTATGTAGCCCCTTTCATCATGCTTTAGCCAATAAATGGCCTTTCTCTAAAAATTACACTATTATTCCATAACGCCCACCGCCTGCCCATACCCGCCATCCTGTACAACAGCAACCGCATCGGGATTGAATACAAAAGGCACAATGCCGACTTAAGTACCAGAAGAATGAATCTTCTAAGAGTTTCTGCTCTGAGCAGCTCCTGAGAGACCAGTATTAGATTCCGTTGCACCAGTGCATGTTTACTGTATCCCTTGGAACTTCACATTGACCATGAAACACAGAAATTGCATCGGGATTAAATACAAAATGGGCAATGTAGACTTTAGTACAAGAAGAGTGAATTTTCTAAGAGTTTGTGGTGTGAGCGGCTCCTGGGAGAAAAGTGTTAGATTCTGATGCACCAGTGCAAGTTTACTGTATTCCTTGGACCTTCACGTTGTCCATCAAACACAGATATTGCATCGGGATTGAATACAAAAGGCACAATGCCATCTTAAGTACAAGAAGATTGAATCTTCTAAGAGTTTCTGCTCTGAGCGGCTCCTGGGAGACCAGTATTAGATTCCGTTGCACCAGTGCAGGATTACTGTATCCCTTGGACCATCGCATTGACCATGATACACAGAACTTGCATCGGGATTGAATACAAAAAGGGACAATGCCGACTTAAGTACAAGAAGACTGAAACTTCTAAGAATTTGTGCTTTGAGACGCTCCTGGGAGACCAGTATTAGGTTCCGACGCACCAGTGCAGGTTTACTGTATCCCTTGGTCCTTCACATTGAACATGAAACACAGAAATTGCAACGGGATTGAATACAAAAGGGACTGCCGACTTAAGTATAAAAAGAGCTAATCATCTAACAGTTTGTGTTTTGAGCGGCTCTTAGGAGACCGGTATTAGATTGCGATGCACCAGTGCAGGATTACTGTATCATTTGGACCTTCACATTGCCCATGAAACGCAGAAACTGCATCGGGATTGAATACAAAATGCACAATGCCGACTTAAGTACAACAAGAGTGAATTTTCTAAGAGTTTGTGTTTTGAGCGGCTCCTGGGAGACCAGTATTAGATTCCGATGCACCAGTGCTGTTTAACTGTATACCTTGAACCTTCACATTGACCATGAAACACAGAAATTACATCGGGATTGAATACATAAGTGACAATGCCAACCTAAGTACAAGAAGAGTAAAACTTCATAGAGTTTGTGCTTTGAGCGGCTCCTGGGAAACCAGTATTAGACTCCGATGCACCAGTGCAAGTTTACTGTATCCCTTGGTCCTTCACATTGACCATGAAACACAGATATTGCATCGGGATTGAATACAATAGGGACAATGCCGACTTAAGTACAAGAAGAGTGAATCTTCTAAGAGTTTGTGTTTGAGCGTCTCCTGGGAGACCAGTATTAGATTCCGATGCACCAGTGCAGGTTTACTCTATCCCTTCGCCTTTCACATTAAATATGAAACACAGAAATTGCATCGGGATTCAATACATAAGGCACAATGACGACTTAAGTACAAGAAGAGGGAGTCTTCTAAGAGTTGGTGCTTTTAGTGGCTCTTGGGACACCACTTTTAGATTCCAGTGCACCAGTGCAGGTTTACTGTATCCATTGGACCTTCACATTGAACATGAAACACAGAAATTGCATCGGGATTGAATACAAAAGGCACAATGCCGACTTAAGTACCGGAAGAGTGAATCGTCTTAGAGTTTCTGCTCTGAGCAGCTCCTGAGAGACCAGTATTAGATTCCGTTGCACCAGTGCAGGTTTACTGTATCCCTTGGACCTTCACATTGACCATGAAACACAGAAATTGCATCGGGATTGAATACAAAATGCACAATATAGACTTTAGTACAAGAAGAGTGAATTTTCTAAGAGTTTGTGGTGTGAGCGGCTCCTGGGAGAAAAGTGTTAGATTCCGATGCACCAGTGCAAGTTTACTGTATTCCTTGGACCTTCACATTGACCATGACACACAGAACTAGCATCGGGATTGAATACAAAAGGGACAATGCCGACTTAAGTACAAGAACGGTGAATCTTATAAGATTTTGTGCTTTGAGCGGCTCCTGGGAATCAAGTATTAGACTCCGATGCACCAGTGCTGGTTAACAGTATCCCTTGGACCTTCACATTGACGATGAAACACAGAATATGCATCGCGATTGAATACAAAAGAGATAATGCCGACATAAGTACAAGAAGGCTGAATCTTCTAAGGGTTTGTGCTTTGAGCGGCTCCTGGGAGACCAGTATTAGATTCCGATGCACCAGTGCAGGTTTACTGCATCCCTTGGACCTTCACATTGACCATGAAACACATAATTACATCGGGATGGAATACAAAAGGGAGAATGCCGACTTAAGTACAAGAAGATTGAATCTTCTAAGAGTTTCTGCTCTGAGCGGCTCCTGGGAGACCAGTATTAGATTACGTTGCACCAGTGCAGGTTTACTGTATCCCTTGGACTTTCACATTGACCATGATACACAGAACTTGCATCGGGATCGAATACAAAAGGGAGAATGCCGACTTAAGTAAAAGAAGGGTGATTTTTCTAAGAGTTTGTGGTTTGAGCGGGTCCTGGGAGAAAAGTGTTAGATTCCGATGCACCAGTGCAAGTTTACTGTAACCCTTGGATCTTCACATTGGCCATGAAACACAGAAATTGCAACGGGATTGAACACAAAAGGGACAATGCCGACTTGAGTACAAGAAGAGTGAATATTCTAAGAGTTTGTGTTTTGAGCGGCTCCTGGGAGGCAAGTATTAGATTCCGTTTCACCAGTGCAGGTTAGCTGTATCCCTTGGACCTTCACATTGCCCATGAGACGCAGAAATTGCATCGGGATTAATTACAGAAAAGACAATGCCGACTTAAGTACAAGAAGACTGAATCTTCTAAGAGTTTGTGCTTTGAGCGGCTCCTGGGAGACCAGTATTAGATTCCGACGCAACAGTCCAGGTTTACTGTATCCCTTGGTCCTTCACATTGAACATGAAGCACAGATATTGCATCGGGATTGAATACAAAAGGGACAATGCGACTTAAGTACAACAAGAGTGAATCTTCTAAGAGTTAGTGCTTTGAGCGGCTCTTGGGAGACCAGTATTAGATTCCGATGCACCAGTGCAGGTTTGCTGTATCCCTTGGACCTTCACATTGCCCATGAAACGCAGAAATTACATCGGGATTGAATACAAAATGCACAATGCCGACTTAAGTACAAGAAGAGTGAATATTCTAAGTGTTTGTGCTTTGAGCGGCTCCTGGGAGACAAGTATTAGATTCCGTTTCACCAGTGGAGGTTTACTGTATCCCTTGGACCTTCACATTGGCCATGAAACACAGAAATTGCATCGGGATTGAATACAAGACGGACAATGCCGACTTAAGTACAAGAAGAGTGAATTTTCTAAGAGTTTGTGGTTTGAGCGGCTCCTGGGTGACCAGTGTTAGATTCCAATGCACCAGTGCAGGTTTACTATATCCCTTGGACCTTCACATTGACAATGAAACACAGAACTTGCATCGGGATTGAATACAAAATGGACAATGACGATTTAAGTACAAGAAGGGTGAATCTTCAAAGAGTTTGTGCTTTGAGCGGCTCCTGGGAGACCAGAATAGATTCCGATGCACCAGTGCTGGTTAACGGTATCCCTTGGACCTTCACATTGACCATGAAATGTAGAATATGCATCGGGATTAATTACAAAAGAGACAATGCCGACTTAAGTACAAGAAGACTGAATCTTCTAAGAGTTTGTGCTTTGAGCGGCTCCTAGGAGACCAGTATTAGGTTCCGACGCACCAGTGCAGGTTTACTGTATCCCTTGGGCCTTCATATTGAACATGAAACACAGATATTGCATCGGGATTGAATACAAGAGGGACAATGCCAACTTAAATACAAGAAGAGTGAATATCTTCAGAGTGTGTGCCTTGAGCGGCTTCTGGGATACCAGTATTAGATTCCGATGCACTAGTGCAGGTTTACTGTATTCCTTGGACCTTCCCATTGTCCATGAAACACAGAAATTGCATCGGGATTGAATACAAAAGGGACTGCTGACTTAAGTACAAAAAGAGTTAATCACCTAAGAGTTTGTGTTTTGAGCGCCTCTTGGGAGACCGGTATTAGATTGCGATGCACCAGTGCAGGTTTACTGTATCATTTGGACCTTCACATTGCCCATGAAACGCAGAAATTGCATCGGGATTGAATACAAAATGCACATTGCCGACTAAAATACAACAAGAGTGAATTTTCTAAGGATATGTGCTTTGAGCGGCTTCTGGGAGACCAGTATTAGATTCCGTTTCACCAGTGCAGGTTTACTGTATACCTTGGACCTTCACATTGACCATGAAACACAGAAATTGCATCGGGATTTAATACTGTAGGGACAATGCCGGCTTAACTACAAGAAGAGTAAATTTTCTACAAGTTTGTGGTTTGAGCGGCTCCTGGGAGACCAGTGTTAGAATCCGATGCACCAGTGCAGGTTTCCAATATCCCTTGGATCTTCACATTGACAATGATACACAGAACTTGCATCGGGATTGTATACATAAGAGACAATGCCAACCTAAGTACAAGAAGAGTAAATCTTCTAAGAGTTTGTGCTTTGAGCGGCTCCTGGGAAACCAGTATTAGATTCCGATGCACCAGTGCAAGTTTACTGTATCCCTTGGTCCTTTACATTGACCATGTAACACAGATATTGCATCGGGATTGAACACAATAAGGACAATGAAGACTTAAGTACAAGAAGAGTGAATATGTTCAGAGTTTGTGCTTTGAGCGGCTCCTGGGATACCAGTATTAGATTCCGATGCACCTGTGCTAGTTTACTGTATCCCTTTGACCTTCACATTGACCATGAAACACAGAAATTCCATCGCGATTGAATACAAAAGGCACAATGCCGTCTTAAGTACCAGAAGAGTGAATCGTTTAAGAGATTGTGCTTTGAACGTCTCCAGGAAGACCACTATTAGATTCCGATGCATCAGTGCACGCTTACTGTATCCCTTGGACCTTCACATTGACCGTGAAACACAGAAATTGCATCGGAATTGAATACAGATGGAACAATGCCGACTTAAGTACAAGAAGAGTGAATCTTCAAAGAGATTGTGCTTTCAGCGGCTCCTGGGAGACCTGTATTAGATTCGAATGCACCAGTGCTGTTTACTGTATACCTTGGACCCTCACATTGACCTTGAAACACAGCAACCGCATCGGGATTGAATACAAAAGGCACAATGCCGACTTAAGTACCAGAAGAATGAATCTTCTAAGAGTTTCTACTCTGAGCAGCTCCTGAGAGACCAGTATTAGATTCCGTTGCACCAGTGCATGTTTACTGTATCCCTTGGAACTTCACATTGACCATGAAACACAGAAATTGCATCGGGATTAAATACAAAATGGGCAATGTAGACTTTAGTACAAGAAGAGTGAATTTTCTAAGATTTTGTGGTGTGAGCGGCTCCTGGGAGAAAAGTGTTAGATTCTGATGCACCAGTGCCAGTTTACTGTATTCCTTGGACCTTCACGTTGTCCATCAAACACAGATATTGCATCGGGATTGAATACAAAAGGCACAATGCCAACTTAAGTACAAGAAGATTGAATCTTCTAAGTGTTTCTGCTCTGAGCGGCTCCTGGGAGACCAGTATTAGATTCCGTTGCACCAGTGCAGGATTACTGTATCCCTTGGACCTTCGCATTGACCATGATACACAGAACTTGCATCGGGATTGAATACAAAAAGGGACAGTGCCGACTTAAGTACAAGAAGACTGAAACTTCTGAGAATTTGTGCTTTGAGAGGCTCCTGGGAGACCAGTATTAGGTTCCGACGCACCAGTGCAGGTTTACTGTATCCCTTGGTCCTTCACATTGAACATGAAACACAGAAATTGCAACGGGATTGAATACAAAAGGGACTGCCTACTTAAGTATAAAAAGAGCTAATCATCTAACAGTTTGTGTTTTGAGCGGCTCTTAGGAGACCGGTATTAGATTGCGGTGCACCAGTGCAGGTTTACTGTATCATTTGGACCTTCACATTGCCCATGAAACGCAGAAACTGCATCGGGATTGAATACAAAATGCACAATGCCGACTTAAGTACCAGAAGAGTGAATTTTCTAAGAGTTTGTGGTTTGAGCGGCTCCTGGGTGACCAGTGTTAGATTCCAATGCACCAGTGCAGGTTTACTATATCCCTTGGACCTTCACATTGACAATGAAACACAGAACTTGCATCGGGATTGAATACAAAATGGACAATGACGATTTAAGTACAAGAAGGGTGAATCTTCAAAGAGTTTGTGCTTTGAGCGGCTCCTGGGAGACAGGTATTAGATTCCGATGCACCAGTGCCGATTAACTGTATCCCTTGGTCCTTCACATTGACCATGAAACACAGATATTACATCGCGACTGAATACATAAAAGACAATGCCAACTTAAGTACAAGTAGAGTAAATCTGCTAAGAGTTTGTGCTTTGAGCGGCTCAAGGGAGACCAGTATTAGATTCCGATGCACCAGTGCAGGTTATGCTGTATCACTTGGCCCTTCACATTGCCCATGAAACACAGAAGTTGCGTGGGGATTAAATACATATGGCACAATGCCGTCTTAAGTACAAGAAGTGTGAATCCTCTAAGAGTTTGTGCTTTTAGCGGCTCTTGGGAAACCAGTATTAGATTCCGATGCACCAGTGCAGGTTTACACGATCCCTTGGACCTTCACATTGACCATCAAACACAGATATTGCATCGGGATTGATAACAAAAGGCACAATGCTAACTTAAGTACAAGATGATTGAATCTTCTAAGAGTTTCTGTTCTCAGCGGCTCCTGGGAGATAAGTATTAGATTCCGTTGCACCAGTGCAGGATTACTGTATCCCTTGGACCTTCACATTGACCATGATACACAGGACTTGCATCGGGATTGAATACAAAAGGGACGATGCCGACTTAAGTACAAGAAGAGTGAATTTCCTAAGAGTGTGTGGTTTGAGCGGGTCGTGGGTGAAAAGTGTTAGATTCCGATGCACCAGTGCAAGTTTACTGTATCCCTTGGACCTTCACATTGGCCATGAAACACAGAAATTGCATCGAGATTGAACACAAAAGGGACAATGCCGACTTAAGTACAAGAAGGATGAATCTTATAAGATTTTGTGCTTTGAACGGCTGATGGGAGACCAGAATAGATTCCGATGCACCAGTGCTGGTTAACGGTATCGCTTGGACCTTCACATTGACCATGAAATGCAGAATATGCATCGGGATTAATTACAAAAGAGACAATGCCGACTTAAGTACAAGAAGACTGAATCTTCTAAGAGTTTGTGCTTTGAGCGACTCCTGTGAGACCAGTATTAGGTTCCGACGCACCAGTGCAGGTTTACTGTATCCCTTGGTCCTTCACATTGAACATGAAACACAGATATTGCATCGGTATTGAATACAAAAGGGACAATGCCAACTTAAATACAAGAAGAGTGAATATCTTCAGAGTTTGTGCCTTGAGCGGCTTCTGGCATACCAGTATTAGATTCCTATGCACTAGTGCAGGTTTACTGTATTCCTTGGACCTTCCCATTGTCCATGAAACACAGAAATTGCATCGGGATTGAATACAAAAGGGACTGCCGACTTAAGTACAAAAAGAGGTAATCACATAAGAGTTTGTGTTTTGAGCGCCTCTTGGTAGACCGGTATTAGATTGCGATGCACCAGTGCAGGTTTACTGTATCATTTGGACCTTCACATTGCCCATGAAACGCAGAAATTGCATCGGGATTGAATACAAAATGCACAATGCCGACTTAAGTACAACAAGAGTGAATTTTCTAAGAGTATGTGCTTTGAGCGGCTTCTGGGAGACCAGTATTAGATTCCGTTTCACCAGTGCAGGTTTCCTGTAACCCTTGGACCTTCACATTGACCATGAAACACAGAAATTGCATCGGGCTTTAATACTGGAGTGACAATGCCAGCTTAACTACAAGAAGAGTAAATTTTGTACAAGTTTGTGGTGTGAGCGGCTCCTGGGAGAAAAGTGTTAGATTCCGATGCATCAGTGCTAGTTAACGGTATCCCTTGGACCTTCACATTGACCATGAAACAAAGAATATGCATCGGGATTGAATACAAAGGACACAATGCCGACTTAAGTACAAGAGGGCTGAATCTTCTAAGAGTTTGTGCTTTGAGCGGCTCCTGGGAGACCAGTATTAGGTTACGACGCACCAGTGCAGGTTTACTGTATCCCTTGGTCCTTCACATTGACCATGAATCACAGATATTGCATCGGGATTGAATACAATAGGGACAATCCCGAATTAAGTACAAAAAGAGTTAACTTTCTAAGAGTTTGTGCTTTGAGCGATTCCTGGGAGACCAGTATTAGATTCAGATGCACCACTGTACGTTTACTGTATCCCTTGGACCTTCACATTGGCCATGAAACACAGAAATTGCATTGGGATTGAATACAAAAGGGACAATGCCGACTTAAGTACAAGAAGGATGAATCTTATAAGATTTTGTGCTTCGAGCGGCTCCTGGGAGACCGGTATTAGATTTCGATGCACCAGTGCTGGTTAACGTTATCCCTTGGACCTTCACATTGACCATGAAACACAGAATATGCATCGGGACTGAATACAAAAGAGACAATGCCGACATAAGTACAAGAAGACTGAATCTTCTAAGACTTTGTGCTTTGAGCGGCTCCTGGGAGACCAGTATTAGGTTCCGACGCACCAATGCTGGTTTACTGTATCCTTGGTCCTTCACATTGAACATGTAACACAGATATTGCATCGGGATTGAATACAAAAGGGACAATTCCGACTTAAGTACAAGAAGGTGAATTTTCTAAGATTTTGTGGTTTGAGCGGCTCCTGGGAGGCCATTATTACATTCCGATGCACACGTCCAGGTTCACTGTATCATTTGGACCTTCACATTGATCACGAAACACAGAATTTGCATCGGGATTGAATACAATATGGACAATGCCGACTTACGTACAAGAAGAATGAAACTTGTAAGAGTTTCTGCTTTCAGCGGCTCCTGGGAGACCAGTATTAGTTTCCGAGCACAAGTGCAGATTTACTGTATCCCTTGGACCTTCACATTGACTATGAAACACAGATATTGCATCGGGATAGAATACAAAAGGCGCTATGCCGACTTAAGTACAAGAAGAGTATATCTTCAAAGAGTTTGTGGTTTGAGCTGCTCCTGGCAGACCAGTATTAGATTCCGATGCACCAGTGCAGGTTTACTGTGTCCCTTGGACCTTCACATTGACCATGAAACACAGAAATTGCATCCTGATTGAATACAAAACTCACAATGCCAACTGAAGCACAAGTAGTGTGAATCATAGAAGAGTTTGTGTTTTGAGCGTCTTTTGAGAGACCTGTATTACATTCCGATGCATCAGTGCAGGTTTACTGTATCCCTTGGACCTTCACATTGACCGTGAAACACAGAAATTGCATCGAGATTGAACACAAGTGGAACAATGCCGACTTAAGTACAAGAACAATGAATCTTCTAAGGGATTGTGCTTTCAGCGGCTCCTGGGAGACCAGTAGTAGATTCGAATGCACCAGTGCAGGTTTACTGTATACCTTGGACCCTCACATTGACCATGAAACACAGAAACCGCATCAGGATTGAATACAAAAGAGTCAATGCCAACTTAAGTACAAGAAGATTGAACCTTCTAAGAGTTTCTGCTCTGAGTGGCTCCTGGGAGACCAGTATTAGATTCCGTTGCACCAGTGCAGGTTGACTGTATCATTTGGACCTTCACATTGACCATGATACACAGAACTTGAATCGGGATTGAATACAAAAGGGACATGCCGACTTAAGTAAAAGAAGAGTGAATTTTCTAAGAGTTTGTGGTTTTAGCGGGTCCTGGGAGAAAAGTGTTAGATTACGATGCACCAGTGCAAGTTTACTGTATCCCTTGGACCTTCACATTGACCATGAAACACAGAAATTGCATCGGGATTGAATACAAATGGGACTGCCGACTTAAGTACAAGAAGGGTGAATCTTCTAAGAGTTTGTGGTTTGAGCGGCTTCTGGGAGACCACTATTAGATTCCGATGTACCAGTGCTGTTTAACTTTATCCCTTGAACCTTCACACTGACCATGACACACAGAAATTACATCGGGATTGAATACATAAGAGACAATGCCAACCTAAATACAAGAAGAGTAAATCTTCTAAGAGTTTGTGATTTGAGCGGCTCGTGGGAAACCAGTATTAGATTCCGATGCACCAGTGCAGGTTTACTGTATCCCTTGGTCCTTCACATTGACCATGAAACACAGATATTGCATCGGGATTGAATACAATAGGGACAATGCCGACTTAAGTACAAGAGGAGTGAATCTCTTCATAGTTTGTGCTTTGAGCGGCCCCTGGGATACCAGTATTAGATTCCGATGCACCAGTGCAAGTTTACTGTATCCCTTCGACCTTCACATTGACCATGAAACACAGAAATTGCATCGCGATTGAATACAAAAGGCACTATGCCGTCTTAAGTACCAGAAGAGTGAATCATCTAAGAGTTTGTGCTTAGAGCGTCTCCTGGGAGACCACTGTTAGATTCCGACGCACCAGTGCACGTTTACTGTATCCCTTGGACCTTCACATTGACCGTGAAACACAAAAATTGCATCGAGATTGAATACAAATGGAACAATGCCGATTTAAGTACAACAAGAGTGAATCTTCTAAGGGATTGTGCTTTCAGCGGCTCCTCGGAGACCAGTATTAGATTCGAATGCACCAGTGCAGGTTTACTGTATACCTTGGACCCTCACATTGACCATGAAACACAGAAACCGCATCGGGATTGAATACAAAAGAGTCAATGCCGACTTACGTACAAGAAGAGTGAATCTTCTAAGAGTTTGTGTTTGAGCGTCTCCTGGGAGACAAGTACTAGATACCGATGCACCAGTGCAGGTTTACTGTATCCCTTGGTCTTTCACATTGACCATGAATCACAGATATTGCATCGGGATTGAATACAATAGGGACAATGCCGAATTAAGTACAAGAAGAGTGACTCTCTTCAGATTTTGTGCTTTGAGCGGCTTCTGGGATACCAGTATTAGATTCCGAGGCAAAAGTGCACGTTTACTGTATCCCTTGGTCCTTCACATTGACCATGAGACACAGAAATTTCTTTGCGATTAAATACAAATGGGACAATGCCAACTTAAGTACAAGAAGAGTGAATCTTCTAAGAGATTGTGCTTTCAGCGGCTCCTGGGAGACCACTATTAGATTCGAATGCCCATTGCTGGTTTACTGTATACCTTGGACCCTCAGATTGGCCATGAATCACAGAAACCGCATCTGGATTGAATACAAATGGGACAATGCTGACTTATGTACAAGAAGAGTGAATTTTCTAAGAGTTTGTGCTTTGAGCGGCTCCTGGGAGACCACTATTAGATTCAGATGCACCGGTGCACGTTTACTGTATCCCTTGGACCTTCAAATTGACCATGAAACACAGGAATTGCATCGGGGTTGGATACAAATCGGACATTGCCGACTTAAGTACAAGAAGAGTGAATCTTCTCAGAGTATGTGCTTTGAGCGGCTCCTGGGAGACCAGTATCAGATTCCGATGCACCAGTACAGGTTTACTGAATCCCTTGGACCTTCACATTGGCCATGAAACACAGAAATTGCATTGGGATTGAATACAAAAGGGACAATGCCAAATTAAGTACAAGAAGGATGAATCTTATAAGATTTTGTGCTTCGAGCGGCTCCTGGGAGACCGGTATTAGATTTCTATGCACCAGTGCAGGTTTACTGTATCCCTTGGTCATTCACATTGAACATGTAACACAGATCTTGCATCGGGATTGAATACAAAAGGGACAATGCCGACTTAAGTACAAGAAGGTGAATTTTCTAAGATTTTGTGGTTTGAGCGGCTCCTGGGACGCCATTATTACATTCCGATGCACACGTCCAGATTGACTGTATCATTTGGCCCTTCACATTGACAATGAAACACAGAATTTGCATAGGGATTGAATACAATATGGACAATGCCGACTTACGTACAAGAAGAATGAAACTTGTAGGAGTTTGTGCTTTCAGCGGCTCCTGGGAGACTAGTATTAGATTCCGATGCACAAGTGCAGCTTTACTGTATCCCTTGGACCTTCACATTGACCATGAAATGTAGAATATGCATCGGGATTAATTACAAAAGAGACAATGCCGACGTAAGTACAAGAAGACTGAATCTTCTAAGAGTTTGTGTTTGAGTGGCTCCTGGGAGACCAGTATTAGATTCCGACGCACCAGTGCAGGTTTACTGTATCCCTTGGTCCTTCACATTGAACATGAAACATAGATATTGCATCGGGATTGAATACAAAAGGGACAATGCCGACTTAAATACAAGAAGAGTGAATCTCCTCAGAGTTTGTGCTTTGAGCGGCTCCTGGGATACCAGTATTAGATTCCGATGCACCAGTGCAGGTTTACTGTATCATTTGGATCTTCACATTGCCCATGAAACGCAGAAACTGCATCGGGTTTGAAAACAAAATGCACAATGCCGACTTACGTACAACAAGAGTGAATTTTCTAAGAGTTTGTGTTTGAGCGTCTCCTGGGAGACCAGTATTAGATTCCGATGCACCAATGCAGGTTTACTGTATCCCTTCGCCCTTCACATTGACCATGATACACAGAAATTGCATCGGGATTGATACATAAGGCACAATGAAGAATAAGTACAAGAAGAGTGAATCTTCTAAGAGTTTCTGCTCTGAGCAGCTCCTGAGAGACCAGTATTAGATTCCGTTGCACCAGTGCAGGTTTTTGTATCCCTTGGACCTTCACATTGACCATGAAACACAGAAATTGCATCGGGATTGAATACAAAATGGAAAATGTACACTTTAGTACAAGAAGTGTGAATTTCCTAAGAGTTTGTGGTGTGAGCGGCTCCTGGGAGAAAAGTGTTAGAATCCGATGCACCAGTGCAAGTTTGCTGTATTCCTTGGACCTTCACATTGACCATGAAACACAGAAATTGCATCGGGGTTGGATACAAATCGGACATTGCCGACTCAAGTACAAGAAGAGTGAATCTTCTCAGAGTATGTGCTTTGAGCGGCTCCTGGGAGACCAGTATCAGATTCCGATGCACCAGTGCAGGTTTACTGAATCCCTTGGACCTCATATTGGCCATGAAATACAGATATTGCATCAGGGTTGAATACAAAAGGCACAATGCCAACTTAAGCACAAGGAGAGTGTATTTTCTAAGAGTTTGTGCTTTGAGCGGCTGCTGGGAGAAAAGTGTTAGATTCCGATGCACCAGTGCAAGTTAACTGCATCCCTTGGACCTTCACATTGGCCATGAAACACAGAAATTGCATTGGGATTGAATACAAAAGGGAAAATGCCGACTTACGTACAAGAAGCATAAATCTTATAAGATTTTGTGCTTCGAGCGGATCCTGGGAGCCCAGTATTAGATTCCGATGCACCAGTGCTAGTTAACGGTATCCCTTGGACCTTCACATTGACCATGAAACACAGAATATGCATCGGGATTGAATACAAAGGAGACAATGCCGACTTAAGTACAAGAGGGCTGAATCTTCTAAGAGTTTGTGTTTTGAGCGGCTCCTGGGAGACCAGTATTAGGTTCCCACGCACCAGTGCAGGTTTACTGTATCCCTTGGTCCTTCACATTGACCATGAATCACAGATATTGCATCGGGATTGAATACAATAGGGACAATGCCGAATAATGTACAAGAAGAGTGAATCTCTTCAGATTTTGTGCTTTGAGCGGCTTCTGGGATACCAGTATTAGATTCCGATGCACCAGTGCAGGTTAACTGTATCCCTTCGACCTTCACATTGACCATGAAACACAGAAATTCCATCGCGATTCAATACAAAAGGCATAATCCCTTCTTAAGTATAAAAGAGTTAATTTTCTAAGAGTTTGTGCTTTGAGCGGCTCCTGGCAGACCAGTATAAGATTCAGATGCACCAGTACACGTTTACTGTATCCCTTGGACCTTATCATTGACCATGAGACACAGAATTTTCTTCGGGATTGAATACAAATGGGACAATGCCGACTTAAGTACAAGAAGAGTGAATCTTCTAAGAGATTGTGCATTCATCGGCTCCTGAGAGACCAGTATTAGATTCGAATGCACCAGTGCTGGTTCACTGTATACCTTGGACCCTCACATTCACCATGAATCATAGAAACCGCATCTGGATTGAATACAAAAGGGACAATGCTGACTGAAGTACAAGAAGAGTGAATTTTCTAAGAGTTTGTCCTTTGAGGGGCTCCTGGGAGACCACTATTAGATTCAGATGCACCGGTGCAGGTCTAGTGTATCCCTTGCACCTTCACATTGACCATGAATCACAGAAATTGCATCGGGATAGAATACAAAATCGACACTGCCGACTTAAGTACAAGAAGGTGAATTTTCTAGGAGTTTGTGGATTGAGCGGCACCTGAGATACCAGTTTTAGATTCCGATGCACCAGTGGAGGTTTACTGTATCGCTTGGACCTTCACATTGACCATGAAACACAGATATTGCATCGGGATTGAATACAAAATGGACAATGCCGAATAAAGTACAAGAAGAATGAATCCTCTATGAGTTTGTGCTTTAAGCGGCTCCTGGGAGACCAGTATGAGATTCCAATGCACCAGTGCAGGTCTACTGTATGCCTTGGACCTTGACATTGACCATGAAACACAGCAATCGCGTCGGGATTGTTTACAAAAGGCACAATGCCAATTTAAGTACAAGAAGAGTTAATCTTCTAAGAGTTTGTGTTGGAGCGGCTCCTGGCAGACCAGTATTTGATTCCGATTCACCAGTGCAGGTTTACTGTAACCCTTGGAACTTCACATTGACCATGAAACACAGAAATTGCATCGGGATTCAATACAAAATGCACAATGCCGACTTAAGTACAACAAGAGTGAATCTTCTAAGAGTTTGTGCTTTGAACGTCTCCTGGGAGACCAGTATTTTATTCCGATGCACCAGTGCAGGTTTACTGTATCCCTTGGACCTTTACACAGACCATGAAACACAGAAATTGCATCGGGATTGAATACAAAACTCACAATGCCAACTTACGCACAAGTAAAGTAAATCTTCGAAGATTATGTGCTTTGAGCGTCTCCTGGGAGACCTGTATTAGAATCCGAAGCACGAGAGCACGTTTACTGTATCCCTTGGACCTTCACATTGACCATTAAACACAGTTATTGCAACGGGATTGAATACAAAGAGGACAATGCCGACTTAAGCACAAGAAGGTGAATTTTCTATGAGTTTGTGGTTTGAGGTTTGACTGGCTCCTGAGAGACCAGTTTTAGATTCCGATGCACCAGTGTTGGTTTACTGTATCCCTTGGACTTTCACAATGACCATGAAACACAGATATTGCATCGGGATTGAATATAAAAAGCACACTGCCGACTTAAGTAAAGGAAGGTGGATTTTCTAAAAGTTTGTGGTTTGAGCGGCACCTGAGAGACCAGTATTAGATAGCGATGCACCAGTGCAGGTTTACTGTATCCCTTGGACTTTCACATTGTGTAAGAAACACAGAAATTGCATCGGGATTGAATACAAAAGGCACAACGCCATCTTAAGTACAAGAAGAGAGAATCTTCTAAGAGTTTGTGGTAGGAGCGGCTCCTGGCAGACCAGTATTAGAATCCGATGCACCAGTGCAGGTTTACTGTATCCCTTGGACCTTCACGTTGACCACGAAACACAGAAATTGCATCGGGATTGAATACAAAAGGCACAATGGCGCCTTCAATATAAGAAGAGTGAATCTTCTAAGAGTTTGTGGTTTGAGCGGCTCATGGGAGAGCAGTATTTGATTCCGATGAACCAGTGCAGGTTTACTGTATCCCTTGGACATTCTCATTGAGCATGAAACATAGATATTGCATCGGTAATGAATACAAAATGCACAATACCGACTTATGTAAAAGAAGAGTGAATCTCCAAAGGGTCTGTTCTTTGAGCGGCTCCTGGGAAACCAGTATTAGATTCCGATGCACCAGTGCAGGTTGACTGTATAATTTGGGACTTCACATTGACTATGAAACACAGAAATTGCATCGGGATTGAATACAAAATGCACAATGCCAACTTAAGTTCAAGAAGAGTGAATCTTCTAAGAGTTTGTGGTTTGAGCGGCTCCTGAGATACCAGTATTAGATTCCGATGCACCAGTGAAGGTTTATTGTATCCCTTGGACCTTCACATTGACCATGAAACACAGAAATTGCATCGGCATTGAATACAAAAGGGACAATGGCGACTAAAGTACAAGTAGAATGAATCCTCTTGGAGTTTGTGCTTTCAGCGACTCCTGGGAGACCAGTATTAGATTCCGATGCACCAGTGCAGGATTACTGTATCCCTTTACCTTCACGTTGAGCAGGAATCACAGAAATTGCATCGGGATTGAATACAAAAGGCACAATTCCGACTTAAATACAAGAAGGTGAATTTTTAAGTGTTTGTGGTTTGAGCGGCTCCTGAGAGACAAGAATAAGATTCCGATTCACGAGAGCAGGTTTACTGTATCTCTTAGAAGTTCAAATTGTGTATGAAACACAGAATTTGCAACGGGATTGAATAAAAAAGTACAAGAAGAGGGAATCTTCTAAGAGTGTGTGGTTGGAGCGGCTCCTGGCAGACCAGTATTAGATTCCGATCCACCAGTGCAGGTTTACTGTATTCCTTGGACCTTCACATTGACCACGAATCCTAGAAATTGCATCGGGATTGAATACATAATGCACAATGGCGACTAAAGTACAAGAAGGTGAATTTTCTAAGAGTTTGTGTTTTGAGCGGCTCCTGAGAGACCAGTTTTGGACTCCGATGCACCAGTGCAGGTCTACTATACCCCTTGGACGTTCACATTGACCACGAAACACAGACATCGCATCGGGATTGAATCCAAAAGGCACAATGGCGACTTAAATACAAGAAGAGTGAATCTTCTAAGAGTTTGTGGTTTGAGCGGCTCATGGGAGAGCAGTATTAGATTCTGATAAAACAGTGCTGGTTTACTGTATCCCTTGGACACTCTCATTGAACATGAAACATAGATATTGCATCGGTATTGAATACAAAATGCAAAATACCGACTTATGTAAAAGAAGAGTGAATCTCCGAAGGGTTTGTGCTTTGAGCGGCTCCTGGGAGACCAGTATTAGATTCCGATGCACCAGTGCAGGTTGACTGTATAATTTGGGCCATCACATTGACTATGAAACACAGAAATTGCTTCGGGATTGAATACAAAATTCACAATTCCGACTTAAGTACAAGAAGAGTGAATCTTCTAAGAGTCTGTGACTTCAGCGGCTCCTGCTAGCCCAGGATTACTTTCCGATGCACCAGTGCAGGATTACTGCATCCCTTGTACTTTCACATTGACCACGAATCACAGAAATTGCATCGGTATTGAATTACAAAAGGCACAATGCCGACTTAAGTACAAGAAGGTGAATTTTCTAAGAGTTTGTGGTTTGAGCGGCTCCTGAGATACCAGTATTTGATTCCGATGCACCAGTGCAGGTTTACTGTATCCCTTGGACCTTCACATTGACCATGAAACACAGAAATTGCATCGGGATTGAATACAAAAGGGACAATGCCGACTAAAGTACAAGTAGAATGAATACTCTTGGAGTTTGTGCTTTCAGCGGCTCCTGGGAACCAGTATTAGATTCCGATGCACCAGTGCAGGTTTACTGTATCCCTTGGAACTTCACATTGACCATGAAACACAGATATCGCATCGGGATTGAATACAACAGGCACAATGCGATTTAAGTACAAGAAGAATGAATCTTCTGAGAGTTTGTGGTTGGAGCGGCTTGTGGCAGACCAGTCTTAGATTTCGATGCACCAGTGCAGGTTGATTGTATCATTTGGACCTTCACATTGATTATGAAACACAGATTTTGCATCGGGATTGAATACAAAGGCACAATGCCGCCTTAAGTACAAGAAGAGTGAATCTTCTAAGAGTTTGAGGTTGGAGCGGCTCCTGGCGGACCAGTAGTAGATTCCGATGCACCAGTGCAGGTATACTGTATCCCTTGGACCTTCACATTGACCACGATTCACAGACATTGCATCGGGATTGAATACAAAAGGCACAATGCCGACTAAAGTAAAAGAAGGTGAATTTTATAAGAGTTTGTGGTTTCAGCGGCTCCTGAGATACCAGTATTAGATTCCGATGCACCAGTGCAGGTTTACTGTATCCCTTGGACCTCTACAATGACCATGAAACACAGAAATTGCATCGGGATTGAATACAAAAGGGACAATGCCGACTAAAGTACAAGTAGAATGAATACTCTTGGAGTTTGTGCTTTCAGCGGCTCCTGGGAGACCAGTATTAGATTCCGATGCACCAGTGCAGGTTTACTGTATCCCTTGGACCTCTACAATGACCATGAAACACAGAAATTGCATCGGGATTGAACACAAAAGGCACAATGCCGATTAAAGTACAAGTAGAATGAATCCTCTTGGAGTTTGTGCTTTCAGCGGCTCCTGGCAGACCAGTATTAGATTCCGATGCACCAGTGCAGGTTTACTGTATCCCTTGGACATTCACATTGACCATGAAACACAGTTATCGCATCGGGATTGAATACAAAAGGCTCAATGCCGATTTAAGTACAAGAAGAATGAATCTTCTAAGAGTTTGTGGTTGGAGCGGCTCCTGGTAGACCAGTATTAGATTCCGATGCACCAGTTCAGGTTTACTGTATCCTTTGGACCTTCACATTGACCATGAAACACAGAAATTGCATCGGGATTGAAAACAAAACTCACAATGCCAACTTAAGCACAAGTAATGTGAATCTTCGAGGAGTTTGTGCTTTGAGCGTCTCCTGGGAGATCTATATTAGACTCCGATGCACCAGAGCACGTTTACTGTATCCCTCTGACCTTCACATTGACTATTAAACACAAAATTTGTATCGGGATTGAATACAAAATGCACAATGCCGACTTAAGTACAAGAAGGTGAATCTTCTAAGAGTTTGTGGTTTGAGCGGCTCCTAAGGGACCAGTTTTAGATTCCGAAGCACCAGTGCAGGTTTACTGTATCCCTTGGACCTTCACATTGACCATGAAACACAGACATCCCATCGGGATTGAATACAAAGGGCACAATGACGAATTAAATACAAGAAGAGTGAATCTTCTAAGAGTTTGTCGTTTGAGCGGCTCATGGGAGACCAGTATTAGATTCCGATGCACCAGTGCAGGTTGACTGTATAATTTGGGCCTTCACATTGACTATGAAACACAGAAATTGCTTCGGGATTGAATACAAAATGCACAATGCCGACTTAAGTACAAGAAGAGTGAATCTTCTAAGAGTTTGTGACTTCAGCGGCTCCTGCTAGACCAGGATTAGTTTCCGATGCACCAGTGCAGGATTACTGTATCCCTTGGACCTTCACATTGACCATGAAACACAGATATCGCATCGGGATTGAATACAAAAGGCACAATGCCGACTTAAGTACAAGAAGAGTGAATCTTCTAAGTGTTTGTGGTTGGAGCGGCTTGTGGCAGACCAGTATTAGATTTCGATGCACCAGTGCAGGTTGATTGTATCATTTGGACCGTCACATTGATTATGAAACACAGAAATTGCATCGAGATTGAATACAAAATGGACAATGCCGACTTAAGTACAAGAAGAGTGAATCTGCTAAGATTTTGTGACTTCAGCGGCTCCTGGGCGGCCAGTGTTACATTCCGATGCACCAATGCACGATTACTGTATCCCATGGACCTTCACATTGAGCACGAATCACAGAAATTGCATCGCGATTGAATACAAAAGGCACAATGCCGACTTAAGTACAAGAAGGTGAATTTTCTAAGAGTTTGTGGTTTGAGTGGCTCCTGAGAGGCCAGAATTGGATTCCGATGCACCAGAGCAGGTTTATTGTATCACTTGGACCTTCACATTGTGTATGAAACACAGATTTTACATCGGGATTGAATACAAAGGCACAATGCCGACTTAAGTACAAGAAGAGTGAATCTTCTAAGTGTTTGTGGTTGGAGCGGCTCCTGGCAGACCAGTATTAGATTCCGATGCACCAGTGCAGGTATACTGTATCCCTTGGACCTTCACATTGACCACGAATCACAGACATTGCATCGGGATTGAATACAAAAGGCACAATGCCGACTAAAGTACAAGAAGGTGAATTTTCTAAGAGTTTGTGATTTCAGCGGCTCCTGAGATACCAGTATTAGATTCCGATGCACCAGTGCAGGTTTTCTGTATCCCTTGTACCTCCAAATTGACCTTGAAACACAGAAATTGCAACGGGATTGAATACAAAAGGGACAATGCCGATTAAAGTACAAGTAGAATCAATCCTCTTGGAGTTTGTGCTTTCAGCGGCTCCTGTGAGACCAGTATTAGATTCCGATGCACCAGTGCAGGTTTACTGTATCCCTTGGACCTTCACATTGACCATGAAACACAGAAATCGCATCGGGATTGAATACAAAAGGGACAATGCCGACTTAAGTACAAGAAGAGTGTATCTTCTAAAAGATTGTGCTTTGAGCGGCTCCTGGGAAACCAGTATTAGATTCTGATGCATCAGTGCAGGTTGGATGTATCATTTGGTCCTTCACATTGACCATGATACACAGAAATTGCATCGGGATTGAATACAAAAGCACAATGCCGATTTAAGTAAAAGAAGAGTGAATCTTCTAAGAGTTTGTGATTTGAGCGGCTCCTGGGAGACCAGTATTAGGTTCCGATGCACCAGTGCAGGTTTACTGTATCCCTTGGACCTTCACATTGACCATGAAACACAGAAATCGCATCGGGATTGAATACAAAAGGCACAATGCCGACTTAAATACAAGAAGAGTGAATCTCCTAAGAGCCTGTGCTTTGAGCGGCTTATGGGAGACCAGTACTAGATTCCGGTGCACCAGTGCAGGTTGACTGTATCATATGGACCTTCACATTGACCATGAATCACAGAAATTGCATCGGGATTGAATACAAAATGGACAATGGAAACTTAAGTACAAGATTAATGAATCCTCTAAGAGTTTGTGCTTTCAGCGGCTCCTGGGAGACCAGTATTAGATTCCGATGCACCAGTGCAGGTTTAATGTATCTTTTGGGCATTCACATTGACCATGAAACACAGATATCGCATCGGGAATGAATAGAAAAAGCACAATGCCGACTTAAGTACAAGATGAGTGAATCTATTAAGAATATGTGGATTGAGCGGCTCATGGGAGACCAGTATTAGATTCCGATGCACCAGTGCAGGTTGACTGCATCATTCGGACCTTCACATTGACCATGATACACAGAAATTACATCGGGATTGAATACATAAGGCACAATCCCGACTTAAGTACAAGAAGAGTGAATCTTCTAAAATTTTGTGCTTTGAGCGGCTCCTGGGAGGCCAGTATTACATTCCGATGCACCAGTGCAGGTTGATTGTATCATTTGGACCTCCACATTGACCATGATACACAGAAATTGCATCGGGGATGGAATACATAAGGCACAATGCCGACTTAATTACAAGAAGAGTGAAACTTCTAACAATTTGTGCTTTGAGCGGCTCCTGGAAGGCCAGTATTACATTCCGATGCACCAGTGCAGGTTAACTGTATCCCTTGGACCTTCACATTGACCAAGAAACACAGAACTTGCATGGGGATTGAATACAATACTCACAATGCCAACTTAAGCACAAGAAGTGTGAATCTTCGAAGAGTTTGTGCTTTGACCGTCTCCTGGGAGACCTGTATTAGATTCCAATACACCAGTGCACGTTTACTGTATCCCTTTGACCCTCACATTGACCACGAAACACAGAAACTGCATCGGGATTGAATAAAAAAGGGACAATGCAGTCTTAAGTACAAGAGGAGTGAATCTTCTAAGAATTTGTGGTTTGTGCGGCTCACGGGAGACCAGTATTAGATTCCGATGAACCAGTGCAGGTTTACTGAATCCCTTGGACATTATCATTGCCCATGAAACATAGAAATTGCATCCGGATTGAATACAATATGCTCAATACCGACTTAAGTACAAGAAGAGTGAATCTTCTAAGAGTTCGTGCCTTGAGCGGCTCCTGGGACACCAGTTTTAGATTCCGATGCACCAGTGCAGACTTACAGTATCCCTTGGACCTTCACGTTGTGTATGAAACACAGAAATTGCATCGGGATTGAATACAAAAAGCACAATGCCGACTTCAGTAGAAAAAGAGTGAATCTTCTAAGAGTTTGTCGTTTGAGCGGCTCATGGGAGACCAGTATTAGATTCCGATGCACCAGTGCAGGTTGACTGTATAATTTGGGCCTTCACATTGACTATGAAACACAGAAATTGCTTCTGGATTGAATACAAAATGCACAATGCCGACTTAAGTACAAGAAGAGTGAATCTTCTAAGAGTTTGTGACTTCAGCGGCTCCTGCTAGACCAGGATTAGTTTCCGATGCACCCGTGCAGGATTACTGTATCCCTTGGACCTTCACATTGACCATGAAACACAGAAATTGCATCGGGATTGAATACAAAAGGACAATGCCGACTAAAGTACAAGTAGAATGAATACTCTTGGAGTTTGTGCTTTCAGCGGCTCCTGGGAGACCAGTATTAGATTCCGATGCACCAGTGCAGGTTTACTGTATCCCTTGGACCTTCACATTGACCATGAAACACAGATATCGCATCGGGATTGAATACAAAAGGCACAATGCCGAATTAAGTACAAGAAGAGTGAATCTTCTAAGTGTTTGTGGTTGGAGCGGCTTGTGGCAGACCAGTATTAGATTTCGATGCACCAGTGCAGGTTGATGGTATCATTTGGACCGTCACATTGATTATGAAACACAGAAATTGCATCGAGATTGAATACAAAATGGACAATGCCGACTTAAGTACAAGAAGAGTGAATCTGCTAAGATTTTGTGACTTCAGCGGCTCCTGGGCGGCCAGTGTTACATTCCGATGCACCAATGCACGATTACTGTATCCCATGGACCTTCACATTGAGCACGAATCACAGAAATTGCATCGCGATTGAATACAAAAGGCACAATGCCGACTTAAGTACAAGAAGGTGAATTTTCTAAGAGTTTGTGGTTTGAGTGGCTCCTGAGGGGCCAGAATTGGATTCCGATGCACCAGAGCAGGTTTATTGTATCACTTGGACCTTCACATTGTGCATGAAACACAGATTTTACATCGGGATTGAATACAAAGGCACAATGCCGACTTAAGTGCAAGAAGAGTGAATCTTCTAAGTGTTTGTGGTTGGAGCGGCTCCTGGCAGACCAGTATTAGATTCCGATGCACCAGTGCAGGTATACTGTATCCCTTGGACCTTCACATTGACCACGAATCACAGACATTGTATCGGGATTGAATACAAAAGGCACAATGCTGACTAAAGTACAAGAAGGTGAATTTTCTAAGAGTTTGTGATTTCAGCGGCTCCTGAGATACCAGTATTAGATTCCGATGCACCAGTGCAGGTTTACTGTATACCTTGTACCTCCAAATTGACCTTGAAACACAGAAATTGCAACGGGATTGAATACAAAAGGGACAATGCCGATTAAAGTACAAGTAGAATCAATCCTCTTGGAGTTTGTGCTTTCAGCGGCTCCTGTGAGACCAGTATTAGATTCCGATGCACCAGTGCAGGTTTACTGTATCCCTTGGACCTTCACATTGACCATGAAACACAGAAAACGCATCGGGATTGAATACAAAAGGGACAATGCCGACTTAAATACAAGAAGAGTTTATCTTCTAAAAGATTGTGCTTTGAGCGGCTCCTGGGAAACCAGTATTAGATTCTGATGCACCAGTGAAGGTTGGATGTATCATTTGGTCCTTCACATTGACCATGAAACACAGAAATTGCATCGGGATTGAATACAAAAGGCACAATGCCGATTTAAGTAAAAGAAGAGTGAATCTTCTGAGAGTTTGTGATTTGAGCGGCTCCTGGGAGACCAGTATTAGGTTCCGATGCACCAGTGCAGGTTTACTGTATCCCTTGGACCTTCACATTGACCATGAAACACAGAAATCGCATCGGGATTGAATACAAAAGGCACAATGCCGACTTAAATACAAGAACAGTGAATCTCCTAAGAGCCTGTGCTTTGAGCGGCTTATGGGAGACCAGTACTAGATTCCGATGCACCAGTGCAGGTTGACTGTATCATATGGACTTTCACATTGACCATGAATCACAGAAATTGCATCGGGATTGAATACAAAATGGACAATGGAAACTTAAGTACAAGAAGAATGAATCCTCTAAGAGTTTGTGCTTTCAGCGGCTCCTGGGAGACCAGTATTAGATTCCGATGCACCAGTGCAGGTTTAATGTATCTTTTGGGCATTCACATTGACCATGAAACACAGATATCGCATCGGGAATGAATAGAAAAGCACAATGCCGACTTAAGTACAAGATGAGTGAATCTTCTAAGAATATGTGGATTGAGCGGCTCATGGGAGACCAGTATTAGATTCCGATGCACCAGTGCAGGTTGACTGCATCATTTGGACCTTCACATTGACCATGATACACAGAAATTACATCGGGATTGAATACATAAGGCACAATCCCGACTTAAGTACAAGAAGAGTGAATCTTCTAAAATTTTGTGCTTTGAGCGGCTCCTGGGAGGCCAGTATTACATTCCGATGCACCAGTGCAGGTTGATTGTATCATTTGGACCTCCACATTGACCATGATACACAGAAATTGCATCGGGGTGGAATACATAAGGCACAATGCCGACTTAATTACAAGAAGAGTGAATCTTGTAACAATTTGTGCTTTGAGCGGCTCCTGGAAGGCCAGTATTACATTCCGATGCACCAGTGCAGGTTAACTGTATCCCTTGGACCTTCACATTGACCAAGAAACACCGAACTTGCATCGGGATTGAATACAATACTCACAATGCCAACTTAAGCACAAGAAGTGTGAATCTTCGAAGAGTTTGTGCTTTGACCGTCTCCTGGGTGACCTGTATTAGATTCCAATGCACCAGTGCACGTTTACTGTATCCCTTTGACCCTCACATTGACCACGAAACACAGAAACTGCATCGGGATTGAATAAAAAAGGGACAATGCCGTCTTAAGTACAAGAGGAGTGAATCTTCTAAGAATTTGTGGTTTGTGCGGCTCACGGGAGACCAGTATTAGATTCCGATGAACCAGTGCACGTTTACTGAATCCCTTGTTCATTATCATTGCCCATGAAACATAGAAATTGCATCGGGATTGAATACAATATGCTCAATACCGACTTAAGTACAAGAAGAGTGAATCTTCTAAGAGTTCGTGCCTTGAGCGGCTCCTGGGACACCAGTTTTAGATTCCGATGCACCAGTGCAGACTTACAGTATCCCTTGGACCTTCACATTGTGTATGAAACACAGATATTGCATCGGGATTGAATACAAAAAGCACAATGCCGACTTCAGTACAAGAAGAGTGAATCTTCTAAGAGTTTGTCGTTTGAGCGGCTCATGGGAGACCAGTATTAGATTCCGATGCACCAGTGCAGGTTGACTGTATAATTTGGGCCTTCACATTGACTATGAAACACAGAAATTGCTTCGGGATTGAATACAAAATGCACAATGCCGACTTAAGTACAAGAAGAGTGAATCTTCTAAGAGTTTGTGACTTCAGCGGCTCCTGCTAGACCAGGATTAGTTTCCGATGCACCAGTGCAGGATTACTGTATCCCATGGACCTTCACATTGACCATGAAACACAGAAATTGCATCGGGATTGAATACAAAAGGACAATGCCGACTAAAGTACAAGTAGAATGAATACTCTTGGAGTTTGTCCTTTCAGCGGCTCCTGGGAGACCAGTATTAGATTCCGATGCACCAGTGCAGGTTTACTGTATCCCTTGGACCTTCACATTGACCATGAAACACAGATATCTCATCGGGATTGAATACAAAAGCACAATGCCGATTTAAGTACAAGAAGAGTGAATCTCCTAAGTGTTTGTGGTTGGAGCGGCTTGTGGCAGACCAGTATTAGATTTCGATGCACCAGTGCAGGTTGATTGTATCATTTGGACCGTCACATTGATTATGAAACACAGAAATTGCATCGAGATTGAATACAAAATGGACAATGCCGACTTAAGTACAAGAAGAGTGAATCTGCTAAGATTTTGTGACTTCAGCGGCTCCTGGGCGGCCAGTGTTACATTCCGATGCACCAATGCACGATTACTGTATCCCATGGACCTTCACATTGAGCACAAATCACAGAAATTGCATCGCGATTGAATACAAAAGGCACAATGCCGACTTAAGTACAAGAAGGTGAATTTTCTACGAGTTTGTGGTTTGAGTGGCTCCTGAGAGGCCAGAATTGGATTCCGATGCACCAGAGCATGTTTATTGTATCACTTGGACCTTCACATTGTGTATGAAACACAGATTTTACATCGGGATTGAATACAAAGGCACAATGCCGACTTAAGTACAAGAAGAGTGAATCTTCTAAGTGTTTGTGGTTGGAGCGGCTCCTGGCAGACCAGTATTAGATTCCGATGCACCAGTGCAGGTATACTGTATCCCTTGTACCTTCACATTGACCACGAATCACAGACATTGCATCGGGATTGAATACAAAAGGCACAATGCCGACTAAAGTACAAGAAGGTGAATTTTCTAAGAGTTTGTGATTTCAGCGGCTCCTGAGATACCAGTATTAGATTCCGATGCACCAGTGCAGGTTTACTGTATCCCTTGTACCTCCTAATTGACCTTGAACCACAGAAATTGCAACGGGATTGAATACAAAAGGGACAATGCCGATTAAAGTACAAGTAGAATCAATCCTCTTGGAGTTTGTGCTTTCAGCGGCTCCTGTGAGACCAGTATTAGATTCCGATGCACCAGTGCAGGTTTACTGTATCCCTTGGACCTTCACATTGTGTATGAAACACAGAAGTTGCATCGGGATTGAATACAAAAAGCACAATGCCGACTTCAGTACAAGAAGAGTGAATCTTCTAAGAGTTTGTCGTTTGAGCGGCTCATGGGAGACCAGTATTAGATTCCGATGCACCAGTGCAGGTTGACTGTATAATTTGGGCCTTCACATTGACTATGAAACACAGAAATTGCTTCGGGATTGAATACAAAATGCACAATGCCGACTTAAGTACAAGAAGAGTGATTCTTCTAAGAGTTTGTGACTTCAGCGGCTCCTGCTAGACCAGGATTAGTTTCCGATGCACCAGTGCAGGATTACTGTATCCCTTGGACCTTCACATTGACCATGAAACACAGATATTGCATCGGGATTGAATACAAAAGGACAATGCCGACTAAAGTACAAGTAGAATGAATACTCTTGGAGTTTGTCCTTTCAGCGGCTCCTGGGAGACCAGTATTAGATTCCGATGCACCAGTGCAGGTTTACTGTATCCCTTGGACCTTCACATTGACCATGAAACACAGATACCGCATCGGGATTGAATACAAAAGCACAATGCCGATTTAAGTACAAGAAGAGTGAATCTTCTAAGTGTTTGTGGTTGGAGCGGCTTGTGGCAGACCAGTATTAGATTTCGATGCACCAGTGCAGGTTGATTGTATCATTTGGACCGTCACATTGATTATGAAACACAGAAATTGCATCGAGATTGAATACAAAATGGACAATGCCGACTTAAGTACAAGAAGAGTGAATCTGCTAAGATTTTGTGACTTCAGCGGCTCCTGGGCGGCCAGTGTTACATTCCGATGCACCAATGCACGATTACTGTATCCCATGGACCTTCACATTGAGCACAAATCACAGAAATTGCATCGCGATTGAATACAAAAGGCACAATGCCGACTTAAGTACAAGAAGGTGAATTTTCTACGAGTTTGTGGTTTGAGTGGCTCCTGAGAGGCCAGAATTGGATTCCGATGCACCAGAGCAGGTTTATTGTATCACTTGGACCTTCACATTGTGTATGAAACACAGATTTTACATCGGGATTGAATACAAAGGCACAATGCCGACTTAAGTACAAGAAGAGTGAATCTTCTAAGTGTTTGTGGTTGGAGCGGCTCCTGGCAGACCAGTATTAGATTCCGATGCACCAGTGCAGGTATACTGTATCCCTTGGACCTTCACATTGACCACGAATCACAGACATTGCATCGGGATTGAATACAAAAGGCACAATGCCGACTAAAGTACAAGAAGGTGAATTTTCTAAGAGTTTGTGATTTCAGCGGCTCCTGAGATACCAGTATTAGATTCCGATGCACCAGTGCAGGTTTACTGTATCCCTTGGACCTTCACATTGACCATGAAACACAGAAATCGCATCGGGATTGAATACAAAAGGGACAATGCCGACTTAAGTACAAGAAGAGTGTATCTTCTAAAAGATTGTGCTTTGAGCGGCTCCTGGGAAACCAGTATTAGATTCTGATGCACCAGTGCAGGTTGGATGTATCATTTGGTCCTTCACATTGACCATGAAACACAGAAATTGCATCGGGATTGAATACAAAAGGCACAATGCCGATTTAAGTAAAAGAAGAGTGAATCTTCTAAGAGTTTGTGATTTGAGCGGCTCCTGGGAGACCAGTATTAGGCTCCGATGCACCAGTGCAGGTTTACTGTATCCCTTGGACCTTCACATTGACCATGAAACACAGAACTTGCATCGCGATTGAATACAATACTCACAATGCCAACTTAAGCACAAGAAGTGTGAATCTTCGAAGAGTTTGTGCTTTGACCGTCTCCTGGGAGCCCTGTATTAGATTCCAATGCACCAGTGCACGTTTACTGTATCCCTTTGACCCTCACATTGACCACGAAACACAGAAAATGCATCGGGATTGAATAAAAAAGGGACAATGCCGTCTTAAGTACAAGAGGAGTGAATCTTCTAAGAATTTGTGGTTTGTGCGGCTCACGGGAGACCAGTATTAGATTCCGATGAACCAGTGCAGGTTTACTGAATCCCTTGGACATTATCATTGCCCATGAAACATAGAAATTGCATCGGGATTGAATACAATATGCTCAATACCGACTTAAGTACAAGAAGAGTGAATCTTCTAAGAGTTCGTGCCTTGAGCGGCTCCTGGGACACCAGTTTTAGATTCCGATGCACCAGTGCAGACTTACAGTATCCCATGGACCTTCACATCGTGTATGAAACACAGAAATTGCATCGGGATTGAATACAAAAAGCACAATGCCGACTTCAGTACAAGAAGAGTGAATCTTCTAAGAGTTTGTGGTTGGAGCGGCTCCTGGCAGGCAAGTATTAGATTCCGATGCACCAGGGCAGCTTAATGTATCCCTTGGACCTTCACATTGACCTTGAAACACAGAAATTGCATCTTGATTGAATACAAAACTCACAATGCCGACTTAAGTACAAGAAGGTGAATTTTCTAAGAGTTTGTGGTTTGAGCGGCTCCTGAGAGACCAGTTTTAGATTCCGAAGCACCAGTGCAGGTTTACTGTATTCCTTGGAACTTCACATTGTCCATGAAACACAGACAGTGCATCGGGATTGAATACAAGAGGCACAATGGCGACTTAAATCCTAGAAGAGTGATGCTTCTAAAAGTTTGTCGTTTGAGCGGCTCATGGGGGAACAGTATTATATTCCGATGAACCAGTGCAGGTTTCCTGTATCCCTTGGACATTCCCATTGACCATCAAACTTCGAAATTTCATCGGGATTGAGTACAAATTGCACAATACCAACTTAGGTAAAAGAAGAGTGAATCTTCGAAGAGTTTGGGCTTCGTGCGGTTCCTGGGAGACCAGTATTAGATTCCGATGCAACAGTGCAGGTTGACTGTATCATTTGGACCTTCACATTGACTATGAAACACAGAAATTGCATCGGGATTGAATACAAAATGCACAATGCTGGCTTAAGTACAAGAAGAGTGAATCTTCGAAGAGTTTGTGATTTGAGCGGCTCCTGGGGGACAAGTATTAGATTCCGATCCACCAGTGCAGATTGACTGTATCATTTGGACCTTCACATTGACCATGAAATACAGAAATTGCATCGGGATCGAATACAAAAGGGACAATGCCGACTTAAGTACAAGAAGAATGAATCCTCTAGGAGGTTATGCTTTCAGCGGCTGCTGGGAGACCAGTATTACATTCCGATGCACCAGTGCAGGTATACTGTATCATTTGGACCTTAATATTGACTATGAACACGGATATTGCATCGGGATTGAATACAAAATACACAATGCCAACTTAAGTACAAGAAGGTGAATTATCTAGGAGTTTGTGGGTTGAGCGTCTCCTGAGAGACCAGTATTAGATTCCGATGCACCAGTGCAGAGTTACTGTATCCCTTGGACCTTCACATTGACCATGAAACACAGAAATTGCAACGGGATTGAATACAAAAGGGACAATGCCGACTTAAGTACAAGAAGAATGAATCCTCTAAGAGTTTGTGCTTTCAGCGGCTCCTGGGAGACCAGTATTAGATTCCGATGCACCAGTGTGGGTTTATTGTATCCCTTGGACCTTCACATTGACCATGAAATACAGAGATCGCATAGGGATTGAGTACAAAAGGCACAATGCCGATTTAAGTACAAGAACAGTGAACCTTCTAAGAGTTTTTGGTTGGAGCGGCTCCTGGGAGACCAGTATTAGATTCCGATGCACTAGTGGAGGTTCACTCTTTCCCTTGGAACTTCACATTGACCATGAAATACAGAAATTGCGTCTGGATTCAATACAAAAGGGACAATGCCGACTTAGGTACAAGAAGAGTGAATACTTTAAGAGCTTGTGGCTTGAGCGGCTCCTGGGTGGCCAGTATTAGTATCCGATGCACCAGTGCAGGTTTACTGTATCCCTTGTCCATTCTCATTGACCATGAAACATAGAAATTGCATCTGGATTGAATACAAAATGCACAATACAGACATATGTAAAAGAAGAGTGAATCTTCGAAGAGTTTGTGCTTTGAGCGGCTCCTGGGAGACGAGTATTAGATTCCGATGAACCAGTGTAGGTTGACTGTATCATTTGGACATTCACATTGACTATGAAATACAGAAATTGCAACGGGATTGAATACCAAATGCACAATGCTGACTTAAGTACAAGAAGAGTGAATCTTCTAAGAGTTTGTAACTTCAGCGGCTCCTGGGAGACCACCATTGGATTCCGATGCACCAGTGCAGAATTACTGTATCCCTTGGACCTTCACTTTGACGACGAATCACAGAAATTGCATCGGGATTGAATACAAAAGGCACAATGCCGACTTAAGTACAAGAAGGTAAATTTTCTGAGAGTTTGTGGTTTGAGCGGCTCCTGAGAGACCAGTATTAGATTCCAATGCACCAGAGCAGGTTTACTGAATCTCTTGGACCTTTGCATTGACCATGAAACACAGAAATCGAATCGGTATTGAATACTAATGGCACAATGCCGACTTAAGTACAAGAAGAGTGAATCTTCTAAGAGTTTGTGCTTTGAGCGGCTCCTGGGAGACAAGTATTAGATTCCGATGCACCAGTGCAGGTTGACTGTATCATTTGGACCTTCACATTGACCATGAAATATAGAAATTGCATCGGGATCGAATACAAAAGGGACAATTCCGACTCAAGTACAAGAAGAATGAATCCTCTAGGAGGTTGTGCTTTCGGCGGCTGCTGGGAGACCAGTATTACATTATGATGCACCAGTGCAGGTTTACTGTATCATTTGGACCTTAACATTGACTATGAACACGGATATTGCATCGGGATTGAATACAACATACACAATGCCGATCTAAGTACAAGAAGGTGAATTTTCTAAGAGTTTGTGGGTTGAGCGGCTCCTGAGAGACCAGTATTAGATTCCGATGCACCAGTGCAGGTTTATTGTATCCCTTGGACCTTCACATTGACCATGAAACACAGAGATCGCATCGGGATTGAGTACAAAAGGCACAATGCCGATTTAAGTACAAGAAGAGTGAATCTTCTAACAGTTTGTGCCTTGAGCGGCTCCTGGGAGACCAGTATTAGATTCCGATGCACCAGTGCAGGTTTTCTGTATCCCTTGGCCCATCACATTGTGTATGAAACACAGAAATTGCATAGATATTGAATACAAAAGGCACTATGCCGACTTAAGTACAAGAAGAGTGTATCTTCTAAGAGTTTGTGGTTGGAGCGGCTCCTGGCAGACCAGTATTAGATTCCGATGCACCTGTGCAGGTTTACTGTATCCCTTGGACCTTCACATTGACCATGAAACACAGAAATTGCGTCGGAAATGGATACAAATCTCACAATGCCAACTTAAGCAGAAGTAGTGTGATCCTCGACGATTTTGTGTTTTGAGCGCCTCCTGCGAGACCTCTATTAGATTCCGATGCACCAGAGCATGTTTACTGTATCCTTTGACCTTCACATTGACCATTGAACACAGAAATTGCATCGGGATTGAATACAATAGGCACAATGACGACTTAAGTACAAGAAGGGTGAATCGTAGAAGAGTTTGTGTTTCGAGCATCTCCTGGGAGACCTGTATTAGATTCCGTTGCACCAGTTCACGTTTACTGTATCCCTTTGACCTTCACAATGACCATGAAACACAGAAATTTTATCGGAAATGAATACAAAAGTGGCAATGCGGACTTAAGTACAAGAAGAGTGAATTTTCTAAGAGTTTGTGGTTTGAGCGGCTCTTCGGAGACCAGTATTAAATTCCGATGCACCAGTGCAGGTTTACTGTATCCCTTGGACCTTCACATTGACCATGAAACACAGATATAGCATCGGGATTGAATACAAAAGGCACAATGCCGACTTAAGTAC
Organism: Schistocerca piceifrons; assembly: GCF_021461385.2. Taxonomy (NCBI): domain Eukaryota; kingdom Metazoa; phylum Arthropoda; class Insecta; order Orthoptera; family Acrididae; genus Schistocerca; species Schistocerca piceifrons. Next base: position 12,867,559 of record NC_060138.1, read on the forward strand.
AAGAAGAGTCAATCTTCTAAGAGTTTGTGCTTTGAGCGGCTCCTGGGAGACCAGTATTAAATTCCGATGCACCAGTACAGGTTTACTGTATCCCATGGACCTTCACATTGACCATGAAACACAGATATTGCATATGGATTGAATACAAAAGGGACAATGCTGACTTAAGTACAAGAAGAATGAATCCTCTAGGAGTTTGTGCTTTCAGCGGCTCCTGGGAGACCAGTATTAGATTCCGATGAACCAGTGCAGGTTTACTCTATCCCTTGCACCTTCACATTGACCATGAAACACAGAAATTGCATCGGGATTGAATAGAAACGGCACAATGCCGTCTTCAGTACAAGAAGAATGAATCTTCTAGGAGTTTGTGTTTTAAGCGGCTCCTGGGAGACCAGTGTTAGATTCCGATGCACCAGTGCAGGTTGACTGTATCATTTTAACCTTCACATTGACTATCAAACACGGTAATTGCTTCGGGATTGACTACAAAATGCACAAAACCGACACATGTACAAGAAGAGTGAATCTACTAAGAGTTTCTGGGTTGAGCGGCTCCTGGCAGACCTGTATTAGATTCCGATGCACCTGTGCATGTTTACTGTATCCCTAGGACCTTCACATTGACCATGAAACAGAGAAATTGCATTTGGATTAAATACTAAAGTCACAATGACAACTTAAGCACAAGAAGTGGGAAACTTCGAAGAGCTTGTGCTTTGAGCGTCTCCTGGGGGACCAGTATTTGATTCCGATGCACCAGTGCAGGTCGACTCTATTTTTCGGACCTTCGCATTGACCATGAAACACAGAAATTGAATCGGGAATGAATACAAAAGGGATAACGCCGACTTAAGTACAAGAAGAATGAATCCTCTTGGAGTATGTCCTTTCAGCGGCTCCTGGGAGACCAGTATTAGATTCCGATGCACCAGTGCAGGTTTACAGTATCCCTTGGACCTTCACATTCACCATGAAACACAGAAATCGCATCGGGATTGAATAAAAAAGGAACAATGCCGACTTAAGGACAAGAAGAGTGAATCTTCTAAGAGTTTGTGCTTTGAGCGGCTCCTGGGAGACAAGTATTAGATTCCGAGGCACCAGTGCAGGTTGACTGTACCCCTTGGACCTTCACATTGACCATGAAACACAGAAATTGCATCAGGATTGAATACAAAAGGGACAATGCCGACTAAAGCACAAGAAGAATGAATCCTCTTGGAGTTTGTGCTTTCAACGGCTCCTGGGAGACCAGTATTAGATTCCGATGCACCAGTGCAGGTTTACTGTTTCCCTTGGTCATTGACATTGACCATGAAACACAGAAATTGCATCGGGATTGAATACAAAACGCACAATGCCGACTTAAGTACAAGAAGGTGAATTTTCTAAGAGTTTTTGGTTTGAGCGGCTCCTGAGAGACCAGTTTTAGATTCCGAAGCACCAGTGCAGGTTTACTGTATCCTTCGGACCTTCCCATTGACCATGAAGCACAGACATCGCAACGGGATTGAATACAAGAGGCACAATGGCGACTTAAATACAAGAAGAGCGAATCTTCTAAGGGTTTGTCGTTTGAGCGGCTCATGGGGGACCAGTATTAGATTCCGATGAACCAGTGCAGGTTTATTGTATCCCTTCGACATTCTAATTGACCATGAAACATAGAAATTGCATCGGGATTGAATACAAAATGCACAATACCGACTTATGTAAAAGAAGAGTGAATCTTCGAAGAGTTTGTGCTTTGAGCGGCTCCTGGGAGACCTGTATCAGATTCCGATGCACTAGTGCCGGTTGACTGTATCATTTGGACATTCACATTGACTATGAAACACAGAAATTGCATCGGGATTGAATACAAAATGCACAATGCTGACTTAAGTACAAGAAGAGTGAATCTTCTAAGAGTTTGTGACTTCAGCGGCTCCTGGGAGACCAGCATTGGATTCCGATGCACCAGTGCAGGATTACTCTATCCCTTGGACCTTCACATTGACGACGAATCACAGAAAGTGCATCGGGATTGAATACAAAAGGCACAATGCCGACTTAAGTACAAGAAGGGTAATTTTCAAAGAGTTTGTGGTTTGAGCGGCTCCTGAGAGACCAGTATTAGATTACGATGCACCAGAGCAGGTTTACTGTATCTCTTGGACCTTTGCATTGACCATGAAACACAGAAATCGCATCGGTATTGAATCCAAATGGCACAATGCCGACTTAAGTACAAGAAGAGTGAATCTTCTAAGAGTTTCTGCTTTGAGCGGCTCCTGGGAGACAAGTATTAGATTCCGATGCACCAGTGCAAGTTGACTGTATCATTTGAACCTTCACATTGACCATGAAACACAGAAATTGCATCGGGATTGAGTACAAAAGGCACAATGCCGATTTAAGTACAAGAAGAGTGAACCTTCAAAGAGTTTGTGGTTGGAGCGGCTCCTTGCAGACCAGTATTAGATTCCAATGCAATAGTGCAGGTTTACTGTTTCCCTTGGAACTTCACATTGACCATGAAATACAGATAATGCATCGGGATTCAATACAAAAGGGACAATGCCGACTTAAGTACATGAAGAGTGAATCTTCTAAGAGTTTGTGGCTTGAGCGGCTCCTGGGAGACCAGTATTAGATTCAGATGCACCAGTGCAGGATTACTGTATCCCTTGGACCATCACATTGTGTATGAAACACAGAAATTGCATTGGCATTGAATACAAAAGGCACAATGCCGACTTAAGTACAAGAAGAGTGTATCTTCTAAGAGTTTGTGGTTGGAGCGGCTCCTGGCAGACCAGTATTAGATTCCGAAGCACCAGTGCAGGTTTACTGTATCCCTTGGACCTTCACATTGACCATGAAGCACAGACATTGCATCAGGATTGAGTACAAGAGGCACAATGGCGACTTAAATACAAGAAGAGTGAATCTTCTAAGAGTTTGTCGTTTGAGCGGCTCATGGGGGACCAGTATTAGATTCCGATGAACCAGTGCAGGTTTACTGTATCCCTTGGACATTCTCATTGACCATGAAACATAGAAATTGCATCGGGATTGAATACAAAATGCACAATACCGACTTATGTAAAAGAAGAGTGAATCTTCGAAAGCTTTGTGCTATGAGCGGCTCCTGGGAGACCAGTATTAGATTCCGATGCACCAGTGCTGGTTGACTGTTCATTTGGACATTCACATTGACTATGAAACACAGATATTGCATCGGGATTGATTAGAAAGTGCGCAATGCTGACTTAAGTACAAGAAGAGTGAATCTTCTAAGAGTATGTGGGTTGAGCGGCTCCTGAGAGACCAGTATTCGATTCCGATGCACCAGTGCAAATTTACTGTATCCCTTGGACCTTCCCATTGACCATGAAACACAGAAATTCATCGGGATTGAATACAAAAGGGACAATGCCGACTTAAGTACAAGAAGAATGAATCCTCTTGGAATTTGTGGTTTCAGCGGCTCCTGGGAGAGCAGTATTAGATTCCGATGCACTAGTGCAGGTTTACTGTTTCCCTTGGAACATCACATTGACCATGAAATACAGAAATTGCATCGGGATTCAATACAAAAGGGAGAATGCCAACTTAAGTACAAGAAGAGTGAATCTTCTAAGAGATTGTGCCTTGAGCGGCTCCTGGGAGGCCAGTATTAGATTCCGATGCACCAGTGCAGGTTTTCTGTATACCTTGGCCCATCGCATTGTGTATGAAACACAGAAATAGCATTGATATTGAATACAAATGACACTATACCGACTTAAGTACAAGAAGAGTGTATCTTGTAAGAGTTTGTGGTTGGAGCGGCTCCTGGCAGACCAGTATTAGATTCCGATGCACCTGTGCAGGTTTACCGTATCCCTTGGACCTTCACATTGACCATGAAACACAGAAATTGCATCGGAAATGGATACAAAACTCACAATGCCAACTTAAGCAGAAGTAGTGTGATCTTCGAAGATTTCGTGCTTTGAGCGCCTCCTGGGAGACCTGTATTAGATTCCAATGCACCAGAGCATGTTTAATGTATCCTTTGACCTTCATATTGACCATTAAACAAAGAAATTGCATCGGGATTGAATACAAAAGGGACAATGTCGACTTAAGTACTAGAAGAGTGAATCTTCGAAGAGTTTGTGCTTTGCGCAGCTCCTGGGAGACCAGTAGTAGATTCCGATGCTCCAGTGCACGTTGACTGTATCACTTGGAAATTTACATTGACTATGCAACACAGAAATTGCATCGGGATCCACACAAAATGCACAATGCCGACTTAAGTAAAGGAAGGTGAATTTTCTAAGAGTTTGTGGTTTGAGCGGCTCCTGAGAGACCTGTATTAGATTCCGATGCACAAGTGAAGGTTTACTGTATCCCTTGGACCTTCACATTGACCATGAAACACAGAAATCGCATCGGGATTGAATACAAAAGGCACAATGCCGACTTAAGTACAAGACGGTGAATCGTAGAAGAGTTTGTGCTTCGAGCATCTCTGGGAGACCTGTATTAGATTCTGTTGCACCAGTTCACGTTTACTGTATCCCTTTGACCTTCACAATGACCATGAAACACAGAAATTGCATCGGGATTGAATACAAAAGGCACAATACCGACTTAGGTACAAGAAAATTGATCTTCGAAGAGTTTGTGCTTTGAGCGGCTCCTGGGAAGCCAGTATTACATTCCGATGCACCAGAGCAGGTTGACTGTGTCATTCGGCCCTTCACATTGACCATGAAACAAAGAAAACTCATCGGGATTGAATACAAAGTGGACAATGCCGTCTTAAGTACAAGAAGAATGAATCTTCTAGGAGTTTGTGACTTCAGCGGCTCCAGGGAGACCAGTATTAGATTCCAATGCACCAGTTCAGGTTTACTGTATCCCTTGGACTTTCACATTGACCATGAAACACAGAAATTGCATTGGGATTGAATACAAAAGGCACAATGCCGACTTAAGTACAAGAGGGGTGAATCTTCTATGAGTTTGTTTTTTGAAAGGCTCCAGGGAGACCAGTATTAGACTTCGAATCACCAGTACAGCTTTACTGTATCACTTGGACCTTCACATTGAGCATGAAACACAGACATTGCATCTGAATTGAACATAAAAGGGACAATGCCGACGTAAGTACAAGAAGAGTGAATCTTCTAAGAGTTTGTGGTTTGAGCGGCTCCTGGAAGACCAGTATTAGATTCCGATGCACCAGTGCAGGTTTACTGTATCCTATGGACCTTCACATTGACCACGAAACACAGAAATTGCATCGGGATTGAATACATAAGGCACAATTCCGATTTAAGTAAAAGAAGAGTGAATCTTTTAAGATTTTGTGCTTTGAGCGGCTCCTGGGAGACCGGTATTAGATAGCGATGCACCAGTGCAGGTTGACTGTATCATTTGGACCTTCACATTGGCTATGAAACACAGAAATGACATCGGGATTGAATACAAAATGCACAGTGCCGACTTAAGTACAAGAAGAGTGAATCTTCTTAGAGTTTGTGCCTCCAGCGGTTCCTGGGAGACCAGTATAAGTTTCCGATGCGCCAGTACCGGATTACTGTATTCCATGGACATTCACATTGACCATGAATCACAGAAATTGCATCGGGATTGAATACAAAACTGACAATGCCGACTTAAGTATAAGAAGGTGAATTTTAAAAGAGTTTGTGGTTTGAGCGGCTCCTGGAAGACCAGTATTTAATTCCGATGCACCGTTGCAGGTTTACTGTATCCCTTGTACGTTCACATTGCCCATGAAACACAGAAATCGCATCGGGATTGAATACAAAAGGGACAATGCCGACTTAAGTACAAGAAATCGGATTTTCTAAGAGTTTGTGCTTTGAGCGGCTTATGGGGGACCAGAATTAGATTCCGATGCACCAGTGCGGGTTGACTGTATCATTTGGACCTTCACATTGAACATGAAGCACAGAAATTGCATCGGGATTGAATACAAAAGGGACAATGCCGACTTAAGTACAAGAAGATTGAATCCTCTAGGAGCCTGTGATTTCAGCGGCTACTGGGAGACCTGTATTAGATTCCGATGCACCAGTGCAGGTTGACTGTGTCATTTGGACCTTCACATTGACTATGAAACATAGAAGTAGCATCGGGATTGAATACAAAAGGCAGAATGACGAGTTAAGTACAAGAAGAGTGAATCTTCTAAGAGTTTGTGGTTTGGGCGGCTCCTGGCAGACCAGTATTAGATTCCGATGCACCAGTGCAGCTTTACTGTATCACTTGGACCTTCACATTCCCCATGAATCACAGAAATTGCATCGGGATGGAATACATAAGGGGAAATGCCGACATAAGTACAAGAAGAGTGAATCTTCTAAAACTTAGAGCTTTGAGCGGCTCCTGGGTGTCCAGTATTAGATTCCGATGCACCTGTGCAGGATTAGTGCATCCCTTGGACCTTCACATTGACCATGAAACACAGAAATATGCATCAGGATTGATTACAAATAAGGACAATTCCGACTTAAGTACAAGAAGAGTGAATCTTCTATGGCTTTGTGCTTTGAGCGACACCTGGAAGACCAGCATTAGATTCCGTTGCACCAGTGCAGGTTTACTGTATGCCTTGGACGTTCACATTGACCATGAAACACTGAAATTGCATCGGGATTAAATACAAAACGGACAATGCCAACTTAAGTATAAGAAGAATGAATCCTCTAGGAGTTTATGCTTTCAGCGGCTCCTGGGAGACCAGTATTAGATTGCGATGCACCACTGCAGGTTGACTGTATCATTTGAACTTTCACATTGACTAGCAAACACGGAAATTGCATCGGGATTGAATACAAAAACATAATATCGACTTAAGTACATGAAGAGTGAATCTTCTAAGATTTTGTGGTTTGAGCGGCTGCTGGCAGACAAGTATTAGATTCCGATGCACCAGTGCAGGTTAACTGTATCCCTTGGACCTTCACATTGACCATGAAACACAGAAATTGCATCGGGATTTAATACAAAAGGACAATGCCGAGTTAAGTACAAGAAGAATGAATCCTCTAGGAGTTTGTGCTTTCAGCGGCTCCTGGGAGACCAGTATTAGATTGCGATGCACCACTGCAGGTTGACTGTATCATTTGGACCTTCACATTGGCTATGAAACACAGAAATGACATCGGGATTGAATACAAAATGCACAGTGCCGACTTAAGTACAAGAAGAGTGAATCTTCTTAGAGTTTGTGCCTCCAGCGGCTCCTGGGAGACCAGTATAAGTTTCCGATGCGCCAGTACCGGATTACTGTATTCCTTGGACATTCACATTGACCATGAATCACAGAAATTGCATCGGCATTGAATACAAAAGGGACAATGCCGACATAAGTATAAGAAGGTGAATTTTAAAAGAGTTTGTGGTTTGAGCGGCTCCTGGAAGACCAGTATTTAATTCCAATGCACCGTTGCAGGTTTACTGTATCCCTTGTACCTTCACATTGCCCATGCAACCCAGAAATCGCATCGGGATTGAATACAAAAGGGACAATGCCGACTTAAGTAGAAGAAGGTGGATTTTCTAAGAGTTTGTGCTTTGAGCGGCTTATGGCGGGCCAGTATTAGATTCCGAAGCACCAGTGCGGGTTGACTGTATCATTTGGACCTTCACATTGAACATGAAACACAGAAATTGCATCGGGATTGAATACAAAAGGGACAATGCCTACTTAAGTACAAGAAGAATGAATCCTCTTGGAGTTTGTGCTTTCAGCGGCTCCTGGGAGACCAGTATTAAATTCCGATCCACTAATGCATGTTTAATGTATCTTTTGGACATTCACATTCACCATGCCACATAGAAATCGCATCGGGATTGAATAGAAAAGGCACAATGCCGACTTAAGTACAAGAAGAGTGAATCTTCTAAGAATATGTGGATTGAGCGCCACATGGGAGACCAGTATCAGATTCCGATGCACCAGTGCAGGTTGACTGTATCATATGGACCTTCACATTGACCATGATACACAGAAACTGCATCGGGATTGAATACATAAGGCACAAAGCCGACTTAATTACAAGAAGAGTGAATCTTCTAAGATTTTGTGATTTGAGCGGCTGCTGGGAGACCAGTATTAGATTGCGATGCACCAGTGGAGGTTGACTGTATCATTTGGACCTACACATTCACTATGAAACACAGAAATTGCATTGGGGTTGAATACAAAAGGGACAATGCCGACTTAAGTACAAGAAGGGCGAATCTTCTAAGAGTTTGTGCTTTGAGCGGCTCCTGGGAGACCAGTATTAGATTCCGATGCACCAGTGCAGGTTAACTGTATCCCTTGGACCTTCACATTGACCATGAAACACAGAAATTGCATCGGGATTTAATACAAAAGGGACAATGCCGAGTTAAGTACAAGAAGAATGAATCCTCTAGGAGTTTGGGCTTTTAGCGGCTCCTGGGAGACCAGTATTAGATTCCGATGCACCAGTGCAGGTTTACTGTATAACTTGTACCCTAACATTGACCATGAAAAACAGAAATTGCATTGGGATTGAATACAAAAGGCACAATGCCGACTTAAGTACAACAAGAGTGAATCTTCTAAGAGTTAGTACTTTGAACAGCTCCAGGGAGACCAGTATTAGATTCCGATTCACCCCTGTAGGTTTACTGTATCCCTTGGACCTTCACATTGGCCATGAAACACAAAACTTGCATCTGAATTGAATACTAAAGGGACAATGCCGACTTAAGTACAGGAAGGTGAATTTTCCAAGAGTTTGTGGTTCGAATGGCTCCTGAGAGATCAGTATTAGATTCCGATGCACCACTGCAAGTTCACTGTATCCCTTGGACCTTCACATTGACCATGAAACACAGAAATTGCATCGGGATTGAATTCAAAATGGAAAATGCCGACATAAGTACAAGAAGAATGAATCCTCTATGAGTTTGTGCTTTCAGCGGCTCCTGGGAGACCAGTATTAGATTCCGATGAACCAGTGCAGGTTTACTGTATCCCTTGGACCTTCACATTGACCATGAAACACAGAAATGGCATCTGGATTGCATACAAAGGGCACAATGCCGACTGAAGTACGAGAAGAATGAATCTTCTAAGAGTTTGTGGTTTGGGCGGCTCCTGGCAGACCAATATTAGATTCCGATGCACCAGTGCTTCTTTACTGTATCTCTTGGACCTTCACATTGACCATGAAACACAGAAATTGCATCGGGATAGAATACAAAACTCACAATGCCAACTTAAGCACAAGAAGTGTGAATCATCGAAGAGTTTGTGCTTTGAGCGTCTCCTGGGAGACCTGTATTAGATTCCGATGCACCAGTGCAGGTTTACTGTATCCCTTGTACCCTCACATCGACCATGAATAACAGAAATTGCATTGGGATTGAATACAAAAGGCACAATGCCGACTTAAGTACAAGAAGAGTGAATCTTCAAAGAGTTTGTACTTTGAACGGCTCCAGGGAAACCAGTATTAGATTCCGTTTCACCAGTGCAGGTTTACTGTATCCCCTGGACCTTCACATTGACCATGAAACACAGAACTTGCATCGGAATTGAATACTAAAGGGACAATGCCGACTTAAATACAAGAAGGTGAATTTTCTAAGAGTTTGTGGTTTGAGTGGCTCCTGAGAAACCAGCATTAGATTCCGATGCACCAGTACAGGTTTACTGTATCCCTTGTACCTTCACATTGCCCATGCAACACAGAAATCGCATCGGGATTGAATACAAAAGGGACAATGCCGACTTAAGTACAAGAAGGTGGATTTTCTAAGAGTTTGTGCTTTGAGCGGCTTATTTCGGGCCAGTATTAGATTCCGATGCACCAGTGCGGGTTGACTGTATCATTTGGACCTTCACATTGAACATGAAACACAGAAATTGCATCGGGATTGAATACAAAAGGGACAATGCCGACTTAAGTACAAGAAGAATGAATCCTCTTGGAGTTTGTGCTTTCAGCGGCTCCTGGGAGACCAGTATTAGATTCCGATCCACTAATGCATGTTTAATGTATCTTTTGGACATTCACATTGACCGTGACACATAGAAATCGCATCGGGATTGAATAGAAAAGGCACAATGCTGACTTAAGTACAAGAAGAGTGAATCTTCTAAGAATATGTGGATGGAGCGCCTCATGGGAGACCAGTATCAGATTCCGATGCACCAGTGCAGGTTGACTGTATCATATGGACCTTCACATTGACCATGATACACAGAAACTGCATCGGGATTGAATACATAAGGCACAAAGCCGACTTAACTACAAGAAGTGCGAATCTTCGAAGATTTTGTGCTTTGAGCGGCTCCTCGGATGCCAGTATTAGATTCCGATGAACCAGTGCATGTTTACTGTATCCCTTGGACCTTCATATTGACCATGAAACACTGAAATTGCATCGGGATAAAATACAAAACGGACAATGCCGACTTAAGTACAAGAAGAATGAATCCTCTAAGAGTTTGTGCTTTCAGCGGCTCCTGGGAGACCAGTAATAGATTGCGATGCACCAGTGCAGGTTGACTGTATCATTTGAACCTTCACATTGACTATCAAACACGGAAATTGCATCGGGAATGAATACAAATGGCACAATACCGACTTCAGTACATGAAGAGTGAATCTTCTAAGAGTTTGTGGTTTGAGCGGCTCCTGGCAGACAAGTAGTAGATTCCGATACACCAGTGCAGGTTAACTGTATCCCTTGGACATTCACATTGACCATGAAACACAGAAATTGCATTGGGATTGAATACAAAAGGGACAATGCCGAGTTAAGTACAAGAAGAATGAATCCTCTAGGAGTTTGTGCTTTTAGCGGCTCCTGGGAGCCCAGTATTAGATTCCGATGCACCAGTGCAGGTTACGGTATCCCTTGGACCTTCACATTGACCAAGAAACACAGAACTTGCATCGGAATTGAATACTAAAGGGACAATGCCGACTTAAGTACAAGAAGGTGAATTTTCCAAAGGTTTGTGGTTTGAGTGGCTCCTGAGAGACCAGTATTAGATTCCGATGCACCAGTGCAAGTTCACTTTATCCCTTGGACCTTCACATTGACCATGAAACACAGAAATTGTATCGGGATTGAATACAAAATGGAAAATGCCGACATAAGTACAAGAAGAATGAATCCTCTATGAGTTTGTGCTTTCGGCGGCTCCTGGGAGACCAGTATTAGATTCCGATGAACCAGTGCAGGTTTACTGTATCCCCTGGAGCTGCACGTTGACCATGAAACACAGAAATGGCATCGGGATAGAATACAAAACTCACAATGCCAATTTAAGCACAAGAAGTGTGAATCTACGAAGAGTTTGTGCTTTGAGCGTCTACTGGGAGACCTGTATTAGATTCCGATGCACCAGTTTACGTTTACTGTATCCCTTGGACCTTCACATTGACCATGAAACACAGACATTGCATCGGGATGGAATACAAAAGGGAGAATGCCGAGTTAAGTACAAGAAGGTGACTTTTCTAAGAATTTGTGGTTTGAGTGGATCCTGAAAGACCAGTATTACATTCCGATGCACCAGTGCACGTTTACTGCATCCCTTGGACCAACACATTGACCATGAAACACAGATATCGCATCAGGATTGAATACAAATGGCACAATGCCAACTAAAGTACAAGAAGAGTGAATCTTCTAAGATTTTGTAGTTTGAGCGGCTCATGGGAGACCAGTATTAGATTCCGATGCACCAGTGCAGGTTTACTGTATCCCTTGGACCTTCACATTGACCATGAAACACATATATCTCATTGGGATGAATACAAATGGCACAATGCCGACTTAAGTACAAGAGGAGTGAATCTTCTAAGGGTTTGTGCTTTCAGCGCTCCTGGGAGACCAGTATTAGAATCCGATGCACCAGTGCAGGTCGACTGTATCATTTGGACCTTCGCATTGGCCATGAAACACAGACATTGCATCGGGATTGAATACAAAAGGGACAGTGCCGAGTTAAGTACAAGAAGAATGAATCCTCTAGGAGTTTGTGCTTTTAGCGGCTCCTGGGAGACCAGTATTAGATTCCGATGCACCAGTGCACGTTTACTGTATCCCTTGGACCTTCACATTGCCCATGAAACACAGATATTGCATCGGGATTGAATACAAAAGGCACAATGCCGACTTAAGTACAAGAAAAATGATCTTCGAAGGGTTTGTGCTTTGAGCGGCTCCTGGGAAGCCAGTATTACATTCCAATGCACCAGTGCAGGTTGACTGTGTCATTCGGCCCTTCACATTGACCATGAAACAAAGAAAACTCATCGGGATTGAATACAAAATGGACAATGCCGTCTTAAGTACAAGAAGAATGAATCTTCGAAGAGTTTGTGCTTTCAGCGGCTCCTGGGAGACCACTATTAGATTCAAATGCACCAGTGCAGGTTTACTGTATCCCTTGGACTTTCACATTGACCATGAAACACAGAAATTGCATTGGGATTGAATACAAAAGCCACAATGCCGACTTAACTACAAGAGGGGTGAGTCTTCTATGAGTTTGTACTTTGAACGGCTCCAGGGAGACCAGTATTAGATTCCGAATCACCAGTACAGCCTTACTGTATCACTTGGACCTTCACATTGAGCATGAAACACAGACATTGCATCGGGATTGAACACAAAAGGGACAATGCCGACTTAAGTACAAGAAGAAAGAATCATCTAAGAGTTTGTGGTTTGAGCGGATCCTGGAAGACCAGTATTAGATTCCGATGCACCAGTGCAGGTTTACTGTATCCCTAGGACCTTCACATTGACCATGAAACACAGAAATTGCATCGGGATTGAATACATAAGGCACAATTCCGACTTAAGTAAAAGAAGAGTGAATCTTTTAAGATTTTGTGCTTTGAGCGGCTCCTGGGAGACCGGTATTAGATAGCGATGCACCAGTGCAGGTTGACTGTATCATTTGGACCTTCACATTGGCTATGAAAAACAGAAATTGCATCGGGATTGAATACAAAATGCACAGTGCCGACTTAAGTACAAGAAGAGTGAATCTTCTTCGAACTTGTGCCTCCAGCGGCTCCTGGGAGACCAGTATAAGATTCCGATGCACCAGTACAGGATTACAGCACCCCTTGGACATTCACATTGACCATGAATCACAGAAATTGCATCGGGATTGAATACAAAAGGGACAATGCCGACTTAAGTATAAGAAGGTGAATTTTCAAAGAGTTTGTGGTTTGAGCGGCTCCTGGAAGACCAGTATTAAATTCCGATGCACCGTTGCAGGTTTACTGTATCCCTTGTACCTTCACATTACCCATGAAACACAGAAATTTCATCGGGATTGGATACAAAGGGCACAATGCCGACTTAAGTACGAGAAGAATGAATCTTCTAAGAGTTTGTGGTTTGGGCGGCTCCTGGCAGACCAATATTAGATTCCGATGCACCAGTGCTTCTTTACTGTATCTCTTGGACCTTCACATTGACCATGAAACACAGAAATTGCATCGGGATAGATTACAAAACTCACAATGCCAACTTAAGCACAAGAAGTGTGAATCTTCGAACAGTTTGTGCTTTGAGCGTCTCCTGGGAGACGTGTATTAGATTCCGATGCACCAGTTCACGTTTACTGTATCCCTTGGTCCTTCACATTGACCATGAAACACAGACATTGCATCAGGATTGAATACAAAAGGGAGAATGCCGAGTTAAGTACAAGAAGGTGACTTTTCTAAGAATTTGTGGTTTGAGTGGCTCCTGAGTGACCAGTATTAGATTCCGATGCACCAGTGCACGTTTACTGTATCCCTTGGACCAACACATTGACCATGAAACACAGATATTGCATCATGATTGAATACAAATGGCACAATGCCAACTTAACTACAAGAAGAGTGAATCTTCTAAGAGTTTGTAGTTTGAGCGGCTCATGGGAGACCAGTATTAGGTTCCGATGCACCAGTGCAGGTTTACTGTATCCCTTGGACCTTCACATTGACAATGAAACACAGATATCTCATTAGGATTGATACAAAAGGCACAATGCCGACTTAAGTACAAGAGGAGTAAATCTTATAAGAGTTTGTGCTTTCAGCGCTCCTGGGAGACCAGTATTAGATTGCGATGAACTAGTGCTGGTTGACTGTATCATTTGAACCTTCACATTGTCTATCCAACACTGAAATTGCTTCGGGATTGAATACAAAAGGCACAATACCGACTTAAGAACAAGAAGAGTGAATCTTCTAAGAGATTGTACTTTGAACGGCTCCAGGGAAACCAGTATTAGATTCCGTTTCACCAGTGCAGGTTTACTGTATCCCTTGGACCTTCACATTGACCATGAAACACAGAACTTACATCGGAATTGAATACTAAAGGGACAATGCCGACTTAAGAACAAGACGGTGAATTTTCTAAGAGTTTGTGGTTTGAGTGGCTCCTGAGAGACCAGCATTAGATTCCGATGCACCAGTGCATGTTTACTGTATCCCTTGGACCTTCACATTGACAATGAAACACAGAAATCACATCGGGATTGAATACAAAAGGCACAATGCCGACTTAAGTACAAGAAGAATGAATCTTCTAGGAGTTTTTTGCTTTCAGGGGCTCCTGGGAGACCGATATTAGATTCCGATGCACCAGTGCTGGTTTACTGTATCCCTTGGACCTTCACATTGCCCATGAAACACAGAAATTGCATCGGGATTGAATACAAAAGGCACAATGCCGACTTAAGAACAAGAAGAGTGAATCTCATAAGGGTTTGTGTTTTGAGCGGCTCCTGGGAGACCAGTATTAGATTGCGATGAACTAGTGCTGGTTGACTGTATCATTTGAACCTTCACATTGTCTATCCAACACTGAAATTGCTTCGGGATTGAATACAAAAGGCACAATACCGACTTAAGTACAAGAAGAGTGAATCTTCTAAGAGATTGTGGTTTGGACGGCTCCTGGCAGACCATTATTAGATTCCGAGGCACCAGTGCAGCTTTACTGTATAGCTTGGACTTTCACATTGACCAAGAAACACAGAAATTACATCGGGATAGAATACAAAACTCACAATGCCAACTTAAGCACAAGAAGTGTGAATCTTCGAAAAGTTTGTGCTTTGCGCGTCTCCTGGGAGACCTGTATTAGATTCCGATCCACCAGTGCACGTTTACTGTATCCCTTGGACCTTCACATTGACCATGAAACACAGAAATTGCATCGGGATTGAATACATAAGGGAGAATTCCGAGTTAAGTACAAGAAGGTGACTTTTCTAACAATTTGTTGTTTGAGTGGCTCCTAAGAGACCAGAATTAGATTCCGATGCACTGGTGCACGTTTACTGTATCCCCTGGACCTTCACATTGACCATGAAACACAGAAATTGCATCGGGATTGAATACAAAAGGCACAATGCCGACTTAAGAACAAGAAGAGTGAATCTCATAAGGGTTTGTGCTTTGAGCGGCTCCTGGGAGACCAGTATTAGATTGCGATGCACCAGTGCTGGTTGACTGTATCATTTGAACCTTCACATTGTCTATCCAACACTGAAATTGCTTCGGGATTGAATACAAAAGGCACAATACCGACTTAAGTACAAGAAGAGTGAATCTTCTAAGAGATTGTGGTTTGGGCGGCTCCTGGCAGGCCATTATTAGATTCCGAGGCACCAGTGCAGCTTACTGTATCCCTTGGACTTTCACATTGACCAAGAAACACAGAAATTGCATCGGGATAGAATACAAAACTCACAAAGCCAACTTAAGCACAAGAAGTGTGAATCTTCGAAGAGTTTGTGCTTTGCGCGTCTCCTGGGAGACCTGTATTAGATTCAGATGCACCAGTGCACGTTTACTGTATCCCTTGGACCTTCGCATTGACCATGAAACACAGAAATTGCATCGGGATTGAATACATAAGGGAGAATGCCGAGTTAAGAACAAGAAGGTGACATTTCTAACAATTTGTTGTTTGAGTGGCTCCTGAGAGACCAATATTAGATTCCGATGCACTGGTGCACGGTTACTGTATCCCTTGGACCTGCACATTGACCATGAAACACAGAAATTGCATCGGGATTGAATAAAAAAGGCACAATGCCGACTTAAGTACAAGAAGAATGAATCCTCTAGGAGTTTGTGCTTTTAGCGACTCCTGGGAGCCCAGTATTAGATTCCGATGCACCAGTGCAGGTTTACGGTATCCCTTGGACCTTCACATTGACCATGAAACACAGAACTTGCATCGGAATTGAATACTAAAAGGACAATGCCGACTTAAGTACAAGGGGGTGAATTTTCCAAGAGTTTGTGGTTTGAGTGGCTCCTGAGAGACCAGTATGATATTCCGATGCACGAGTGCAGGTTCACTGTATCCCTTGGTCCTTCACATTGACCATGAAACACTGAAATTGCATCGGGATAGAATTCAAAACTCACAATGTCAACTTAAGCGTAAGAAGTGTGAATCTTCGAAGAGTTTGTGTTTGAGCGTCTCCTGGGAGACCTGAATTAGATTTTGATGAACCAGTGCACGTTTACTGTATCCCTTGAACCAACACATTGACCATGATACTCAGATATCGCATCGGGCTTGCACACATACGGCACAGTGCCAACTCAAGTACAAGAAGAGTGAATCTTCTAAGAGTTTGTAGTTTGAGCGGCTCATGGGAGTCCAGTATTAGATTCCGATGCACCAGTGCAGGTTTACTGTATCCCTTGGACCTTCACATTGACCATGAAACACAGATATCTCATTGGGATTGAATACAAAAGGCACAATGGCGACTTAAGTACATGAGGTGTGAATCTTCTAAGAGTTTGTGCTTTGAGCGCTCCTGGGAGACCAGTATTAGAATCCGATGCACCAGTGCAGGTCGACAGTATCATTCGGACCTTCGCATTGACCATGAAACACAGAAATTGCATCGGGATTGAATACAAATCGGACAATGCTGAGTTAAGTACAACAAGAATGAATCCTCTACGAGTTTGTGCTTTTGGGGGCTCCTGGGAGACCAGTATTAGATTCCGATGCACCAGTGCAGGTTTACTGTATCCCTTGTACCCTCACATTGACCATGAAAAACAGAAATTGCATTGGGATTGAATACAAAAGGCACAATGCCGACTTAAGTACAAGAAGAGCGAATCTTCTAAGAGTTTGTACTATCAACGGCTCCAGGGAGACCAATATTAGATTCCGTCTCACCAGTGCAGGTTTACTGTATCCCTAGGACCTTCGCATTGATCATGAAACACAAAACTTGCATCGGAATTGAATACTAAAGGGACGATGCCGACTTAAGTACAAGAAGGTGAATTTTCTAAGAGTTTGTGGTTTGAGTGGCTCCTGAGAGTCCAGTATTAGATTCCGATGCACCAGTGCAGGTTTACTGTATGCCTTGGACCTTCACATTGACAATGAAACACAGAAATCACATCGGGATTGAATACAGAAGGCACAATGCCGACTTAAGTACAAGAAGAATGAATCTTCTAGGAGTTTTTTGCTTTCAGGGGCTCCTGGGAGACCGATATTAGATTCCGATGCACCAGTGCTGGTTTACAGTATCCCTTGGACCTTCATATTCCCCATGAAACACAGAAATTGCATCGGGATTGAATACAAAAGGCACAATGCCGACTTAAGAACAAGAAGAGTGAATCTCATAAGGGTTTGTGGTTTGAGCGGCTCCTGGGAGACCAGTATTAGATTGCGATGAACCAGTGCTGGTTGACTGTATCATTTGAACCTTCACATTGTCTATCCAACACTGAAATTGCTTCGGGATTGAATACAAAATGCACAATACCGACTTAAGTACAAGAAGAGTGAATCTTCTAAGAGATTGTGGTTTGGACGGCTCCTGGCAGACCATTATTAGATTCCGAGGCACCAGTGCAGCTTTACGGTATCCCTTGGACTTTCACATTGACCAAGAAACACAGAAATTACATCGGGATAGAATACAAAACTCACAATGCCAACTTAAGCACAAGAAGTGTGAATCTTCGAAAAGTTTGTGCTTTGCGCGTCTCCTGGGAGACATGTGTTAGATTCCGATGCACCAGTGCACGTTTACTGTATCCCTTGGACCTTCACATTGACCATGAAACACAGAAATTGCATCGGGATTGAATACATAAGGGAGAATGCCGAGTTAAGTACAAGAAGGTGACTTTTCTAACAATTTGTTGTTTGAGTGGCTCCTGAGAGACCAGTATTAGATTCCGATGCACTGGTGCACGTTTACTGTATCCCTTGGACCTTCACATTGACCATGAAACACAGAAATTGCATCGGGATTGAATACAAAAGGCACAATGCCGACTTAAGAACAAGAAGAGTGAATCTCATAAGGGTTTGTGCTCTGAGCGGCTCCTGGGAGACCAGTATTAGATTGCGATGCACCAGTGCTGGTTGACTGTATCATTTGAACCTTCACATTGTCTATCCAACACTGAAATTGCTTCGGGATTGAGTACAAAAGGCATAATACCGACTTAAGTACAAGAAGAGTGAATCTTCTAAGAGATTGTGGTTTGGGCGGCTCCTGGCAGACCATTATTAGATTCCGAGGCACCAGTGCAGCTTTACTGTATCCCTTGGACTTTCACATTGACCAAGAAACACAGAAATTGCATCGGGATAGAATAGAAAACTCACAATGCCAACTTAAGCACAAGAAGTGTGAATCTTCGAAGAGTTTGTGCTTTGCGCGTCTCCTGGGAGACCTGTATTAGATTCCGATGCACCAGTGCACGTTTACTGTATCCCTTGGACCTTCACATTGACCATGAAACACAGAAATTGCATCGGGATTGAATACATAAGGGAGAATGCCGAGTTAAGTACAAGAAGGTGACTTTTCTAACAATTTGTTGTTTGAGTGGCTCCTGAGAGACCAATATTAGATTCCGATGCACTGGTGCACGGTTGCTGTATCCCTTGGACCTTCACATTGACCATGAAACACAGAAATTGCATCGGGATTCAATACAAAAGGCACAATGCCGACTGAAGTACAAGAAGAATGAATCCTCTAGGAGTTTGTGCTTTTAGCGGCTCCGGGGAGACCAGTATTAGATTCCGATGCACCAGTGCAGGTTTACTGTATCCCTTGGCCCTTCACATTGACCATGAAACACAGAAATTGCATCGAGATTGAATACAAAAGCCACAATGCCGACTTAAGTACAAGAAGAGTGAATCTTCTAAGAGCTTTGCTCTGAGCAGCTCCTGAGAGACCTGTATTAGATACCGTTGCACCGGTGCAGGTTTACTGTATCCCTTGGAACTTCACATTGACCATGAAACACAGAAATTGCATCGGGATTGAATACAAAAGGGACAATGCCGACTTATGTACAAGAAGAGTGAATTTTCTAAGAGTTTGTGGTTTGCGCGTCTCCTGGGAGACCTGTATTAGATTCCGATGCACCAGTGCACGTTTACTGTATCCCTTGGACCTTCACATTGACCATGAAACACAGATATCTCATTGGGATTGAATACAAAAGGCACAATGCAGACTTAAGTACAAGAGGAGTGAATCCTCTAAGAGTTTGTGCTTTGATCGCTCCTGGGAGACCAGTATTAGAATCCGATGCACCAGTGCAGGTCGACTGTATCATTTGGACCTTCGTATTGACCACGAAACATAGAAATTGCATCGGGATTGAATACAAAAGGGACAATGCCAAGTTAAGTACATGAAGAATAAATCCTCTAGGAGTTTGTGCTTTTAGCGGCTCCTCGGAGACCAGGATTAGATTCTGATGCACCAGTGCAGGTTTACTGTATCCCTTGTACCCTCGCACAGACCATGAAAAACAGAAATTGCATTGGGATTGAATTCAAAAGGCACACTGCCGACTTAAGTACAAGAAGAGTGAATCTTCTAAGAGTTTGTAATTTGAACGGCTCCAGATTCTGATGCACCAGTGCAGGTTAACTGTATCCCTCGGCCCTTCACATTGACCATGAAACACAGAAATAGCATCGAAATTGAATACATAAGGCACAATGCCGACTTAAGTACAAGAAAAGGGATTGTTCTAAGAGTTTGTGCTTTGAGCGGCTCTTGGGAGACCACTATTAGATTCCAGGGCACCAGTGCAGGTTTACTGTAACCATTGGAACCTTCACATTGACCATGAAACACAGAAATTGCATCGATATTGAAAACAAAAGGGACAACGCCGACTTAAGTACAAGAAAGGTGAATCTTATAAAATTTTGTACTTTGAGCGGCTCCTGGGAGACCAGTATTAGATTCCGATGCACCAGTGCTGGTTAACGGTATCCCTTGGACCTTCACATTGACCATGAAACACAGAATATGCATCAGGATTGAATACAAAAGAGACAATGCCGACTTAAGTACAATAAGGCTGAATCTTTTGAGAGTTTGTCCTTTGAGCGGCTTCTGGGAGGCCAGTATTAGATTCAGATGCACCAGTGCACGTTTACTGTATCCCTTGGACCTTCACATTGAACATGAAACACAGAAATTCCTTCGGGATTGAATACCAAAGGGACAACGCCGACTTAAGTACAAGAAGAGTGAATCTTCCAAGAGTTTGTGCTTTGAGCGGCTCCTGGGACACCAGTATTAGATTCAGATGCACCGGTGCACGTTTACTGTATCCCTTGGACCTCCACATTGACCATGAAACACAGAAATTCCTTCGGGATTGGATACAAATCGGACATTGCCAACTTAAGTACAAGAAGTGTGAATCTTCTCAGAGTATATAATTTGAGCGGATCTTGGGGGACCAGTATTAGATTCCGATGCACCAGTGCAGGTTTACTGTATCCCTTGGACGTTTACATTGACCATGAACCACAGATATTGCTTCGGGATTGAATACAAAAAGCGCAATGCCGACTTAAGGACAAGAAGAGTGAATCTTCTAAGAGTTTCAGCTCTGAGTGGCTCCTGGGAGATAAGTATTAGATTCCATTGCACCAGTGCAGGTTTACTGTATCCCTTGGACCATCACATTGACCATGAAACACATAAATTGCATCGGGATTGAATACGAAAGGGACCATGCCGACTTACGTACAAGAAGAGTGAATTTTCTAAGAGTTTGTGGTTAAGGCGGCTCAAGGGAGAAAAGTGTTAGATTCCGATGCACCAGTGCAGGTTTACTGTATCCCTTGGACCTTCACATTGACCATGAGACACAGAAATTTCATTGGGATTAAATACAAAATGGACAATGCCGACCTAAGTACAAGAAGGATGAATCTTATAAGATTTTGTGCTTTGGGCGGCTCCCGGGAGACCAGTATTAGGTTCCGATGCATCAGTGCAGGTTTACTGTATCCCTTGGACCTTTACATTGACCATGAAACAAAGAAATTGCATCGGGATTGAATACAATAGGGACAATGCCGAATTAAGTACAAGAAGAGTGAATCTCTTCGGAGTTTGTGCTTTGAGCGGCTCCTGGGAGACCAGTATTAGATTCCGTTTCACCAGTGCAGGTGTACTGTTTCCCTTGGAGCGTCACATTGAGCATGAAACACAGTATTTGCATCGTGATTGTATACAAGTGGGACAATGCCGCCTTAAGTACAAGAAGAGTGAATTTTCTAAGAGTTGGTGTTTCAGCGTCTCCTGGGAGACCAGTATAAGATTCCGATGCACCAGTGCAGGTTTACTGTATCCCTTGGTCCTTCACATTGACCATGAAACACAGAAATTGCATCGGTATTGAATACATAATGCACAATGCCGACTCAAGTACAAGAAGAGGGAATCTTGTAAGAGTTTGTGTTTTGAGCGACTCTTGGGAGACCACTATTAGATTCCACTGAACCAGTGCAGATTTACTGTATCCATTGGACCTTCACATTGACCACGAAACACAGAAATTGCTTCAGGAATGAATACAAAACGCACAATGGCGACTTAAGTACCAGAAGAGTGAATCTTCTAAGAGTTTCTGCTCTGAGCAGCTCCTGAGAGGCCAGTATTAGATTCCGTTGCACCAGTGCTGGTTTACTGTGTCCCTTGGACCTTCACATTGACCATGAAACACAGAAATTGCATCGGGATTGAATACAAAAGGGACAATGCCAACTTAAGTACAAGTAGAGTGAATTTTCTAAGAGTTTGTGGTTTAAGCGGCTCCTGGGCGAAAAGTGTTAAGGGGATACGGAATCGGATTTTGGGTTAAAAAATCGATTTTTTTTTATTGGCGTATTATATTCTGCTATGTTTCCTCTTTAAAATGACGTATCATACATAGCTCTACTACAATTATAACTATTTTATTTTTATATATTTGTGAGATCGGGTATTGCGCTTTAGTTATACACGTCTCTCGTGGCTGACCATGAACTTTTTGGCAGTACCTTTAAAGTGACATGAATTCAAATATCCCGGTTTCCAGCGACTATTTATACACTAGTTGCCCGAAAATGTTTCTCTCTGGTTTCCTCAAGTTACTCTTTGACTTTGTGGCGGGACTGTTTTGTAAACAGTGTGATATAAGAAAGTAGTTGTTGTTGAGTTATTTCGTATTTAGTGCTTCATTTTTCGCAGTGAAAATGCCTAGAGCTAAAGCAAAAGTATTTAAAAAGCGTGTGAACTGGCAAAAGAAAAGAAATAATGATTCATTAGCAAAGCAAAGCAGTTCATCATCATCACTGTTGGAAAATGTGAATCCACTTATTACAGATTTGCCGAACGAACTTACACCAAATGAAAACAGTGCTTCTCATAAAAAACTAAGAGATTTGGAAGAGAAATATAATTTACTTGATAGAGGGAATGAAGTTTTTGAACTCATTGATACGAATATATTGTGTGAAGCTCTTGAAAACAGTTTGTGCTGCAAAAAATGTCATGGAAACGTTTCTCTGAAAGTAGAATCCCATGTTGGCCTGGCTGCCCAGTTTAATTTAATATGCAGTGTTTGTAAATACAGCTGTAAGTTTCCAAGTTTGGTTTCAGTAACTGTAAATAATGGATACAAGAAAACTGAACTTTATAGTGTAAATATTAGGTTAGTTTATGGATTGCGAGCAATTGGTAAGGGCAAAGCAGCTGGTGATATGCTATGTGGTGTTCTAAATCTTCCAAGTGCACCTTCAAAGTTTGAAGCTTACAATTATGTACTAGGATCTGCAGTTGAAGATGTAGCACAGAAGTCAATGCAGGTTGCTGTGGAAGAAGCAGTGGAAGAAAATGACGGCAGTCGTGACCTCACAGTGGCGTTTGATGGCACGTGGCAGAAAAGGGGCCACACCTCCAACAATGGTGTTGTAACAGCAACTAGTGTTGATACTGGCAAGGTTATTGATGTTGCAATAATGTCTAAATACTGTAGGTGCACAGGCAGGCTGAAAAATGAACACAGTGATGACTGTATTGCTAATTATTATGGTAGTAGTGGTGGCATGGAGGTTGCTGGGGTGAAGAAAATTTTTCATCGCTCTTCACAGTGGTATAATGTTCGCTATGTCAAATATCTGGGAGATGGTGACTCTAAAGCATTCAAAGAAGTTTTGGAAAGCAAACCATATGGGAACAGTGTAAATATAAGCAAACTTGAATGTATAGGACATGTGCAGAAGAGAATGGGTGCCAGGCTGAGAAGGTTAAAATCAGTTATGAAAGGGAAAAAACTAGATGATGGGAAAACCTTGGATGGCAGAGGAAGATTGACTGATTCCATAATAGACCACATTCAGAACTGCTATGGCCTTGCAATCAGGCAAAATACAGGCAATCTTGAAGAAATGAGGAGAGCTATATGGGCTTTATATTTCCACACCGCATCCACGGATGAGCATCCACAACATGGTTTGTGCCCCAAAGGTGAAAACAGCTGGTGTAAATACAATAGGGGACTAACAACAGGAGAGAAATACATTCACCACCACAGTCTACCATCAGCCATCATGGCAGAAATAAAGCCCATTTTCAGAGATCTGGCTGACAGAAGTCTTCTGATGAAATGTCTTCACGGAAAAACGCAGAACCCCAACGAGTGCTTGAATAGTGTGATATGGCATCGTCTCCCAAAAACAGTGTTTGTCGGAATTAATACACTACATTTTGGTGTGTATGATGCTGTGGCAACCTTCAATCTTGGAAATATAACTAAATGCCAGGTCCTTCAAAAGTTGGGTATGTGTGTTGGTTCCCGTACGGTACGTGCTATGTTCTTTTTAGATCAGCACAGACTAAGGCATGCTGATAATATAATCAAGACATTAGTGAAAAAAGCAAGACAGGTGCAGAGGGGTGCCAAAAGAAGACTTGAAGATGATTATGAGGACTGTGAAGGGGGTATTAGCTACGGATCAGGAATGTTTTAATCTTCTTTCTCCGTTTCCCGTAAGTTTACTTTTTACTTCATCTAGGAACATTATCTCAGGTACTGGTCAACCTAGAAGTCTGAAATTTTTATGACGTAGTGACATAGGTCCCTATTACATACTGAAACAACGATTTTTTAATTACTTGATTTACAAAAGACTTAGGGGTGATAGTCTAGTAAAAAGCGATGGAAAAAATTTACTTAAAAATAAATGTACAATATCTCTGTAAGAAAATACTTTGACAATAAACTGTTGTTTCAGTATTGTTGTAACATATGAATGCACATACAGTAAAATTTTTACCTCTCTGTCTCCAGTAGTTTGTGAGAAAATGTTCCCTATAGTAGGCATATATTAACATTGCGGGGATAGGTGATTCCGTATCCCCTTAAATTCCGATGCACCAGTGCAAGTTTACTGTATCCTTTGGACCTTCCCATTGACCATGAAACACAGAAATTGCATCAGGATTGAATACTAAAGGGACAATGCCGACTTCAGTACAAGAAGGGTGAATCTTATAAGATTTTGTGCTTTGAGCGGCTCCTGGAAGAGCAGTATTAGGGTCCGATGCTTCAGTGCAGCTTTACTGTATCCCTTGGACCTTCACATTGACCATGAAACACAGAAATTGCATCTGGATTCAATACAATAGGGACAATGCCGAATTAAGTACAAGAAGAGTGAATCTCTTCGGAGTTTGTGCTTTGAGCGGCATCTGGGATAAAAGTATTAGATTCCGATGCACCAGGGCAGGTTTACTGTATCCCTTCGACCTTCACATTGACTATGAAACACAGAAATTCAATCGCGATTGAATACAAATTGCACAATGCTGACTTAAGTACAAGAAGAGTGAATCTTCTAAGAGTTTCTGCTTTGAGCGGCTCCTGGGAGACCAGTATTAGATTCCGTTTCACCAGTGCAGGTTTACTGTTTCCGTTGCACCGTCACATTGAGCATGAAACACAGAAATTGCATCGGGATTGAATACAAAAGGGACAATGCTGACTTACGTACAAGAAGTGTGAATCTCTCCAGAGTTTGTGCTTTGAGCGGCTCCTGGGATACCAGTATTAGATTCCAATGCACCAGTGCAGGTTTACTGCATCCCTTGGTCCTTCACATTGACCATGAATCACAGATATTGCATCGGGATTGAATACAATACGGACAATGCCGAATTAAGTACAAGATGAGTGAATCTCTTCGGAGTTTGTGCTTTGAGTGGCTTCTGGGATAACAGTATTAGATTCCGATGCACCAGTGCAGGTTTACTGTATCCCTTTGACCTTCAATCGCGATTGAAAACAAAAGACACAATGCCGTCTTAAGTAAAAGAATAGTTAATATTCTAAAAGTTTGTTCTTTGAGCGGCTCCTGGGAGACCAGTATTAGATTCCGTTGCACCAGTGCGGGTTTACTGTATCCCTTGGACCTTCACATTGACCATGATACACAGAACTTGCATCGGGATTGAATACAAAAGGACAATGCTTACTTAAGTACAAGAAGAGTGAATTTTCTAAGACTTTGTGGTTTGGGCGGCTCAAGGGAGAAAAATGTTAGATTCCGGTGCACCAGTGCAAGTTTACTGTATCCCTTGGACCTTCACATTGGCAATGAGACACAGAAATTTCATCGGGATTGAATACAAAATGGACAATGCCGACCTAAGTACAAGAAGGATGAATCTTACAAGATTTTGTGCTTTGAGCGGCTCCTGGAAGACCAGTATTAGGGTCCGATGCATCAGTGCAGCTTTACTGTATCCCTTGGACCTTCACATTGACCATGAATCACAGATATTGCATCGGAATTGAATACAAAAGGGACAATGCCGACTTAAGTACAAGAAGGGTGAATCTCATAAGATTTTGTACTTTGAGCGACTCCTGGGAGCCCAGTATTAGATTCCGATGCACCAGTGCAGGGTTATCGTATCCCTTGGTCCTTCACATTGAACATGAAACACAGTTATTGCATCGGGATTGAATATAAAATGGACAATGCCGACTTAAGTACAAGAAGAGTAAATCTCTTAAGAGTTTGTGCTTTGAGCGGCTCCTGGGATACCAGTATTAGATTCCGATGCACCAGTGCAGGTTTACTGTATCCCTTGGACCTTCATATTGACCATGAAACACAGAAATTGCATCGAGATGGAATACAAAAGAGTCAATGACGACTTAAGTACAAGAGGACTGAATCTTCTAAGAGTTTGTGCTTTGAGCGGCTCCAGGGGAGACCAGTATTAGGTTCCGACGCTCCAGTGCAGGTTTACTGTATCCCTTGGTCCGTCACATTGAACATGAAACACAGATATTGCATCAGGATTGAATACAAGAGTGACAATGAAGACTTAAATACAAGAAGAGTGAATCTCTTCAGAGTGTGTGCTTTCAGCGGCTCCAGGGGAGACCAGTATTTGAATCCGATGCACCAGTGAAGGTTTACTGTATCCCTTAGACCTTCACATTGCCCATGAAACGAAGAAATTGTATCGGGATTGAATACAAAATGTACAATGCCGACTTAAGTACAAGAAGAGTGAATCATCTAAGAGTTTGTGCTTTGAACGGCTCCTGGGAGACCAGTATTACATTCCGTTGCACCAGAGCAGGTTAACTGTATTCCTTGGACCTTCACATTGACCATGAAACACAGATATTGCATCGGAATTGAATACAAGAGGGACAATGCCGACTTAAGTACAAGAAGAGTGAATTTTTTAAGAGTTTGTGGTTTGAGCGGCTCCTGGGAGAAAAATGTTAGATTCCGGTGCACCAGTGCATGTTTACTGCATCCCTTAGACCTTCACATTGGCCATGAAACACAGAAATTTCATCGAGATTGAATACAAAAGGGACAATGCCGACTTAAGTACAAGAAGGATGAATCTTATAAGATTTTGTGCTTTCAGCGGCTCATGGGAGACCAGTATTAGGTTCCGATGCACCAGTGCAGGTTTACTGTATCCCTTGGACCTTCACATAGACCATGAAACACAGAAATTGCATCGGGATTGAATACAAAATGGACTGACGACTTAAGTACAAGAAGAGTTAATCATCTAAGAGTTTGTGTTTTGAGCGGCTCTTGGGAGATCAGTATTAGATTCCGATGCACCAGTGCAGGTTTGCTGTATCCCTTGGGCTTTCACATTGCCCATGAAACGCAGAAATTGCATCGGGATTGAATACAAAAGGGACAATGCCGACTTAAGTACAAGAAGAGTAAATCTTCTAAAAGTTTGTCCTTTTAGCGGCTCCTGGGAGACCACTATTAGATTCCACTGAACCAGTGCAGATTTACTGTATCCATTGGACCTTCACATTGACCATGAAACACAGAAATTGCATCGGGATTGAATACAAAAGGCACAATGCCGACTTAAGTACAAGAAGAGTGAATTTTCTATGCGTTTGCGGTTTGAGCGGCTCCTGGGAGAAAAGTGTTAAATTCCGATGCACCAGTGCAAGTTTACTGTATCCCTTGGACATTCACATTGACCATGAAACACAGAAATTGCATCGGGATTGAATACAAAAGGGTCAATGCCGACTTAAGTACAAGAAGGGTGAATCTTATAAGATTTTGTGCTTTGAGCGGCTCCTGGGAGCCCAGTATAAGATTCCGATGCACCAGTGCTGGTTAACGGCATCCCTTGGACATCACATTGACCATGAAACACAGAATATGCATCGGGATTGAATACAAAAGAGACAATGCCGACTTAAGTACAAGAAGGCTGAATCTTCAAAGAGTTTGTGCTCTGAGCGGCTCCTGGGAGACCAGTATTAGGTTCCGACGCCCCAGTGCAGCTTTATCGTATCCCTTGGTCCATCACATTGAACGTGAAACACAGTTATTGCATCGGGATTGAATATAAAAGGGACAATGCCGACTTAAGTACAAGAAGAGTGAATCTCTTCAGAGTTTGTGCTTTGAGCGGCTCCTGGGATACCAGTATTAGATTCCGATGCACCAGTGCACGTTAACTGTATCGCTTGGCCCTTCACATTGACCATGAATCACAGATATTGCATCGGGATTGAATACAATATGGACAATGCCGAATTAAGTACAAGAAGAGTGAATCTCTTCGCAGTTTGTGCTTTGAGCGGCTTCTGGGATACCAGTATTAGATTCCGATGCACCAGTGCATGTTTACTGCATCCCTTCGACCTTCACATTGACTATGAAACACAGAAATTCAATCGCGCTTGAATACAAAAGGCACAATGCCGTCTTAAGTACAAGAAGAGTTAATATTCTAAAAGTTTGTTCTTTGAGCGGCTCCTGGGAGACCAGTATTAGATTCCGTTGTACCAGTGCAGGTTTACTGTATCCCTTGGACATTCACATTGACCATGATACACAGAACTTGCATCGGGATTGAATGCAAAAGGGACAATGCCGACTTAAGTACAAGAAGAGTGAATTTTCTAAGAGTTTGTGCTTTGAGCGGCTTCTGGGAGACCAGTATTAGATTCCGTTGCACCAGAGCAGGTTAATTGTATCCCTTGGACCTTCACATTGACCATGAAACACAGATATTGCATCGGAATTGAATACAAGAGGGACAATGCCGACGTAAGTACAAGAAGAGTGATTTTTCTAAGAGTTTGTGGTTTGAGCGGCTCCTGGGAGACCAGTGTTAGATTCCGATGCACCAGTGCAGGATTACTGTATCCCTTGGACCCTGATACACAGAACTTGCATCGGGACTGAATACAAAAGGGACAATGCCGAGTTAAGTACAAAAAGAATAAATCCTCTAGGAGTTTGTGCTTTTAGCGGCTCCTGGGAGACCAGGATTAGATTCCGATGCACCAGTGCAGGTTTACTGTATCCCTTGTACCCTCGCATAGACCATGAGAAACAGAAATTGCATTGGGATTGAATTCAAAAGGCACAATGCCGACTTAAGTACAAGAAGAGTGAATCTTCTAAGAGTTTGTAATTTGAACGGCTCCAGGGAGACCAGTATTAGATTCTGATCCACCAGTGCAGGTTAACTATATCCCTTGGCCCCTCACATTGACCATGAAACACAGAAATTGCATTGATATTGAATACAAAAGGGACAACGCCGACTTAAGTACAAGAAGGGTGAATCTTATAAAATTTTGTACTTTGAGAGGCTACTGGGAGACCAGTATTAGATTCCGATGCACCAGTGCTGGTTAACGGTATCCCTTGGACCTTCACATTGACCATAAAAAACAGAATATGCATCAGGTTGAATACAAAAGAGACAATGCCGACTTAAGTACAATAAGGCTGAATCATCTAAGATTTTGTCCTTTGAGCGGCTCCTGGGAGGCCAGTATTCGATTCAGATGCACCAGTGCACGTTTACTGTATCCCATGGACCTTCACATTGAACATGAAACACAGAAACTCCTTCGGGATTGGATACAAATCGGACATTGCCGACTTAAGTACAAGAAGAGTGAATCTTCTAATAGTTTCAGCTCTGAGTGGCTCCTGGGAGATAAGTATTAGATTCCGTTGCACCAGTGCAGGTCTACTGCATCCCTTGGACCTTCACATTGACCATGAAACACATAAATTGCATCGGGATTGAATACGAAAGGGACAATGCCGACTTAAGTACAAGAAGAGTGAATTTTCTAAGAGTTTGTGGTTTGGGCGGCTCAAGGGAGAAAAGTGTTAGATTCCGACGCACCAGTGCAGGTTTACTGTATCCCTTGGACCTTCACATTGACCATGAGACACAGAAATTTCATCGGGATTGAATACAAAATGGACAATGCCGATCTAAGTACAAGAAGGATGAATCTTATAAGATTTTGTGTTTTGAGCGGCTCCTGGGAGACCAGTATTAGGTTCCGATGCATCAGCGCAGGTTTACTGTATCCCTTGGACCTTCACATTGACCATGAAACAAAGAAATTGCATCGGGATTGAATTCAATAGGGACAATGCCGAATTAAGTACAAAAAGAGTGAATCTCTTCGGAGTTTGTGCTTTGAGCGGCTCCTGGGAGACCAGTATTAGATTCCGTTTCACCAGTGCAGGTTTACTGTTTCCCTTGGACCGTCCCATTGAGCATGAAACACAGTATTTGCATCGTGATTGTATACAAGTGGGACAATGCCGCCTTAAGTACAAGAACAGTGAATTTTCTGAGAGTTGGTGTTTGAGCGTCTCCTGGGAGACCAGTATAAGACACCGATGCACCAGTGCAGGTTTACTGTATCCCTTGGTCCTTCACATTGACCATGAAACACAGAAATTGCCTCGGTATTGAATACATAAGGCACAATGCCGACTCAAGTACAAGAAGAGGGAATCTTCTAAGAGTTTGTGCTTTGAGCGGCTCTTGGGAGACCACTATTAGATTCCACTGAACCAGTGCCGATTTACTGTATCCATTGGAACTTCACATTGACTACGAAACACAGAAATTGCATCAGGAATGAATACAAAACGCACAATGCCGACTTAAGTCCCAGAAGAGTGAATCTTCTACGAGATTCTGCTCTGAGCAGCTCCTGAGGGACCAGTATTACATTCCGTTGCACCAGTGCAGGTTTACTGTATCCCTTGGACCTTCACATTGACCATGAAACACAGAAATTGCATCGGAATTGAATACAAAAGGGACGATGCCGACTGAAGTACAAGAATAGTGAATTTTCTAAGAGTTTGTGGTTTGAGCGGCTCCTGGGAGAAAAGTGTTAAATTCCGATGCTCCAGTGCAAGTTTACTGTATCCCTTGGACCTTCACATTGACCATGAAACACAGAAATTGCATCGGGATTGAATACAAAAGGGACAATGCCGACTTAAGTACAAGAAGGGTAAATCTTATAAGATTTTCCGTTTTGAGCGGCTCCTGGGAGCCCAGTATTAGATTCCAATGCACCAGTGCAGGTTTATCGTATCCCTTGGTCCTTCACATTGAACATGAAAAACACTTATTGCTTCGGGATTGAATATAAAAGGGACAATGCCGACTTAAGTACAAGAAGAGTGAATCTCTTAAGAGTTTGTGCTTTGAGCGGCTCCTGGGATACCAGTATTAGATTCCGATGCACCAGTGCAGGTTTACTGTATCCCTTGGTCCCTCACATTGACCATGAATCACAGATATTGCATCGGGATTGAATACAAAAGTGACAATGCCGACTTAAGTACAAGAAGGGTGAATCTTATAAGATTTTGTGCTTTGGGCGGCTCCTGGGAGCCCTGTATTAGATTCCGATGCACCAGTGCAGGTTTACTGTATCCCTTGGACTTTAACATTGACCATGAAACACAGAATATGCATCGGGATTGAATACAAAAGAGACAATGCAGACTTAAGTACAAGAAGGCTTAATCTTCTAAGAGTTGTTGCTTTGAACGGCTCCTGGGAGACCAGTATTAAATTCCGATGCACCAGTGCAGGTTTACTGTATCCCTTGGTCCTTCACATTGACCATGAATCACAGATATTGCATCGGGATTGAATACAATAGGGACAATGCCGAATTAAGTACAAGAAGAGTGGATCTCTTCGGAGTTTGTGCTTGGAGCGGCTTCTGGGATACCAGTATTAGATTCCGATGCGCCAGTGCAGGTTTACTGTATCCCTTGGACCTTCACATTGACCATGAAACACAGAAACCGCATCGGGATTAAATACAAAAGGGACTGCCGACTTAAGTACAAGAAGAGTTAATCAACTAAGAGTTTGTGCTATGAGCGGCTCTTGGGAGACCAGTATTAGATTCCGATGCACCAGTGCAGGTTTACTGTATCCCTTGGACCTTCACATTGTCCATGAAACGCAGAAATTGCATCGGGATTGAATACAAAATGCACAATGCCGACTTAAGTACAAGAAGAGTGAATCTTCTAAGAGTTTGTGCTTTCAGCGGCTCCTGGGAGACCAGTTTTAGATTCCGTCGCACCAGTGCAGGTTTACTGTATCCCTTGGACCTTCTCAGTGACCATGTTGTTGTTGTTGTGGTCTTCAGTCCTGAGACTGGTTTGATGCAGCTCTCCATGCTACTCTATCCTGTGCAAGCTTTTTCATCTCCCAGTACCTAATGCAACCTACATCCTTCTGAATCTGCTTAGTGTATTCTTGTCTTGGTCTCCCTCTACGATTTTTACCCTCCACGCTCCCCTCCAATACTAAATTGGTGATCCCTTGATGCCTCAGGACATGTCCTACCAACCGATCCCTTCTTCTGGTCAAGTTGTGCCACAAACTTCTCTTCTCCCCAATCCTATTCAATACTTCCTCATTAGTCATGTGATCTACCCATCTAATCTACAGCATTCTTCTGTAGCACCACATTTCGAAATCTTCTATTCTCTTTTTGTCCAAACTATTTATCGTCCATGTTTCACTTCCATACATGGCTACACTGCATACGAATACTTTCAAAAATGACTTCCTGACACTTAAATCAATACTGGAAGTTAACAAATTTCTCTTCTTCAGAAACGCTTTCCTTGCCATTGCCAGCCTACATTTTATATCCTCTCTACTTCGACCATCATCAGTTATTTTGCTCCCCAAATAGCAAAACTCCTTTACTACTTTAAGTGTCTCATTTCCTAATCTAATTCCCTCAGCATCACCCGACTTAATTAGACTACATTCCATTATCCTTGTTTTGCTTTTGTTGATGTTCATCTTATATCCTCCTTTCAAGACACTGTCCATTCCATTCAACTGCTCTTCCAAGTCCTTTGCTGTCTCTGACAGAATTACAATGTCATCGGCGAACCTCAAAGTTTTTATTTCTTCTCCATGAATTTTAATACCTACTCCGAATTTTTCTTTTGTTTCCTTTACTGCTTGCTCAATATACAGATTGAACAACATCGGGGAGAGGCTACAACCCTGTCTTACTCCCTGAATCTCTGTACAACCTCTGGTTCTTTTAGTTTATCCAGGTCCCATCTCCTTAAATTCCCACCTTTTTGCAGTTTCTTCAGTTTTAATCTACAGGTCATAACCAATAGATTGTGGTCAGAGTCCACATCTGCCCCTGGAAATGTCTTACAATTTAAAACCTGGTTCCTAAATCTCTGTCTTACCATTATATAATCTATCTGATACCTTTTAGTATCTCCAGGGTTCTTCCATGTATACAACCTTCTTTCATGATTCTTAAACCAAGTGTTAGTTATGATTATGTTGTGCTCTGTGCAAAATTCTACAAGGCGGCTTCCTCTTTCATTTCTGTCCCCCAATCCATATTCACCTACTATGTTTCCTTCTCTCCCTTTTCCTACACTCGAATTCCAGTCACCCATGACTATTAAATTTTCGTCTCCCTTCACAATCTGAATAATTTCTTTTATTTCATCATACATTTCTTCAATTTCTTCGTCATCTGCAGAGCTAGTTGGCATATAAACTTGCACTACTGTAGTAGGTGTGGGCTTCGTATCTATCTTGGCCACAATAATGCGTTCACTATGCTGTTTGTAGTAGCTTACCCGCACTCCTATTTTCCTATTCATTATTAAACCTACTCCTGCATTACCCCTATTTGATTTTGTGTTTATAACCCTGTAGTCACCTGACCAGAAGTCTTGTTCCTCCTGCCACCGAACTTCACTAATTCCCACTATATCTAACTTCAACCTATCCATTTCCCTTTTTAAATTTTCTAACTTACCTACCCGATTAAGGGATCTGACATTCCACGCTCCGATCCGTAGAACGCCAGTTTTCTTTCTCCTGATAACGACATCCTCTTGAGTAGTCCCCGCCCGGAGATCTGAATGGGGGACTATTTTACCTCCGGAATATTTTACCCAAGAGGACGCCATCATCATGTAATCATAAAGTAAAGCTGCATGCCCTCGGGAAAAATTACGGCTGTAGTTTCCCCTTGCTTTCAGCCGTTCGCAGTACCAGCACAGCAAGGCCGTTTTGGTTCTTGTTACAAGGCCAGATCAGTCAACCATCCAGACTGTTGCCCTTGTAACTACTGAAAAGGCTGCTGCCCCTCTTCAGGAACCACACGTCTGTCTGGCCTCTCAACAGATACCCCCCCCCACCCCGTTGTGGTTGCACCTACGGTACGGGTATCTGTATCGCTGAGGCACGCAAGCCTCCACACCAACAGCAAGGTCCATGGTTCATGAGGGGGGTCATTGACCATGAAACACAGAAATTGCTTCGGGATTGAATACTAAATGGACAATGCCGACTTAAGTACAAGAAGGGTGAATCTTCTAAGAGTTTGTGATTTGAGCGGTTCCTGAGAGACCAGTATTAGATTCCGATGCACCAGTGCTGATTAACTGTATCCCTTGGACCTTCACTATGACCGTGAAACACAGAAATTACATCGGGATTGCATACAAAAGAGACAATGCCAACTTAAGTACAGCAAGAGTAAGTCTTCTAAGAGTTTGTGATTTGTGCGGCTCCTGGGAGACCAGTATTAGAATCCGATGCACCAGTGTAGGTTTACTGTATCCCTTGGTCCTTCA
This sequence comes from Schistocerca piceifrons, assembly GCF_021461385.2. Classification (NCBI taxonomy): domain Eukaryota; kingdom Metazoa; phylum Arthropoda; class Insecta; order Orthoptera; family Acrididae; genus Schistocerca; species Schistocerca piceifrons. The sequence goes on from NC_060138.1 coordinate 12,902,413, forward strand.
CATTGACCATGAAACACAGATATTGCACCGGGATTGAATACAATAGGGACAATGCCGACTTAAGCTCAAGAAGAGTGAATCTCTTCAGTGTCTGTGCTTTGAGCGGCTCCTGGGATACCAGTATTAGATTCCGATGCACCAGTCCACGTTTACTGTATCCCTTCGACCTTCACATTGACCATGAAGCACAGAAATTCCATCGCGATTGAATTCAAAAGGCACAATGACGTCTTAAGTACAAGAAGAGTGAATCTTCTAAGAGTTTGTGATTTCAGCGTCTCCTGAGACCAGTATTAGATTCCAATGCACCAGTGCAGGTTTATCGTATCCCTTGGTCCTTCACATTGAACATGAAAAACAGTTATTGCTTCGGGATTGAATATAAAAGGCACAATGCCAACTTAAGTACAAGTAGAGTGAATCTTGGAAGATTTTGTGCTTTGAGCGGGTGCTGGGAGAACAGGAATACAATCCGATGCACCAGTTCACGTTTACTGTGTCCCTTGGACATTCACATTGACCATGAAACACAAAAATTGCTTTGGTATTGAATACAATAGGGACAATGCCGACATAAGTGCAAGAAGAGTGAATTTTTTAAGAGTTTGTGGTTTGAGCGGCTCCTGGCAGACCAGTATTAGATTCCGATGCACCAGTGCAGGTTTACTGTATCCCTTGGACTTTCACATTGAGAATGAAACACAGAAAGTTCATCGGGATTGAATGCAAAAGGGACTATGCCGACTTAAGTACAAGAAGAGTGAATAATCTAACAGTTGGTGGTTTGAGCTGATCCTGGGAGACCAGTATTAGATTCCGATGCACCGGTGCAGGTTTACTGTATCCCTTGGACCTTCACATTGACCGTGAAACGCAGAAATTGCATCGGGATTGAATATAAATGGGGCAATGCTGACTTCAGTACAAGAAGAGTGAATCTTCTAAGAGTATGTGCATTGAGCGGCTCCTGGGGACCAGTATAAGATTCCGATGCACCAGTGCTGGTTAACGGTATCTCATTGACCTTCACATTGACCATGAAACACAGAATATGCATCAGGATTGAATACAAAAGAGACAATGCCGACTTAAGTACAAGGAGACTTAATCTTCTAAGAATTTGTGCTTTGAGCGGCTCCTGGGAGACCAGTATTAGATTCCGATGCACCAGTGCAGGTTGACTATATCATTTCAACCTTCACATTGACTATCAAACACTGAAATTGCTTCGGGATTGAATACAAAAGGCACAATGCCGACTTAAGTACAAGAAGAGTGAATCTTCTAAGAGTTTGTGCTTTGAGCGTCTCCTGGGAGACCAGTATTAGATTCCGATGCACCACTGCACGTTTACTGTATCCCTTGGACCTTCACGTTGACCATGAAACACAGAAATTGCATCGGGATTGAATACAAATGGAACAATGCCGAATTATGTACAAGAAAAGTGAATCTTCTAAGAGATTGTGCTTTCATCGTCTCCTGGGATACCAGTATTAGATTCCGATGCACCAGTCCAGGTTTACTGTATCCCTTGCACCTTCACATTGACCATGAAACACAGAAATTGCATCGGGATTGAATACAAATATGACAATGCCGACTTAATTACAAGAAGAGTGAATCTTCTAAGAATTTGTGCATTGACCGGCTCCTGGGATACCGGTATTAGATTCCTAAGCACCATTGCAGGTTGACTGTTTCCCTTGGACCTTCACATTGACCAAGAAACACAGAAATTGCATCGGGATTGAATACAAATCGGACATTGCTGACTTAAGTACAAGAAGAGTGAATCTTCTCAGAGTATGTGCTTTGAACGGCTCCTGGGATACCAGTATTAGATTCCGATGCACCTGTGCTTGTTTAGTGCATCCCTTGGACCTTCACATGGACCATCAAACACAGAGATTGCATTGGGATTGAATACAAAAGGCACAATGCCGACTTAAGCACAAGAAGAGTGAATCTTCTAAGAGTTTGTGCTTTGAGCGGCTCCTGGGAGACCAGTATCAGATTCCGATGCACCTGTGCAGGTTTACTGTATCCCTTGGCCCTTCACATTGCCCATGAAACACAGAAATTGCATCGGGATTGAATAGATAAGGTACAATGACGACATGAGTACAAGAAGAGTGAATCTTCTAAGAGTTTGTGCTTTGAGCGGCTCTTGGGAGACCAGTATTAGACTCCGATGCACCAGTGCAGGTTTACTGTATCCCTTTGACATTCCCATTGACCATGAAACACAGAAATTGCATCGGGATTGAATACAAACGAGACAATGGCGACTTAAGTACAGGTTGACTGAATCTTCTAAGAGTTTGTGCTTTGAGCGGCTACTGGGAGACCAGTATTAGGTTCCGACGCACCAGTGCAGATTTTGCTGTATCTCTTGGTCCTTCACATTGACCATGTATCACAGATATTGCATCGGGATTGAAAAAAAAAAAGGAATATGCCGCCTTAAGTACAAGAAGAATGAATCTCTTCAGAGTTTGTGCTTTAAGCGGCTCCTGGGATACCAGTATTAGATTCCGATGCACCAGTGCAGGTTTACTGTATCCCTTGGACCTTCACATTGACCATGCAACACAGAAATTGCATCGGGACTGAATACGAAAGGCACAACTCCGACTTCAGTACAAGAAAAGTGAATCTTCTAAGAGTTTGTGGTTTGAACGGCTCCAGGGTGACCAGAGTTAGATTCCGATGCACCAGTGGAGGTTTAGTGTATCCCTTGGACATTCACATTGACCATGAAACACAGTAATTGCTTCGGAACTGAATACAAAAGGGACAATGCCAACTTAAGAACAAGAAGAGTGAATCTTGCAAGAGTTTGTGCTTTGAGCGGCACCTGGGAGACCAGTATTAGGTTCCGACGCACCAGTGCAGGTTTACTGTATCCCTTGGTCCATCACATTGAACATGAAACACAGATATTGCAACAGGATTGAATACAAAAGGGACTGCCGACTTAAGCACAATAAGTGTTAATCATCTAAGAGTTTGTGTTTTGAGCGGCTCTTGGGAGACCAGTATTAGATTCCGATGCACCAGTGCAGGTTTACTGTACCCATGGGCATTCACATTGCCCAAGAAACGCAGAAATTGCATCGGGATTGAACACAAAATGCACAGTGCCGACTTAACTACAAGAAGAGTGAATGTTCTCAGAGTTTGTGCTTTGAGCGGCTCCTGGGAGACCAGTATTAGAATCCGTTTCACCAGTGTAGGTTCACTGTATCCCTTGGACCTTCACATTGACCACGAAACACAGAAATTGCATCGTGATTTAATACAAGTGGGACAATGCCGCCTTAAGTACAAGAAGAGTGAATTTTCTAAGAGTTTGTGGTTTGAGCGGCTCCTGGGAGACCAGTGTTACAGTGTTAGATTCCGATGCACCAGTGCAGGTTTACTGATTCCCTTGGACCTTCACATTGAATTTGAAACACAGAACTTGCATCGGGATTGAATACAAAATGGACAATGCCGACTTAAGTACAAGAGGGGTGAATCTTCTAAGAGTTTGTGCTTTGAGCGGCTCATGGGAGACAACTATTAGATTCCGCAGCACCAGTGCTGATTAACTGTATCCCTCGGACCTTCACATTGACCATGAAAAACAGAAATAACATCGGGTTTGAATACAAAAGAGACAATGCCAACATAAGTAAAAGAAGAGTAAATCTTCTAAGAGTTTGTGCTTTGAGCGGCTCCTGGGAGACCAGTATTAGATTCCGATGCAACAGTGCAGCTTTACTGTATCCCTTGGTCCTTCACATTGACCATGAAACACAGATATTGCATCGGGGTTGAATACAATAGGGGCAATGCCGACTTAAGTACAAGAAGAGTGAATCTCTTCAGAGATTGTGCTTTCAGAGGCTCCTGGGAGACCAGTATTAGATTCGAATGCACCACTGCAGGTTTACTGTTTACCTTGGACTATCACATTGACCATGAAACACAGAAACCGCATCGGGATTGAATACAAAAGAGACAATGCCGACTTAAGTACAAGAAGAGTTAATCTTCTAAGAGTTTGTGTTAGAGCGTCTCCTGGGAGACCATCATTAGTTTCCGATGCACCAGTGCAGGTTTACTGTATCCCTTGGCCCTTCACATTGACCATGAAACACAGAAATTGCATCGGGATTGAATACATACGGCAAAATGCCGACTCAAGTACAAGAAGAGGGAATCTTCTGAAAGTTTGTGCCTTGAGCGGCTCTTGGGAGACCACTAATAGATTCCAGTGAACCAGTGCAGATTTACTGTATCCATTGGACCTTCACATTGACCATGAAACACAGAAATTGCATCGGGACTGAATACAAAAGGCACAATGCCGACTTAAGTACCGGAAGAGTGAATCTTCTAAGAGTTTCTGCTCTCAGCAGCTCCTGAGAGACCAGTATTAGATTCCGTTGCACCAGAGCAGGTTTACTGTATCCCTTGGACCTTCACATTGACCATGAAACACAGAAATTGCATCGGGATTGAATACAAAAGGGACAATGCCGACTAAAGTACAAGAAGAGTGAATTTTCTAAGAGTTTGTGGTTTGAGCGGCTCCTGGGAGAAAAGTGTTAAATTCCGATGCACCAGTGCAAGTTTACTGTATCCCTTGGACCTTCCCATTGACCATGAAACACAGAAATTGCATCGGGATTGAATACAAAAGGGACAATGCCGACTTAAGTACAAGAAGGGTGAGTCTTATAAGATTTTGTGCTTTGAGCGGCTCCTGGGAGCCCAGTATTAGATTCCGATGCACCAGTGCTGGTTAACGGTATCCCTTGGACCTTCGCATTGACCATTAAACACAGAATATGCATCGGGATTGAATACAAAAGAGACAATGCAGAATTAAGTACAAGAAGGCTTAATCTTCTAAGAGTTTGTGCTTTGAACGGCTCCTGGGAGACCAGTATTAAATTCCGATGCACCAGTGCAGGTTTACTGTATCCCTTGGTCCTTCACATTGACCATGAATCACAGATATTGCATCGGGATTGAATACAACAGGGACAATGCCGAATTAAGTACAAGAAGAGTGGATCTCTTCGGAGTTTGTGCTTTGAGCGGTTTCTGGGATACCAGTATTAGATTCCGATGCACCAGTGCAGGTTTACTGTATCCCTTCGACCTTCACATTGACCATGAAACACAGAAATTGCATCGGGATTGTATACAAATGGGACAATGCCGACTTAAGTACAAGAACAGTGGATCTTCCCAGACTATGTGCTTTGAGCGGCTCCTATGAGACCAGTATTAGATTCCATTGCACCAGTGGAGGCTTACTGTATCCCTTGGACCTTCACATTGACCATGATACACAGAACTTGCATCGGGAGTGAATACAAAAGGGACAATGCCGACTTAAGTACAAGAAGAGTGAATTTCCTAAGAGTTTGTGGTTTGAGCGGCTCCTGGGAGAAAAGTGTTAGATACCGATGCACCAGTGCACGTTTACTGTATCCCTTTGACCTTCACATTGACCATGAAACACAGAATATGCATCGGGATTGAATACAAAAGAGACAATGCCGACTTAAGTACAAGAAGACTGAATCTTCTAAGAGTTTGTGCTCTGAGCGGCACCTGGGAGACCAGTATTAGGTTCCGACGCATCAGTGCAGGTTTACTGTATCCCTTGGTCCTTCACATTGAACATGAAACACAGATATTGCAACAGGATTGAATACAAAAGGGACAATGCTGACTTAAATACAAGAAGAGTGAGTCTCTTTAGAGTTTGTGCTTTCAGCGGCTCCTGGGTTACCAGTATTAGATTCCGATGCACCAGTGCAGGTTTACTGTATCCCTTGGACCTTCACATTGACCATGAAACACAGAAATTGCATCAGGATTGAAAACAAAAGGGACTGCTGACTTAAAAACAAGAAGAGTTTATCATCTAAGAGTTTGTGCTTTGAGCGGCTCTTGGGAGACCAGTATTAGAATCCGATGCACCAGTGAAGGTTTACTGTATCCCTTGGACCTTCACATTGCCCATGAAACGCAGAAATTGCATCGGGATTGAATGCAAAATGCACAATGCCGACTTAAGTACAAGAGGAGCGAATCTTCTAAGAGTTTGTGCTTTGAGCGGCTGCTGGGAGACCAGTATTAGATTCGACTGCACCAGTGCAGGATTACTGTATACCTTGGACCCTCACATTAACCATGAGACACAGAAACCGCATCGGGATTGAATACAAAAGAGACAATGCCGACTTAAGTACAACAAGAGTGAATCTTCTAAGAGTTTGTGTTTCAGCGTCTCCTGGGAGACCAGTATTAGATTCCGATGCACCAGTGCATGTTTACTGTATCCCTTGGACCTTCACATTGACCATGAAACATAGTTATTGCATCGGGATTGAATATAAAAGGGACAATACCAACTTAAGAACAAGAAGAGTGAATCTTGCAAGACTTCGTGCTTTGAGCGGCTCCTGGGAGACCAGTCTTACATTACGATGCACCAGTGCAGTTTTGCTGTGTCGCTTGGACCTTCACATTGACCATGAAACACAGAAATTGCATGGGGAATGAATACTAAAGGCACAATGCCATCTTAAGTACAAGAACAGTGAATCTTCGAAGATTTTGTGCTTTGAGCAGCTCCTGGGAGACCAGTATTAGATTCCGATGCACCAGTTCACGTTTACTATATCCCTTGGACATTCACATTGACCATGAAACACAAAAATTGCTTTGGGATTGAATACAAAAGGGACAATGCCGACATAAGTGCAAGAAGAGTGAATTTTCTAAGAGTTTGTGGTTTGAGCGGCTCCTGGCAGACCAGTAATAGATTCTGATACACCAGTGCTCGTTAACGGTATCCCATGGAGCTTCACATTGACCATGAAACACAGAATATGCATCGGGATTGAATACAGAAGAGACAATGCTGACTTAAGTACAAGAAGACTGAATCTTCTAAGATTTTGTGCTTTAAGCGGCTCCTGAGAGACAAGTATTAGGTTCCGACGCACCAGTGCAGGTTTAATGTATCCCTTGGTCCTTCACATTGAACACGAAAACCAGATATTGCATCGGGATTGAATACAAAAGGGACAATGAAGACTTAAATACAAGAAGAGTGAATCTCTTCAGAGTTTGTGCTTTGAGCGACTCCTGGGATACCAGTATTAGATTCCGATGCACCAGTGCAGGTTTACTGTATCCCTTGGACCTTCTCATTGACCATGAAACGAAGAAATTGCATCGGGATTGAATATAAATGGGGCAATGCCGACTTAAGTACAAAAGACTGAATCTTCTCAGACTATGTGCATTGAGCGACTCCTGGGAGACCAGTATTAGATTCCGATGCACCTGTGCTGATTTAATGTATCCCTTGGACCTTCACATGGACCTCCAAACACAGAAATTCCATCGGGTGTGAGTACAAAAGGCACAATGCCGACTTAAGTACAAGAAGAGTGAATTTTCTATGAGTTTGTCTTTTGAGCGGCTCCTGGGAGACCAGTGTTAGATTCCGATGCACCAGTTCAGGTTTACTGTAACCCTTGGACCTTCACATTGACCATGAAACACTTAAATTGCATCGGGATTGAATACAAAAGGGACTGCCGACTTAAGTACAAGAAATGTTAATCATTCAAGAGTTTGTGTTTGAGCGGCTCCTGGGAGACCAGTATTAGATTCCGATGCACCAGTGCAGGGTTAATGTATCCCTTGGACCTTCACATTGACCATTAAACGCAGAAATTGGATCGGAATTGAATACAAAATGCACAATGCCGACTTACGTACAAGAAGAGTGAATCTTCTAAGAGTTTGTGCTTTGAGCGGCTCATGGGAGACCAGTGTTAGATTCCGAAGCACCAGTACAGGTTTACTGTATCCCATTGAACTTCACATTGATCATGAATCACAGAAATTGCATCGGGATTGAATACAAAGGGCACAATGCCGACGTAAGTACAAGAAGAGTGAATCTCCTAAGAGTTTGTGCTTTGAGCGGCTCCTGGGAGTCCAGTATTAGATTCCGATGAACCAGTGCAGGTTTACTGTATCCCTTGGACCTTCACATTGACCATAAACCACAGAGATTGTATCGGGATTGAATGCAAATGGGACAATGCCGACTTAAGAACAAGAAGACTGAATCTTCTAAGAGTTTGTGCTTTGAGCGGCTTCTTGGAGGCCAGTATTAGATTGCGATGCACCAGTGCAGGTTTTCTGTATCCCTTGGACGTTCACATTGACCATGAAACACAGAAAATATATTAGGATTGAATACAAATTACACGATGCCGACTTAAGTACAAGAAGAGTGAATCTTCTAAGAGTTTGTGCCTTCAGCGGCTCCTGCGGAACCAGTATTAGCTTCCGATGCACCAGTGCAGGATTGCTGTATCCCTTGGACCTTCTCATTGACCATGCAACACAGATATTTCATGGGGATTGAATACGAAAGGCACAACTCCGACTTAAGTACACGAAAAGTGAATCTTCTAAGATTTTGTGGTTTGAGCGGCTCCAGGGTGACCACAATTAGATTCCGATGCACCAGTGCAGGTTTACTGTATCCCTTGGACCTTCACATTGACCATGAAACACAGTAATTGCTTCGGAATTGAGTACAAGAGGGACAATACTGACTTAAGATCAAGAAGAGTGAATCTTGCAAGACTTTGTGCTTTGAGCGGCTCCTGGGAGAGCAGTCTTACATTACGATGCACCAGTGCAGGTTTACTGTGTCGCTTGGACCTTCACATTGACCATGAAACACAGAAATTGCATGGGGCATGAATACTAAAGGCACAATGCCATCTTAAGTACAAGAAGAGTGAATCTTGGAAGATTTTGTGCTTTGAGCAGCTCCTGGGAGACCAGTATTAGATTCCGATGCACCAGTTCACGTTTACCATATCCCTTGGACATTCACATTGACCATGAAACACAAAAATTGCTTTGGGATTGAATACAAAAGGGACAATGCCGACATAAGTGCAAGGAGAGTGAATTTTCTAAGATTTTGTGATTTGAGCGGCTCCTGGCAGACCAGTAATAGATTCCGATACACCAGTGCTCGTTAACGGTATCCCATGGAGCTTCACATTGACCATAAAACACAGAATATGCATCGGGATTGAATACAGAAGAGACAATGCCGACTTAAGTACAAGAAGACTGAATCTTCTCAGACTATGTGCATTGAGCGGCTCCTGGGAGACCAGTATTAGATTCCGATGCACCTGTGCTGATTTAGTGTATCCCTTGGACCTTCACATGGACCTCCAAACACAGAAATTCCATCGGGTGTGAGTACAAAAGGCACAATGCCGACTTAAGTACAAGAAGAGTGAATTTTCTATGAGTTTGTCTTTTGAGCGGCTCCTGGGAGACCAGTGTTAGTTTCCGATGCACCAGTTCAGGTTTACTGTATCCCTTGGACCTTCACATTGACCATGAAACACTTAAATTGCATCGGGATTGAATATAAAAGGGACTGCCGACTTAAGTACAAGAAATGTTAATCATGTAAGAGTTTGTGCTTTGAGCGGCTCCTGGGAGACCAGTATTAGATTCCGATGCACCAGTGCAGGGTTAATGTATCCCTTGGACCTTCACATAGACCATGAAAGGCAGAAATTGGATCGGAATTGAATACAAAATGCACAATGCCGACTTACGTACAAGAAGAGTGAATCTTCTAAGAGTTTGTGCTTTGAGCGGCTCATGGGAGACCAGTGTTTGATTCCGAAGCACCAGTACAGGTTTACTGTATCCCTTTGAACTTCACATTGATCATGAATCACAGAAATTGCATCGGGATTGAATACAAAGGTCACAATGCCGACGTAAGTACCAGCAGAGTGAATCTCCTAAGAGTTTGTGTTTTGAGCGGCTCCTGGGAGACCAGTATTAGATTCCGATGAACCAGTGCAGGTTTACTGTATCCCTTGGACCTTCACATTGACCATGAAACACAGAGATTGTATCGGGATTGAATACAAATGGGACAATGCCGACTTAAGAACAAGAAGACTAAATCTTCTAAGAGTTTGTGCTTTGAGCGGCTTCTCGGAGGCCAGTATTAGATTGCGATGCACCAGTGCAGGTTTTCTGTATCCATTGGACGTTCACATTGACCATGAAACACAGAAATTATATCGCGATTGAATACAAATTGCACGATGCCGACTTAAGTACAAGAAGAGTGAATCTTCTAAGAGTTTGTGATTTCAGCGGCTCCTGCGGAACCAGTATTAGATTCCGAAGCACCAGTGCAGGATTGCTGTATCCCTTGGACCTTCTCATTGACCATGCAACACAGTAATTGCTTCGGAATTGAATACAAAAGGAACAATACCGACTTAAGAACAAGAAGAGTGAATCTTGCAAGACTTTGTGCTTTGAGCGGCTCCTGGGAGACCAGTCTTACATTACGATGCACCAGTGCAGGTTTACTGTGTCGCTTGGACCTTCACATTGACCATGAAACACAGAAATTGCATGGGGAATGAATACTAAAGGCACAATGCCATCTTAAGTACAAGAAGAGTGAATCTTCGAAGATTTTGTGCTTTGAGCAGCTCCTGGGAGACCAGTATTAGATTCCGATGCACCAGTTCACGTTTACTATATCCCTTGGACATTAACATTCACCATGAAACACAAAAATTGCTTTGGGATTGAATACAAAAGGGACAATGCCGACATAAGTGCAAGAACAGTGAATTCTCTAAGAGTTTGTGGTTTGAGCGGCTCCTGGCAGACCAGTAATAGATTCCGATACATCAGTGCTCGTTAACGGTATCCCATGGAGCTTCACATTGACCATGAAACACGGAATATGCGTCGGGATTGAATACAAAAGAGACAATGCTGACTTAAGTACAAGAAGACTGAATCTTATAAGATTTTGTGCTTTGAGCGGCTCTTGAGAGACAAGTATTAGGTTCCGACGCACCAGTGCAGGTTTAATGTATCCCTTGGTCCTTCACATTGAACACGAAAACCAGATATTGCATCGGGATTGAATACAAAAGGGACAATGCCGACTTAAATACAAGAAGAGTGAATCTCTTCAGAGTTTGTGCTTTGAGCGACTCCTGGGATACCAGTATTAGATCCCGATGCACCAGTGCAGGTAAAACTGTATCCCTTGGACCTTCACATTGATCATGACACACAGAAATTGCATCAGGATTGAATACAAAAGGGACTGCCGACTTGAGTATAAGAAGAGTTAATCATCTAAGAGTTTGTGCTTTGAGCAGTTCCTGAGAGACCAGTATTAGATTCCGATGTACCAGTGCAATTCCATCGCGATTGAATTCAAAGGGCACAATGCCGTCTTAAGTACAAAAAAAGTGAATCTTCTAAAAGTTTGTGATTTGAGCGTCTCCTGGGAGACCAGTATTAGATTCCGATGCACCAGTGCATGTTTAATGTATCCCTTGGACCATCACATTGACTATGAAACACAGAAATTGCATCGGGATTGAATACAAATGGAACAATGCCGAATTATGTACAAGAAGAGTGAATCTTCTAAGAGTTTGTGCTCTCATCGTCTCCTGCGAGACCAGTATTAGATTCCGATGCACCAGTGCAGGTTTACTGTATCCCTTGGACCTCCACATTGACCATGAAACACAGAAATTGCATCGGCATTGAATACAAATCGGACATTGCCAACTTAAGTACAAGAAGAGTGACCCTTCTCAAGGTGTGTGCTTTGAACGGCTCCTGGGAGACCAGTATTAGATTCCGATGCACCAGTGCTGATTAACTGTATCCCTTCGACCTTCATATTGACCATGAAACACAGAAATTACATCGGGATTGAATACAAAAGAGACAAAGATGACTTAAGTACAAGAAGAGTGAATCTTCTAAGAGTTTGTGCTTTGAGCAGCTCCTGGGAGACCAGTATTAGATTCAGATCCACCAGTGCACGTTTGCTGTATCCCTTGGACCTTCACATTGACCATGAAACACAGAGATTGTATCGGGGTTGAATACAAAAGGGACAATGCCTACTTAAGAACAAGAAGAGTGAATCTTGCAAGAGTTGGTGCTTTGAGCGGCTCCTGGGAGACCAGTATTAGATTCCGATGAACCAGTGCAGGTTTACTGTATCCCTTGGACCTTCTCATTGACCGTGAATTGCAGAAATTGCATCGGGATTGAATACAAAAGGGAATATGCCGACTTAAGTACAAGAAGAATGAATCTCCTCAGAGTTTGTGCTTTAAGCGGCTCCTGGGACACCAGTATTAGATTCCGATGCACCAGTGCAGGTTTACTGTATCCCTTGGACCTTCACATTGATCATGAAACACAGATATTACATCGGGATTGAATACAAGATGGACTGCCGACATAAGTACAAGGAGAGTTAATCATCGAGGAATTTGTGCTTGGAGCGGCTCTTGGGAGACCAGTATTAGATTCCGATGCACCAGTGCATGTTTACTGTATCCCTTGGATTTTCTCATTGACCATGAAACGCAGAAACTGCATCGGGATTGAATATAAATGGGGCAATGCCGACTAAAGCACAAGAAGAGTGAATCTTCTATGAGTTTGTGCTTTGAGCGGCTCCTGGCAGACCAGTATTAGATTCCGATGCACCAGTGCAGGTTTAGTGTATCCCTTGGACCTTCACATGGACCTCCAAACACAGAAATTGCATCGGGATTGAATACAAAAGGGACTGCCGACTTAAGTACAAGATGTGTTAATCATCTAAGAGTTTGTGCTTTGAGGGGCTCCTGGGAGACCTGTGATAGATTCCGATGCACCAGTGCTGATTAACTGTATCCCTTCGACCTTCATATTGACCATGAAACACAGAAATTACATCGGGATTGAATACAAAAGAGACAATGCCGACTTAAGTACAAGAAGAGTGAATCTTCTAAGAGTTTGTGCTTTGAGCAGCTCCTGGGAGACCAGTATTAGATTCAGATCCACCAGTGCACGTTTGCTGTATCCCTTGGACCTTCACATTGACCATGAAACACAGAGATTGTATCAGGGTTGAATACAAATGGGATAATGCCGACTTAAAAACAAGAAGACTAAATCTTCTAAGAGTTTGTGCTTTGAGCGGCTTCTCGGAGGCCAGTATTAGATTGCGATGCACCAGTGCAGGTTTTCTGTATCCATTGGACGTTCACATTGACCATGAAACACAGAAATTATATCGGGATTGAATACAAATTGCACGATGCCGACTTAAGTACACGAAAAGTGAATCTTCTAAGATTTTGTGGTTTGAGCGGCTCCAGGGTGACCAGAATTAGATTCCGATGCACCAGTGCAGGTTTACTGTATCCCTTGGACCTTCACATTGACCATGAAACACAGTAATTGCTTCGGAATTGAGTACAAGAGGGACAATACCGACTTAAGAACAAGAAGAGTTAATCTTGCAAGACTTTGTGCTTTGAGCGGCTCCTGGGAGACCAGTCTTACATTACGATGCACCAGTGCAGGTTTACTGTGTCGCTTGGACCTTCACATTGACCATGAAACACAGAAATTGCATGGGGCATGAATACTAAAGGCACAATGCCATCTTAAGTACAAGAAGAATGAATCTTGGAAGATTTTGTGCTTTGAGCAGCTCCTGGGAGACCAGTATTAGATTCCGATGCACCAGTTCACGTTTACTATATCCCTTGGACATTCACATTGACCATGAATCACAAAAATTGCTTTGGGATTGTATACAAAAGGGACAATGCCGACATAAGTGCAAGAAGAGTGAATTTTCTAAGAGTTTGTGGTTTGAGCGGCTCCTGGCAGACCAGTAGTAGATTCCGATACACCAGTGCTCGTTAACGGTATCCCATGGAGCTTCACATTGACCATAAAACACAGAATATGCATCGGGATTGAATACAAAAGAGACAATGCCGACTTAAGTACAAGAAGACTGAATCTTCTAAGATTTTGTGCTTTGAGCGGCTCCTGAGAGACAAGTATTAGGTTCCGACGCACCAGTGCAGGTTTACTGTATCCCTTGGTCATCCACATTGAACACGAAAACCAGATATTGAATCGGGATGGAATACAAAAGGGACAATGCCGACTTAAATACAAGAAGAGTGAATCTCTTCAGAGTTTGTGCTTTGAGCGGCTCCTGGGATACCAGTATTACATTCCGATGCACCAGTGCAGGTTAACTGTATCCCTTGGACGTTCACATTGATCATGAAACACAGAAATTGCATCGGGATTGAATACAAAAGGGACTGCCGACTTAAGTACAAGAAGAGTTAATCATCGAAGAGTTTGTGCTTGGATCGGCTCTTGGGAGACCAGTATTAGATTCCGATGCACCAGTGCAGGTTTACTGTATCCCTTGGACCTTCACATTGACCATGAAACGAAGAAATTGCATCGGGATTGAATATAAATGGGGCAATGCCGACTTAAGTACAAGAAGACTGAATCTTCTCAGACTATGTGCATTGAGCGGCTCCTGGGAGACCAGTATTAGATTCCGATGCACCTGTGCTGATTTAGTGTATCCCTTGGACCTTCACATGGACCTCCAAACACAGAAATTCCATCGGGAGTGAGTACAAAAGGCACAATGCCGACTTAAGTACAAGAAGAGTGAATTTTCTATGAGTTTGTCTTTTGAGCGGCTCCTGGGACACCAGTGTTAGTTTCCGATGCACCAGTTCAGGTTTACTGTATCCCTTGGACCTTCACATTGACCATGAAACACTTAAATTGCATCGGGATTGAATATAAAAGGGACTGCCGACTTAAGTACACGAAATGTTAATCATTTAAGAGTTTGTGCTTTGAGCGGCTCCTGGGAGACCAGTATTAGATTCCGATGCACCAGTGCAGGGTTAATGTATCCCTTGGACCTTCACATAGACCATGAAAGGCAGAAATTGGATCGGAATTGAATACAAAATGCACAATGCCGACTTACGTACAAGAAGAGTGAATCTTCTAAGAGTTTGTGCTTTGAGCGGCTCATGGGAGACCAGTGTTAGATTCCGAAGCACCAGTACAGGTTTACTGTATCCCTTTGAACATCACATTGATCATGAATCACAGAAATTGCGTCGGGATTGAATACAAAGGGCACAATTCCGACGTAAGTACCAGCAGAGTGAATCTCCTAAGAGTTTGTGCTTTGAGCGGCTCCTGGGAGACCAGTATTAGATTCCGATGAACCAGTGCAGGTTTACTGTATCCCTTGGACCTTCACATTGACCATGAAACGCAGAGATTGTATCGGGATTGAATACAAATGGGACAATGCCGACTTAAGAACAAGAAGACTAAATCTCCTAAGAGTTTGTGCTTTGAGCGGCTCCTGGGAGACCAGTATTAGATTCCGATGAACCAGTGCAGGTTTACTGTATCCCTTGGACCTTCACATTGACCATGAAACACAGAAATTATATCGCGATTGAATACAAATTGCACGATGCCGACTTAAGTACAAGAAGGGTGAATCTTCTAAGAGTTTGTGCCTTCAGCGGCTCCTGCGGAACCAGTATTAGATTCCGATGCACCAGTGCAGGATTGCTGTATCCCTTGGACCTTCTCATTCACCATGCAACACAGTAATTGCTTCGGAATTGAATACAAAAGGAACAATACCGACTTAAGAACAAGAAGAGTGAATCTAGCAAGACTTTGTGCTTGGAGCGGCTCCTGGGAGACCAGTCTTACATTACGATGCACCAGTGCAGGTTTACTGTGTCGCTTGGACCTTCACATTGACCATGAAACACAGAAATTGCATGGGGAATGAATACTAAAGGCACAATGCCATCTTAAGTACAAGAAGAGTGAATCTTCGAAGATTTTGTGCTTTGAGCAGCTCCTGGGAGACCAGTATTAGATTCCGATGCACCAGTTCACGTTTACTATATCCCTTGGACATTAACATTCACCATGAAACACAAAAATTGCTTTGGGATTGAATACAAAAGGGACAATGCCGACATAAGTGCAAGAACAGTGAATTCTCTAAGAGTTTGTGGTTTGAGCGGCTCCTGGCAGACCAGTAATAGATTCCGATACACCAGTGCTCGTTAACGGTATCCCATGGAGCATCACATTGACCATGAAACACGGAATATGCATCGGGATTGAATACAAAAGAGACAATGCTGACTTAAGTACAAGAAGACTGAATCTTATAAGATTTTGTGCTTTGAGCGGCTCTTGAGAGACAAGTATTAGGTTCCGACGCACCAGTGCAGGTTTAATGTATCCCTTGGTCCTTCACATTGAACACGAAAACCAGATATTGCATCGGGATTGAATACAAAACGGACAATGCCGACTTAAATACAAGAAGAGTGAATCTCTTCAGAGTTTGTGCTTTGAGCGACTCCTGGGATACCAGTATTAGATTCCGATGCACCAGTGCAGGTAAAACTGTATCCCTTGGACCTTAACATTGATCATGAAACACAGAAATTGCATCAGGATTGAATACAAAAGGGACTGCCGACTTAAGTATAAGAAGAGTTAATCATCTAAGAGTTTGTGCTTTGAGCAGTTCCTGAGAGACCAGTATTAGATTCCGATGTACCAGTGCAATTCCATCGCGATTGAATTCAAAGGGCACAATGCCGTCTTAAGTACAAAAAAAGTGATCTTCTAAAAGTTTGTGATTTGAGCGTCTCCTGGGAGACCAGTATTAGATTCCGATGCACCAGTGCATGTTTAATGTATCCCTTGGACCATCACATTGACTATGAAACACAGAAATTGCATCGGGATTGAATACAAATGGAACAATGCCGAATTATGTACAAGAAGAGTGAATCTTCTAAGAGTTTGTGCTCTCATCGTCTTCTGCGAGACCAGTATTAGATTCCGATGCACCAGTGCAGGTTTACTGTATCCCTTGGACCTCCACATTGACCATGAAACACAGAAATTGCATCGGCATTGAATACAAATCGGACATTGCCAACTTAAGTACAAGAAGAGTGACTCCTCTCAAGGTGTGTGCTTTGAACGGCTCCTGGGAGACCAGTATTAGATTCCGATGCACCTGTGCATGTTTAGTGTATCCCTTGGACCTTCATGTGTACCATCAAACACAGAGATTGCATCGGGATTGAATACAAAAAGCACAATGCCGACTTAAGTACAAAAAGAGTGAATCTTCTAAGAGTTTGTGGTTTGAGAGGATCCTGGGAAACCAGTATCAGATTCCGATGCGCCAGTGCAGGTTTACTGTATCCCTTTGACCTTCACATTGACCATGCAACACAGAAATTGCATCGGGATTGAATACGAAAAGGCACAACTCCGACTTAAGTACAAGAAAAGTGAATCTTCTACGAGTTTGTGGTATGAGCGGCTCCAGGGTGACCAGAATTAGATTCCGATGCACCAGTGGAGGTTTACACTATCCAATGGACCTTCAAATTGACCATGAAACACAGTAATTGCTTCGGAATTGAATACAAAAGGGACAATGCCTACTTAAGAACAAGAAGAGTGAATCTTGCAAGAGTTGGTGCTTTGAGCGGCTCCTGGGAGACCAGTATTAGATTCCGATGAACCAGTGCAGGTTTACTGTATCCCTTGGACTTTCTCATTGACCGTGAATTGCAGAAATTGCATCGGGATTGAATACAAAAGGGAATATGCCGACTTAAGTACAAGAAGAATGAATCTCCTCAGAGTTTGTGCTTTAAGCGGCTCCTGGGACACCAGTATTAGATTCCGATGCACCAGTGCAGGTTTACTGTATCCCTTGGACCTTCACATTGATCATGAAACACAGATATTACATCGGGATTGAATACAAGATGGACTGCCGACATAAGTACAAGGAGAGTTAATCATCGAGGAATTTGTGCTTGGAGCGGCTCTTGGGAGACCAGTATTAGATTCCGATGCACCAGTGCATGTTTACTGTATCCCTTGGATTTTCTCATTGACCATGAAACGCAGAAACTGCATCGGGATTGAATATAAATGGGGCAATGCCGACTAAAGTACAAGAAGAGTGAATCTTCTAAGAGTTTGTGCTTTGAGCGGCTCCTGGCAGACCAGTATTAGATTCCGATGCACCAGTGCAGGTTTAGTGTATCCCTTGGACCTTCACATGGACCTCCAAACACAGAAATTGCATCGGGATTGAATACAAAAGGGACTGCCGACTTAAGTACAAGATGTGTCAATCATCTAAGAGTTTATGCTTTGAGCGGCTCCTGGGAGACCTGTGATAGATTCCGATGCACCAGTGCTGATTAACTGTATCCCTTCGACCTTCATATTGACCATGAAACACAGAAATTACATCGGGATTGAATACAAAAGAGACAATGCCGACTTAAGTACAAGAAGAGTGAATCTTCTAAGAGTTTGTGCTTTGAGCAGCTCCTGGGAGACCAGTATTAGATTCAGATCCACCAGTGCACGTTTGCTGTATCCCTTGGACCTTCACATTGACCATGAAACACAGAGATTGTATCGGGGTTGAATACAAATGGGACAATGCCGACTTAAGAACAAGAAGACTAAATCTTCTAAGAGTTTGTGCTTTGAGCGGCTTCTCGGAGGCCAGTATTAGATTGCGATGCACCAGTGCAGGTTTTCTGTATCCATTGGACGTTCACATTGACCATGAAACACAGAAATTATATCGGGATTGAATACAAATTGCACGATGCCGACTTAAGTACAAGAAGAGTGAATCTTCGAAGATTTTGTGCTTTGAGCAGCTCCTGGGAGACCAGTATTAGATTCCGATGCACCAGTTCGCGTTTACTATATCCCTTGGACATTCAAATTGACCATGAAACACAAAAATTGCTTTGGGATTGAATACAAAAGGGACAATGCCGACATAAGTGCAAGAACAGTGAATTCTCTAAGAGTTTGTGGTTTTAGCGGCTCCTGGCAGAGCGGTAATAGATTCCGATACACCAGTGCTCGTTAACGGTATCCCATGGAGCTTCACATTGACCATGAAACACAGAATATGCATCGGGTTTGAATACAAAAAAGAAAATGCTGACTTAAGTACAAGAAGACTGAATCTTCTAAGATTTTGTGCTTTGAGCGGCTCTTGAGAGACAAGTATTAGGTTCCAACGCACCAGTGCAGGTTTAATGTATCCCTTGGTCCTTCACATTGACCATGAAACACAGAAACTGCATCAGGATTGAATACAAAAGAGACTGCCGACTTAAGTATAAGAAGAGTTAATCATCTAAGAGTTTGTGCTTTGAGCAGTTCCTGGGAGACCAGTATTAGATTCCGATGTACCAGTGCAATTCCATCGCGATTGAATTCAAAGGGCACAATGCCGTCTTAAGTACAAAAAAAGTGAATCTTCAAAAAGTTTGTGATTTGAGCGTCTCCTAGGAGACCAGTATTAGATTCCGATGCACCAGTGCATGTTTAATGTATCCCTTGGACCATCACATTGACTATGAAACACAGAAATTGCATCGGGATTGAATACAAATGGAACAATGCCGAATTATGTACGAGAAGAGTGAATCTTCTAAGAGTTTGTGTTTTCATCATCTCCTGGGAGACCAGTATTAGATTCCGATGCACCAGTGCAGGTTTACTGTATCCCTTGGACCTCCACATTGACCATGAAACACAGAAATTGCATCGGCATTGAATACAAATCGGACATTGCCAACTTAAGTACAAGAAGAGTGACTCTTCTCAGAGTGTGTGCTTTGAACGGCTCCTGGGAGATTTGTATTAGATTCCGATGCACCTGTGCATGTTTAGGGTATCCCTTGGACCTTCATGTGGACCATCAAACACAGAGATTGCATCGGGATTGAATACAAAAAGCACAATGCCGACTTAAGTACAAAAAGTGTGAATCTTCTAAGAGTTTGTGCTTTGAGAGGATCCTGGGAAACCAGTATCAGATTCCGATGCACCAGTGCAGGTTTACTGTATCCCTTTGACCTTCACATTGACCATGCAACACAGAAATCGCATCGGGATTGAATACGAAAAGGCACAACTCCGACTTAAGTAAAAGAAAATGGAATCTTCTACGAGTATGTGGTATGAGCGGCTCCAGGGTGACCAGAATTAGATTCCGATGCACCAGTGGAGGTTTACACTATCCAATGGACCTTCAAATTGACCATGCAACACAGTAATTGCTTCGGAATTGATTACAAAAGGGACAATGCCTAATTAAGAACAAGAAGAGTGAATCTTGCAAGAGTTGGTGCTCTGAGCGGCTCCTGGGAGACCAGTATTAGATTCCGATGAACCAGTGCAGGTTTACTGTATCCCTTTGACCTTCACATTGACCATGCAACACAGAAATAGCATCGGGATTGAATACGAAAAGGCACAACTCCGACTTAAGTACAAGAAAATGGAATCTTCTACGAGTATGTGGTATGAGCGGCTCCAGGGTGACCAGAATTAGATTCCGATGCACCAGTGGAGGTTTACACTATCCAATGGACCTTCAAATTGACCATGCAACACAGTAATTGCTTCGGAATTGATTACAAAAGGCACAATGCCTAATTAAGAACAAGAAGAGTGAATCTTGCAAGAGTTGGTGCTCTGAGCGGCTCCTGGGACACCAGTATTAGATTCCGATGCACCAGTGCAGGTTTACTGTATCCCTTGGACCTTCACATTGATCATGAAACACAGAAATTACATCGGGATTGAATACAAAATGGACTGCCGACATAAGTACAAGAAGAGTTAATCATCGAGGAATTTGTGCTTGGAGCGACTCTTGGGAGACCAGTATTAGATTCCGATGCACCAGTGCAGGTTTACTGTATCCCTTGGACTTTCTCATTGACCGTGAAACGCCGAAGCTGCATCGGGATTGAATATAAATGGGGCAATGGCGACTAAAGTACAAGAAGAGTGAATCTTCAAAGAGTTTGTGCTTTGAGCGGCTCCTGGCAGACCAGTATTAGATTCCGATGCACCAGTGCATGTTTAGTGTATCCCTTGGACCTTCACATGGACCTCCAAACACAGAAATTGCATCAGGATTGAATACAAAAGGGACTGCCGACTTAAGTACAAGATGTGTTAATCATCTAAGAGTTTGTGCTTTGAGCGGCTCCTGGCAGACCTGTGATAGATTCCGATGCACCAGTGCTGATTAACTGTATCCCTTCGACCTTCGTATTGACCATGAAACACAGAAATTACATCGGGATTGAATACAAAAGAGACAATGCCGACTTAAGTACAAGAAGAGTGAATCTTCTAAGAGTTTGTGCTTTTAGCAGCTCCTGGGAGACCAGTATTAGATTCAGATCCACCAGTGCACGTTTACTGTATCCCTTGGACCTTCACATTGACCATGAAACACAGAGATTGTATCGGGGTTGAATACAAATGGGACAATGCCGACTTAAGAACAAGAAGACTAAATCTTCTAAGAGTTTGTGCTTTGAGCGGCTTCTCGGAGGCCAGTATTAGATTGCGATGCACCAGTGCAGGTTTTCTGTATCCATTGGACGTTCACGTTGACCATGAAACACAGAAATTATATCGGGATTGAATACAAATTGCACGATGCCGACTTAAGTACAAGAAGAGTGAATCTTCTAAGAGTTTGTGCCTTCAGCGCCTCCTGCGGAACCAGTATTAGATTCCGATGCACCAGTGCATGATTGCTGTATCCCCTGGACCTTCTCATTGACCATGCAGCACAGTAACTGCTTCGGAATTGAATGCAAAAGGGACAATACCGACTTAAGAACAAGAAGAGTGAATCTTGCAAGACTTTGTGCTTTGAGCGGCTCCTGGGAGACCAGTCTTACATTACGATGCGTCAGTGCAGGTTTACTGTGTCGCTTGGACCTTCACATTGACCATGAAACACAGAAATTGCATGGGGAATGAATACTAAAGGCACAATGCCATCTTAAGTACAAGAAGAGTGAATCTTCGAAGATTTTGTGCTTTGAGCAGCTCCTGGGAGACCAGTATTAGATTCCGATGCACCAGTTCGCGTTTACTATATCCCTTGGACATTCAAATTGACCAAGAAACACAAAATTTGCTTTTGGATTGAATACAAAAGGGACAATGCCGACATAAGTGCAAGAACAGTGAATTCTCTAAGAGTTTGTGGTTTTAGCGGCTCCTGGCAGAGCAGTAATAGATTCCGATACACCAGTGCTCGTTAACGTTATCCCATGGAGCTTCACATTGACCATGAAACACAGAATATGCATCGGGTTTGAATACAAAAAAGAAAATGCTGACTTAAGTACAAGAAGACTGAATCTTCTAAGATTTTGTGCTTTGAGCGGCTCTTGAGAGACAAGTATTAGGTTCCAACTCACCAGTGCAGGTTTAATGTATCCCTTGGTCCTTCACATTGACCATGAAACACAGAAACTGCATCAGGATTGAATACAAAAGGGACTGCCGACTTAAGTATAAGAAGAGTTAATCATCTAAGAGTTTGTGCTTTGAGCAGTTCCTGGGAGACCAGTATTAGATTCCCATGTACCAGTGCATTTCCATCGCGATTGAATTCAAAGGGCACAATGCCGTCTTAAGTACAAAAAAAGTGAATCTTCTAAAAGTTTGTGATTTGAGCGTCTCCTAGGAGACCAGTATTAGATTCCGATGCACCAGTGCATGTTTAATGTATCCCTTGGACCATCACATTGACTATGAAACACAGAAATTGCATCGGGATTGAATACAAATGGAACAATGCCGAATTATGTACAAAAAGAGTGAATCTTCTAAGAGTTTGTGTTTTCATCATCTCCTGGGAGACCAGTATTAGATTCCGATGCACCAGTGCAGGTTAACTGTATCCCTTGGACCTCCACATTGACCATGAAACACAGAAATTGCAACGGCATTGAATACAAATCGGACATTGCCAACTTAAGTACAAGAAGAGTGACTCTTCTCAGAGTGTGTGCTTTGAACGGCTCCTGGGAGACCAGTATTAGATTCCGATGCACCTGTGCATGTTTAGGGTATCCCTTGGACCTTCATGTGGACCATCAAACACAGAGATTGCATCGGGATTGAATACAAAAGGCACAATGCCGACTTAAGTACAAAAAGAGTGAATCTTCTAAGAGTTTGTGCTTTGAGAGGATCCTGGGAAACCAGTATCAGATTCCGATGCACCAGTGCAGGTTTACTGTATCCCTTTGACCTTCACATTGACCATGCAACACAGAAATTGCATCGGGATTGAATACGAAAAGGCACAACTCCGACTTAAGTACAAGAAAAGTGAATCTTCTACGACTTTGTGGTATGAGGGGCTCCAGGGTGACCAGAATTAGATTCCGATGCACCAGTGGAGGTTTAAACTATCCAATGGACCTTCAAATTGACCATGCAACACAGTAATTGCTTCGGAATTGATTACAAAAGGGACAATGCCTAATTAAGAACAAGAAGAGTGAATCTTGCAAGAGTTGGTGCTCTGAGCGGCTCCTGGGAGACCAGTATTAGATTCCGATGAACCAGTGCAGGTTTACTGTATCCCTTGGACCTTCACATTGACCGTGAATTGCAGAAATTGCATCGGGATTGAATACAAAAGGGAATATGCCGACTTAAGTACAAGAAGAATGAATCTCCTCAGAGTTTGTGTTTTAAGCGGCTCCTGGGACACCAGTATTAGATTCCGATGCACCAGTGCAGGTTTACTGTATCCCTTGGACCTTCACATTGATCATGAAACACAGAAATTACATCGGGATTGAATACAAAATGGACTGCCGACATAAGTACAAGAAGAGTTAATCATCGAGGAATTTGTGCTTGGAGCGACTCTTAGGAGACCAGTATTAGATTCCGATGCACCAGTGCAGGTTTACTGTATCCCTTGGACTTTCTCATTGACCGTGAAACGCCGAAGCTGCATCGGGATAGAATATAAATGGGGCAATGGCGACTAAAGTACAAGAAGAGTGAATCTTCTAAGAGTTTGTGCTTTGAGCGGCTCCTGGCAGACCAGTATTAGATTCCGATGCACCAGTGCAGGTTTAGTGTATCCCTTGGACCTTCACATGGACCTCCAAACACAGAAATTGCATCGGGATTGAATACAAAAGTGACTGCCGACTTAAGTACAAGATGTGTTAATCATCTAAGAGTTTGTGCTTTTAACAGCTCCTGGGAGACCAGTATTAGATTCAGATCCACCAGTGCACGTTTACTGTATCCCTTGGACCTTCACATTGACCATGAAACACAGAGATTGTATCGGCGTTGAATACAAATGGGACAATGCCGACTTAAGAACAAGAAGACTAAATCTTCTAAGAGTTTGTGCTTTGAGCGGCTTCCCGGAGGCCAGTATTAGATTGCGATGCACCAGTGCAGGTTTTCTGTATCCATTGGACGTTCACATTGACCATGAAACACAGAAATTATATCGGGACTGAA
Organism: Schistocerca piceifrons; assembly: GCF_021461385.2. Classification (NCBI taxonomy): domain Eukaryota; kingdom Metazoa; phylum Arthropoda; class Insecta; order Orthoptera; family Acrididae; genus Schistocerca; species Schistocerca piceifrons. The sequence goes on from NC_060138.1 coordinate 12,926,830, forward strand.
TACAAATTGCACGATGCCGACTTAAGTACAAGAAGAGTGAATCTTCTAAGAGTTTGTGCCTTAAGCGGCTCCTGCGGAACCAGTATTAGATTCCGATGCACCAGTGCAGGATTGCTGTATCCCTTGGACCTTCTCATTGACCATGCAGCACAGTAATTGCTTCGGAATTGAATACAAAAGGGACAATACCGACTTAAGAACAAGAAGAGTGAATCTTGCAAGACTTTGTGCTTTGAGCGGCTCCTGGGAGACCAGTCTTACATTACGATGCGTCAGTGCAGGTTTACTGTGTCGCTTGGACCTTCACATTGACCATGAAACACAGAAATTGCATGGGGAATGAATACTAAAGGCACAATGCCATCTTAAGTACAAGAAGAGTGAATCTTCGAAGATTTTGTGCTTTGAGCAGCTCCTGGGAGACCAGTATTAGATTCCGATGCACCAGTTCGCGTTTACTATATCCCTTGGACATTCAAATTGACCATGAAACACAAAAATTGCTTTGGGATTGAATACAAAAGGGACAATGCCGACATAAGTGCAAGAACAGTGAATTCTCTAAGAGTTTGTGGTTTTAGCGGCTCCTGGCAGACCAGTAATAGATTCCGATACACCAGTGCTCGTTAACGGTATCCCATGGAGCTTCACATTGACCATGAAACACAGAATATGCATCGGGATTGAATACAAAAAAGAAAATGCTGACTTAAGTACAAGAAGACTGAATCTTCTAAGATTTTGTGCTTTGAGCGGCTCTTGAGAGACAAGTATTAGGTTCCAACGAACCAGTGCAGGTTTAATGTATCCCTTGGTCCTTCACATTGACCATGAAACACAGAAACTGCATCAGGATTGAATACAAAAGGGACTGCCGACTTAAGTATAAGAAGAGTTAATCATCTAAGAGTTTGTGCTTTGAGCAGTTCCTGGGAGACCAGTATTAGATTCCGATGTACCAGTGCAATTCCATCGCGATTGAATTCAAAGGGCACAATCCCGTCTTAAGTACAAAAAAAGTGAATCTTCTAAAAGTTTGTGATTTGAGCGTCTCCTAGGAGACCAGTATTAGATTCCGATGCACCATTGCATGTTTAATGTATCCCTTGGACCATCACATTGACTATGAAACACAGAAATTGCATCGGGATTGAATACAAATGGAACAATGCCGTATTATGTACAAGAAGAGTGAATCTTCTAAGAGTTTGTGTTTTCATCATCTCCTGGGAGACCAGTATTAGATTCCGATGCACCAGTGCAGGTTTACTGTATCCCTTGGACCTCCACATTGACCATGAAACACAGAAATTGCATCGGCATTGAATACAAATCGGACATTGCCAACTTAAGTACAAGAAGAGTGACTCTTCTCAGAGTGTGTGCTTTGAACGGCTCCTGGGAGATCAGTATTAGATTCCGATGCACCTGTGCATGTTTAGGGTATCCCTTGAACCTTCATGTGGACCATCAAACACAGAGATTGCATCGGGATTGAATACAAAAGGCACAATGCCGACTTAAGTACAAAAAGAGTGAATCTTCTAAGAGTTTGTGCTTTGAGAGGATCCTGGGAAACCAGTATCAGATTCCGATGCACCAGTGCAGGTTTACTGTATCCCTTTGACCTTCACATTGAACATGCAACACAGAAATTGCATCGGATTGAATACGGAAAGGCACAACTCCGACTTAAGTACAAGAAAAGTGAATCTTCTACGAGTTTGTGGTATGAGCGGTTCCAGGGTGACCAGAATTTGATTCCGATGCACCAGTGGAGGTTTACACTATTAAATGGACCTTCAAATTGACCATGCAACACAGTAATTGCTTCGGAATTGATTACAAAAGGGACAATGCCTAATTAAGAACAAGAAGAGTGAATCTTGCAAGAGTTTGTGCTCTGAGCGGCTCCTGGGAGACCACTATTAGATTCCGATGCACCAGTGCTGATTAATGGTATCCCTTCGACCTTCATATTGACCATGAAACACAGAAATTACATCGGGATTGAATACAAAAGAGACAATGCCGACTTAAGTACAAGAAGAGTGAATCTTCTAAGAGTTTGTGCTTTGAGCAGCTCCTGGGAGACAAGTATTAGATCAGATCCACCAGTGCACGTTTACTGTATCCCTTCGATCTTCACATTGACCATGAAACATAGATATTGCATCGGGATTGAATACAAATGGGACAATGCCGACTTAAATACAAGAAGAGTGAATCTTCTAACAGTTTGTGATTTCAGCGGCTCCTCCGAGACCAGTATTAGATTCCGATGCACCAGTGCAGTACTGCTGTATCCCTTGGACCTTCACATTGACGATGCAACACAGAAATCGCATCGGGATTGAATACGGAAAGGCACAACTCCGACTTAAGTACAAGAGAAGTGAATCTTCTAAGAGTTTGTGGTATGAGCGGCTCCAGGGTGTCGAGAATTAGCTTCCGATGCACCAGTGGAGGTTTACAGTATCCCTTGGACCTTCAAATTGACCATGAAACACAGTAATTGCTTCGGAATTGAATACAAAAGGGACAATGCCTACTTATGAACAAGAAGAGTGAATCTTGCAAGATTTGGTGCTCTGAGCGGCTCCTGGGAGACCAGTATTAGATTACGATGCACCAGTGCAGGTTTACTGTATCGCTTGGACCTTCACATTGACCATGAAACACAGAAATTGCATGGGTATTGAATACTAAAGGCAGAATGCCAACTTAAGTACAAGAAGAGTGAATCTTCGAAGATTTAGTGCTTTGAGCGGCTCCTGGGAGACCAGTATTAGATTCCGATGCACCAGTTCACTTTTACTGTATCCCTTGGAACTTCACATTGACCATGAAACACAAAAGTTGCTTTGGGATTGAATACAAAAGGGACAATGCCGACATAAGTGCAAGAAGAGTGAACTTTCTAAGAGTTTGTGGTTTGAGCGGCTCCTGCCAGACCAGTATTAGATTCCGATGCACCAGTGCAGGTTTACTGTATCCCTTGGACTTTCACATTGAGCATGAAATACAGAAAGTGCATCGGGATTGAATACAAGAGGGACTATCCCGACTTAAGTACAAGAAGAGTGATTAATCTAAGAGTTGGTGATTTGAGCTGATCCTGGGAGATCAGTATTAGATTCCGATGCACCGGTGCAGGTTTACTGTATCCCTTGGACTTTCACATTGACCATGAAACGCAGAAATTGCATCGGGACTGAATATGAATGGGGCAATGCCGACTTACGTACAAGAAGAGTGAATCTTCTAAGAATTTGTGCTTTGAGCGGCTCCTGGGAGACCAATATTACATTCTGTTGCACCAGTGCAGGTTTACTGTATCCCTTGGACTTTCACATTGACCATGAAACACAGAAATTGCATCGGGGTTGAATACAAAAGGGACAATGCCGACTTAAGTACAAGAAGGGTGAATCTTCTAAGAGTTTGTGCTTTGAGCGGATCCTGGGAAACCAGTATCAGATTCCGATGCACCAGTGCAGGTTTACTGTATCCCTTGGCCCTTCACATTGCCCATGAAACATAGAAATTGCATCGGGATTGATTACATAAGGCACAATGCCGACATTAGTACAAGAAGAGTGAATCTTCTAAGAGTTTGTGCTTTGAGCGGCTTTTGGGAGACCGGTATTAGATTCCGATGCACCAGTGCAGGTTTACTGTATCCCTTGGACCATCACATTGACCATGAAACACAGAAATTGCATCGGGATTGAATACAAAAGGCACAATGGCGACTTAAGTACACGATGAGTGAATCCTCTAAGAAGTTCTGCTGTGAGCGGCTGCTGGGAGACCAGTATTAGATTCCGTTGCACCCATGCAGGTTACCTGCATCCCTTTGACCTTCACATTGATCATGAAACACAGAAATTGCATCGGGATTGAATACAAAAGGGACAATGCCGACTTAAGTATAAGAAGAGTGAATTTTCTAAGAGTTTGTGGTTTGAGCGGCTCCTGGGAGAAAAGTGTTAGATTCCGGTGCACCAGTGCAGTTTTACTGTATGCCTTGGACATTCCCATTGACCATGAAACACAGAAATTGCGTCGGGATTGAACACAAAAGAGACAATGGCGACTTAAGTACAGGAAGACTGAATCTTCTAAGAGTTCGTGATTTGAGCCTACTGGGAGACCAGTATTAGGTTCCGACGCACCAGTGCAGGTTTAGTGTATCCCTTGGACCCCCACATTGACCGTGAATTGCAGAAATTGCAACGGGATTGAATACAAAAGGGAATATGCCGACTTAAGTACAAGAAGAATGAATCTCCTCAGAATTTGTGCTTTAAGCGGCTCCTGGGACACCAGTATTAGATTCCGATGCACCAGTGCAGGTTTACTGTATCCCTTGGACCTTCACATTGATCATGAAACACAGAAATTACATCTGGATTGAATACAAAATGGACTGCCGACTTAAGTAAATGAAGAGTTAATCATCGAAGAGTTTGTGCTTGGAGCGACTCCTGGGAGACCAGTATTAGATTTCGATGCACCAGTGCAGGTTTACTGTATCCCTTGGACCTTCTCATTGACCATGAAACGCAGAAATTGCATCGAGATTGAATATAAATGGGGCAATGTCGACTAAAGTACAAGAAGAGTGAATCCTCTAAGAGTTTGTGCTTTGAGCGGCTCCTGGCAGACCAGTATTAGATTCCGATGCACCAGTGCAGGTTTACTGTATCCCTTGGACTTTAACATTGACCATGAAACACAGAAATTGCATCGGGATTGAACACAAAAGGGACAATGCCGACTTAAATACAAGATGTGTTAATCATCTACGAGTTTGTCGTTTGAGCGGCTCCTGGGAGACCAGTGATAAATTCCGATGCAACAGTGCTGATTAACTGTATCCCTTGAACATTCACATTGACCATGAAACACAGAAATTACATCGGGATTAAATACAAAATAGACAATGGCAACTTAAGTATAAGAAGAGTGAATCTTCTAAGAGTTTGTGCTTTGAGCAGCTCCTGGGAGACCAGTATTAGATTCAGATCCACCAGTGCACGTTTACTGTATCCCTTGGATCTTCACATTGACAGTGAATCTTGCAAGAGTTTGTGCTCTGAGCGGCTCCTTTGGTGACCAGTATTAGATTACGATGCACCAGTGCAGGTTTACTGTATCGCTTGGACCTTCACATTGACCATGAAACACAGAAATTGTATGGGTATTGAATACTAAAAGCAGAATGCCAACTTAAGTACAAGAAGAGTGAATCTTCGAAGATTTAGTGCTTTGAGCGGCTCCTGGGAGACCAGTATTAGATTCCGATGCACCAGTTCACTTTTACTGTATCCCTTGGACCTTCACATTGACTATGAAACACAAAGGTTGCCTTGGGATTGAATCCAAAAGGGACAATGCCGACATAAGTGCAATAAGAGTGAATTTTCCAAGAGTTTGTGGTTTGAGCGTCTCCTGGCAGACCAGTATTAGATTCCGATGCACCAGTGCAGGTTTACTGTATCCCTTGGACTTTCACATTGAGCATGAAACACAGAAAGTGCATCGGGATTGAATACAAAAAGGACTATGCCGACTTATGTACAAGAAGAGTGAAAAATCTAAGAGTTGGTGGTTTCAGCTGATCCTGGGAGATCAGTATTAGAATCCGATGCACCGGTTCAGGTTTCCTGTATCCCTTGGACTTTCACATTGACCATGAAACGCAGAAATTGCATCGGGATTGAATATGAATGGGGCAATGCCGACTTAAGTACAAGAAGAGTGAATCTTCTAAGAGTTAGTGCTTTGAGCGGCTCCAGGGAGACCAATATTACATTCTGTTGCACCAGTGCAAGTTTACTGTATCCCCTGGACGTTCACATTGACCATGAAACACAGAAATTGCATCGGGATTGAATACAATAGGGACAATGCCGACTTAAGTACAAGAAGGGTGAATCTTCTATGTGTGTCTGCTTTGAGCGGCTCCTGGGAGACCAGTATTAGATTCCGAAGCACCAGTGCTGATTAACTGTATCCAATGGACCTTCACATTGACCATGAAACACAGAAATTACATCGGGATTGAATACAAAAGAGACAATGCCGACTTAAGTACAAGAAGAGTGAATCTTCTAAGAGTTTGTGCTTTGAGCAGCGCCTGGGAGACCAGTATTAGATTCAGATCCACAAGTGCACGTTTACTGTATCCCTCGGATCTTCACATTGTGTATGAAACACAGATATTGCATCGCGATTGAATACAAATGGGACAATGCCGACTTAAGTACAAGAAGAGTGAATCTTCTAAGAGTTTGTGCTTTGAGCGGCTCCTGGGAGACCAGCATTACATTCTGTTGCACCAGTGCAGGTTTACTGTATCCCTTGGAACTTCCCATTGACCATGAAACACAGAAATTGCATCGTGATTGAATACAAAAGGCACAATGCCGACGTAAGTACAAGCAGAGTAAATCTCCTAAGATTTTGTGGTTTGAGCGGCTCCAGGGTGACCACAATTAGATTCCGATGCACCAGTGGAAGTTTACAGTATCCCTTGGACCTTCACATTGACCATGAAACACAGTAATTGCTTCGGAATTGAATACAAAAGGGACAATGCCTACTTATGAACAAGAAGAGTGAATCTTGCAAGAGTTTGTGCTCTGAGCGGCTCCTTTGGTGACCAGTATTAGATTACGATGCACCAGTGCAGGTTTACTGTATCGCTTGGACCTTCACTTTGACCATGAAACACAGAAATTGCATGGGTATTGAATACTAAAAGCAGAATGCCAACTTAAGTACAAGAAGAGTGAATCTTCGAAGATTTAGTGCTTTGAGCGGCTCCTGGGAGAACAGTATTAGATTACGATGCACCAGTTCCCTTTTACTGTATCCCTTGGACCTTCACATTGACTATGAAACACAAAGGTTGCCTTGGGATTGAATCCAAAAGGGACAATGCCGACATAAGTGCAATAAGAGTGAATTTTCTAAGAGTTTGTGGTTTGAGTGTCTCCTGGCAGACCAGTATTAGATTCCGATGCACCAGTGCAGGTTTACTGTATCCCTTGGACTTTCACATTGAGCATGAAACACAGAAAGTGCATCGGGATTGAATACAAAAAGGACTATGCCGACTTATGTACAAGAAGAGTGAAAAATCTAAGAGTTGGTGGTTTCAGCTGATCCTGGGAGATCAGTATTAGAATCCGATGCACCGGTGCAGGTTTACTGTATCCCTTGGACTTTCTCATTGACCATGAAACGCAGAAATTGCATCGGGATTGAATATGAATGGGGCAATGCCGACTTAAGTACAAGAAGAGTGAATCTTCTAAGAGTTAGTGCTTTGAGCGGCTCCTGGGAGACCAATATTACATTCTGTTGCACCAGTGCAGGTTTACTGTATCCCCTGGACGTTCACATTGACCATGAAACACAGAAATTGCATCGGGATTGAATACAAAAGGGATAATGCCGACTTAAGTCCAAGAAGGGTGAATCTTCTAAGAGTTTCTGCTTTGAGCGGCTCCTGGGAGACCAGTACTAGATTCTGATGCACCTGTGCTGGTTTAGTGTATCCCTTGGGCCTTAACATGGACCTATAAACACAGAACTTGCATCGGGATTGAATATAAATGGGGCAATGCCGACGTAAGTACAAGAAGAGTGAATCTTTTAAGAGTTTGTGCTTTGAGCGCCTCCTGGGAGACCAGTATTACATTCTGTTGCACCAGTGCAGGTTTACTGTATCCCTTGGACTTTCACATTGACCATGAAACACAGAAATTGCATCGGGATTGAATACAAAAGGGATAATGCCGACTTAAGTCCAAGAAGGGTGAATCTTCTAAGAGTTTCTGCTTTGAGCGGCTCCTGGGAGACCAGTACTAGATTCCGATGCACCAGTGCAGGTTTACTGTAACCCTTGGACCTTCACATTGCCCATAAAACACAGAAATTGCATCGGGATTGAATACAAAAGCACAATGCCGACTTAAGTACAAGAAGAGTGAATCTTATAAGGGTTTGTGCTTTGAACGGCTCCTCGGAGACCAGTATAAGATTGCGATGCACCAGTGCAGGTTGACTGTATCATTTGAACCTTCACATTGACTATCAAACACAGAAATTGCTTCGGGATTGAATACAAAAGGCACAATGCCGACTTAAGTACAAGAAGAGTGAATCTTCTAAGAGTTTGTGATTTCAGGGGCTCCTGGGAGACCGGTATTAGATTCCGATGCACCAGTGCTTCTTTACTGTATCCCTTGGACCTTCACATTGACCATGAAACACAGAAATTGCATCGGGATAGAATACAAAACTCACAATGCCAACTTAAGCACAAGAAGTGCGAATCTTCGAAGATTTTGTGCTTTGAGCGGCTCCTCGGAGACCAGTATTAGATTCCGATGCACCAGTGCTTCTTTACTGTATCCCTTGGACCTTCACATTAACCATGAAACACAGAAATTGCATCGGGATAGAATTCAAAACTCACAATACCAACTTAAGCACAAGAAGTGCGAATCTTCGAAGAGTTTGTGCTTTGAGCGTCTCCTGGAAGACCTGTATTAGATTCCGATGCACCAGTGCACGTTTACTGTATCCCTTGGACCAACACATTGACCATGAAACACAGATATCGCATCGGGCTTGAATACATATGGCACAATGCCAACTTAAGTACAAGAAGAGTGAATCTTCTAAGAGTTTGTAGTTTGAGCGGCTCATGGGAGACCAGTATTAGATTCCGATGCACCAGTGCAGGTTTACTGTATCCCTTGGACCTTCACATTGACCATGAAACACAGATATCTCATTGGGATTGAATACAAACGGCACTATGCCGACTTAAGTACAAGAGGAGTGAATCTTCTAAAAGTTTGTGCTTTGAGCGCTCCTGGGAGACAGTATTAGAATCCGATGCACCAGTGCAGGTCGACTGTATCATTTGGACCTTCACATCGACCATGAAACACAGAAATTGCATCGGGATTAAATACAAATCGGACAATGCCGAGTTAAGTACAAGAAGAATGAATCCTCTAGGAGTTTGTGCTTTTAGGGGCTCCTGGGAGACCAGTATTAGATTCCGATGCACCAGTGCAGGTTTACTGTATCCCTTGTACCCTCACATTGACCATGAGAAACAGAAATTGCATTGGGATTGAATACAAAAGGCACAATGCCGACATAAGGACAAGAAGAGTGAATCTTCTAAGAGTTTGTACTATGAACAGCTCCAGGGAGACCAGTATTAGATTCCGTTTCACCAGTGCAGGTTTACTGTATCCCTTGGACCTTCACATTGACCATGAAACACAAAACTTGCATCGGAATTGAATACTAAAGGGACAATGCCGACTTAAGTACAAGAAGGTGAATTTTCTAAGAGTTTGTGGTTTGAGTGGCTCCTGAGAGTCCAGTATTAGATTCCGATGCACCAGTGCAGGTTTACTGTATCTCTTGGAACTTCACTTTGACAATGAACACAGAAATCACATCGAGATTGAATACAAAAGGCACAATGCCGACTTAAGTACAAGAAGAATGAATCTTCTAGGAGTTTGTGCTTTCAGGGGCTCCTGGGAGACCGGTATTAAATTCCGATGCACCAATGCTGGTTTACTGTATCCCTTGGACCTTCACATTGCCCATGAAACACAGAAATTGCATCGGGATTGAATACAAAAGGGACTATGCCGACTTAAGAACAAGAAGAGTGAATCCTATAAGGGTTTGTGCTTTGAGCGGCTCCTGGGAAACCAGTATCAGATTGCGATGCACCAGTGCTGGTTGACTGTATCATTTGAACCTTCACATTGACCATCAAACCCAGAAATTACATCGCGATTGAATACAATAGAGACAATGCCGACTTAAGTACAAGAAGAATGAATCCTCTAGGAGTTTGTGCTTTCAGCGGCTTCTGGGAGACCAATATTAGATTGCGTTGCACCAGTGCAGGTTGACTGTATCATTTGAACCTTCACATTGACTATCAAACACGGAAATTGCATCGGGATTGAATACAAATTGCACAATACCGACTTAAGTACATGAAGAGTGAGACTTCTAAGAGTTTGTGGTTTGAGCGGCTCCTGGCAGACAAGTATTAGATTCCGATGCACCAGTGCAGGTTAACTGTGTCCCTTGGACCTTCACATTGACCATGAAACACAGATATTGCATCGGAATTGAATACAAAATGGAAAATGCCGACATAAGTACAAGAAGAATGAATCCTCTATGAGTTTGTGTTTTCAGCGGCTCCTGGGAGACCAGTATTAGATTGCGATGAACCAGTGTAGGTTTACTGTATCCCTTGGACCTTCACATTGACCATGAAACACAGAAATTACATCGGGATTGAATACAAAATGCACAATGCCAACTTAAGTACAAGAAGAATGACTCTTCTAGGAGTTTGTGCTTTCAGCGGCTCCTGGGAGACCAGTATTAGATTCCGATGCACCAGTGCAGGTTTACAGTATCCCTTGGACCTTCACATTGCCCATAAAACACCGAAATTGCATCGGGATTGAATACAAAAGCACAATGCCGACTTAAGTACAAGAAGAGTGAATCTTATAAGGGTTTGTGCTTTGAGCGGCTCCTGGGAGACCAGTATAAGATTGCGGTGCACCTGTGCAGGTTGACTGTATCATTTGAACCTTCACATTGACTATCAAACACAGAAATTGATTCGGGATTGAATACAAAAGGCACAATGCCGACTTAAGTACAACAAGAGTGAATCTTCTAAGAGTTTGTGGTTTGGGCGGCTCCTGGCAGAACAGTATTAGATTCCGATGCACCAGTGCTTCTTTACTGTATCCCTTGGGCCTTCACATTGACCATGAAACACAGAAATTGCATCGGGATTGAATACAAAAGGGACAATGCCGAGTTAAGTACAAGAAAAATTAATCCTCTAGGAGTTTGTGCTTTTAGCGGCTCCTGGGAGACCAGTATTATATTCCGATGCACCAGTGCAGGTTTACGGTATCCCTTGGACATTCACATTGACCATGAAACACAGAACTTGCATCGGAATTGAATACTAACGGGACAATGCCGACTTAAGTACTAGAGGGTGAATTTTCCAAGAGTTTGTGGTTAGAGTGGCTCCTGAGAGACCAGTATTATATTCCGATGCACCAGTGCAGGTTCACTGTATCCCTTGGACCTTCACATTGACCATGAAACACAGATGTTGCATCGGAATTGAATACAAAATGGAAAATGCCGACATAAGTACAAGAAGAATGAATCCTCTATGAGTTTGTGTTTTCAGCGGCTCCTGGGAGACCAGTATTAGATTGCGATGAACCAGTGCAGGTTTACTGTTTCCCTTGGACCGTCACATTGAGCATGAAATACAGTATTTGCATCGTGATTGTATACAAGTGGGACAATGCAGCCTTAAGTACAAGAACAGTGAACTTTCTAAGAGTTGGTGTTTGAGCGTCTCCTGGGAGACCAGTATTAGATTCCGATGCACCAGTGCAGGTTTACTGTATCCCTTGGTCCTTCACATTGACCATGAAACACAGAAATTGCATCGGTATTGAATACATGAGGTACAATGCCGACTCAAGTACAAGAAGAGGGAATCTTCTAAGAGTTTGTGCTTTGAGCGGCTCTTTGGAGACCACTATTAGATTCCACTGAACCAGTGCAGATTTACTGTATCCGTTGGACCTTCACATTGACCACGAAACACAGAAATTGCATCAGGAATGAATACAAAACGCACAATGCCGACTTAAGTACCAGAAGAGTGAATCTTCTAAGAGTTTCTGCTCTGAGCAGCTCCTGAGAGACCAGTATTATATTTCGTTGCGCCAGTGCAGGTTTACTGTGTCCCTTGGACCTTCACATTGACCATAAAACACAGAAATTGCATCGGAATTAAATACAAAAGGGACAATGCCGACTTAAGTACAAGAAGAGTGAATTTTCTATGGGTTTGTGGTTTGGGCGGCTCAAGGGAGAAAAATGTTAGATTCCGGTGCACCAGTGCAAGTTTACTGTATCCCTTGGAACTTCACATTGGCCATGAGACACAGAAATTTCATCGGGATCGAATACAAAATGGACAATGCCGACCTAAGTACAAGAAGGATGAATCTTACAAGATTTTGTGTTTTGAGCGGCTCCTGAGAGACCAGTATTAGGTTCCGATGCACCAGTGCAGGTTCACTGTATCCCTTGGACCTTCACATTGACCATGAAACACAGATATTGCATCGGAATTGAATACAAAAGGGAAAATGCCGACATAAGTAAAGGAAGAATGAATCCTCTATGAGTTTGTGTTTTCAGCGGCTCCTGGGAGACCAGTATTAGATTGCGATGAACCAGTGTAGGTTTACTGTATCCCTTGGACCTTCACAATGACCATGGAACACAGAAATTACATCGGGATTGAATACAAAATGCACAATGCCGACTTAAGTACAATAAGAATGACTCTTCTAGGTGTTTGTGCTTTCAGCGGCTCCTGGGAGACCAGTATTAGTTTCCGATGCACCAGTGCAGGTTTACTGTATCCCTTGGACCTTCACATTGCCCATTAAACACAGAAATTGCATCGGGATTGAATACAAAAGCACAATGCCGACTTAAGTACAAGAAGAGTGAATCTTCTAAGAGTTTGTGGTTTGGGCGGCTCCTGGCAGACCAGTATTGGATTCCGATGCACCAGTGCTTCTTTACTGTATCCCTTGGACCTTCACATTGACCATGAAACACAGAAATTGCATCGGTATAGAATTCAAAACTCACAATACCAACTTAAGCACAAGAAGTGCGAATCTTCGAAGAGTTTGTGCTTTGAGCGTCTCCTGGAAGACCTGTATTAGATTCCGATGCACCAGTGCACGTTTACTGTATCCCTTGGACCAACACATTGACCATGAAACACAGATATCGCATCGGGCTTGAGCACATATGGCACAATGCCAACTTAAGTACAAGAAGAGTGAATCTTCTAAGAGTTTGTAGTTTGAGCGGCTCATGGGAGACCAGTATTAGATTCCGATGCATCAGTGCAGGTTTACTGTATCCCTTGGACCTTCACATTGACCATGAAACACAGAAATTGCATCGGGATTGAATACAAATCGGACAATGCCGAGTTAAGTACAAGAAGAATGAATCCTCTAGGAGTTTGTGCTTTTAGGGGCTCCTGGGAGACCAGTATTAGATTACGATGCGCCAGTGCAGGTTTATTGTATCCCTTGTACCCTCACATTGACCATGAAAAACAGAAATTGCATTGGGATTGAATACAAAAGGCACAATGCCGACTTAAGGACAAGAAGAGCGAATCTTCTAAGAGTTTGTACTATGAACGGCTCCAGGGAGTACAGTATTAGATTCCGTTTCACCAGTGCAGGTTTACTGTATCCGTTGGACCTTCACATTGACCATGAAATACAAAACTTGCATCGGAATTGAATACTAAAGGGACAATGCCGACTTAAGTACAAGAAGGTGAATTTTCTAAGAGTTTGTGGTTTGAGTGGCTCCTGAGAGTCCAGTATTAGATTCTGATGCACCAGTGCAGGTTTACTGTATCCCTTGGACCTTCACATTGACAATGAAACACAGAAATCACATCGGGATTGAATACAAAAGGCACAATGCCGACTTAAGTACAAGAAGAATGAATCTTCTAGGAGTTTTTTGCTTTCAGGGGCTCCTGGGAGACCGGTATTAAATTCCGATGCACCAATGCTGGTCTACTGTATCCCTTGGACCATCACATTGCCCATTAAACACGGAAATTGCATCGGGATTGAATACAAAAGGGACTATGCCGACTTAAGAACAAGAAGAGTGAATCTTATAAGGGTTTGTGCTTTGAGCGGCTCCTGGGAGACCAGTATTAGATTGCGATGCACCAGTGCTGGTTGACTGTATCATTTGAACCTTCACATTGACCATCAAACCCAGAAATTAAATCGCGATTGAATACAATAGAGACAATGCCGACTTACGTACAAGAAGAATGAATCCTCTAGGAGTTTGTGCTTTCAGCGGCTTCTGGGAGACCAATATTAGATTGCGTTGCACCAGTGCAGGTTGACTGTATCATTTGAACCTTCACATTGACTATCAAACACGGAAATTGCATCGGGATTGAATACAAATGGCACAATACCGACTTAAGTACATGAAGAGTGAGTCTTCTAAGAGTTTGTGGTTTGGGCGGCTCCTGGCAGACAAGTATTAGATTCCGATGCACCAGTGCAGGTTAACTGTGTCCCTTGGACCTTCACATTGACCATGAAACACAGATATTGCATCGGAATTGAATACAAAATGGAAAATGCCGACATAAGTACAAGAAGAATGAATCCTCTATGAGTTTGTGTTTTCAGCGGCTCCTGGGAGACCAGTATTAGATTGCGATGAACCAGTGTAGGTTTACTGTATCCCTTGGACCTTCACATTGACCATGAAACACAGAAATTACATCGGGATTGAATACAAAATGCACAATGCCGACTTAAGTACAAGAAGAATGACTCTTCTAGGAGTTTGTGCTTTCAGCGGCTCCTGGGAGACCAGTATTAGATTCCGATGCACCAGTGCAGGTTTACTGTATCCCTTGGACCTTCACATTGCCCATAAAACACAGAAATTGAATCGGGATTGAATACAAAAGCACAATGCCGACTTAAGTACAAGAAGAGTGAATCTTATAAGGGTTTGTGCTTTGAACGGCTCCTGGGAGACCAGTATAAGATTGCGATGCACCAGTGCAGGTTGACTGTATCATTTGAACCTTCACATTGACTATCAAACACAGAAATTGCTTCGGGATTGAATACAAAAGGCACAATGCCGACTTAAGTACAAGAAGAGTGAATCTTCTAAGAGTTTGTGGTTTGGGCGGCTCCTGGCAGACCAGTATTAGATTCCGATGCACCAGTGCTTCTTTACTGTATCCCTTGAACCTTCACATTGACCATGAAACACAGAAATTGCATCGGGATTGAATACAAAAGGGACAATGAAGAGTTAAGTACAAGAAAAATGAATCCTCTAGGAGTTTGTGCTTTTAGCGGCTCCTGGGAGACCAGTATTATATTCCGATGCACCAGTGCAGGTTTACGGTATCCCTTGGACCTTCACATTGACCATGAAACACAGAACTTGCATCGGAATTGAATACTAACGGGACAATGCCGACTTAAGTACTAGAGGGTGAATTTTCCAAGAGTTTGTGGTTAGAGTGGCTCCTGAGAGGCCAGTATTATATTCCGATGCACCAGTGCAGGTTCACTGTAACCCTTGGACCTTCACATTGACCATGAAACACAGATATTGCATCGGAATTGAATACAAAATGGAAAATGCCGACATAAGTACAAGAAGAATGAATCCTCTATGAGTTTGTGTTTTCAGCGGCTCCTGGGAGACCAGTATTAGATTGCGATGAACCAGTGTAGGTTTACTGTATCCCTTGGACCTTCACATTGACCATGACACACAGAAATTACTTCGGGATTGAATACAAACTGCACAATGCCGACTTAAGTACAAGAAGAATGACTCTTCTAGGAGTTTGTGCTTTCAGCGGCTCATGGGAGACCAGTATTAGATTCCGATGCACCAGTGCAGGTTTACTGTATCCCTTGGACCTTCACATTGCCCATAAAACACAGAAATTGCATCGGGATTGAATACAAATGCACAATGCCGACTTAAGTACAAGAAGAGTGAATCTTATAAGGGTTTGTGCTTTGAACGGCTCCTGGGAGACCAGTATAAGATTGCGATGCACCAGTGCAGGTTGACTGTATCATTTGAACCTTCACATTGACTATCAAACACTGAAATTGCTTCGGGATTGAATACAAAATGCACAATGCCGACTTAAATACAAGAAGAGTGAATCTTCTAAGAGTTTGTGGTTTGGGCGGCTCCTGGCAGATCGGTATTAGATTCCGATGCACCAGTGCTTCTTTACTGTATCCCTTGGACCTTCACATTGACCATGAAACACAGAAATTGCATCTGGATAGAATTCAAAACTCACAATACCAACTTAAGCACAAGAAGTGCGAATCTTCGAAGAGTTTGTGCTTTGAGCGTCTCCTGGGAGACCTGTATTAGATTTCGATGCACCAGTGCACGTTTACTGTATCCCTTGGACCAACACATTGACCATGAAACACAGATATCGCATCAGGCTTGAATACATATGGCGCAATGCCAACTTATGTCCAAGAAGAGTGAATCTTCTAAGAGTTTGTAGTTTGAGCGGCTCATGGGAGGCCAGTATTAGATTTCGACGCACCAGTGCAGGTTTACTGTATCCCTTGGACCTTCACATTGACCATGAAACACAGATATCTCATTGGGATTGAATACAAACGGCACTATGCCGACTTAAGTACAAGAGGAGAGAATCTTCTAAGAGTTTGTGCTTTGAGCGCTCCTGGGAGACCAGTATTAGAATCCGATGCACCAGTGCAGGTCGACAGTATAATTTGGACCTTCGCATTGACCATGAAACACAGAAATTGCATCGGGATTGATTACAAAAGGGACAATGCCGAGTTAAGTACAGGAAGAATGAATCTTCTAGGAGTTTGTGCTTTTAGCGGCTCCTGGGAGACCAGTATTGGATTCCGATGCACCAGTGCTGGTTTACTGTATCCCTTGTACCCTCATATTGACCATGAAAAACAGATATAGCATTGGGATTGATTACAAAAGGCACAATGCCGACCTAAGTACAAGAAGAGTGAATCTTCTAAGAGTTTGTGCTTTGAGCGGCTCCTGGCAGACATATATTAGATTCCGATGCCCCAGTGCAGGTTTACTGTGTCCCTTGGACCTTCACATTGACCATGAAACACAGAAATCGCTTCGGGATTGAATACAAAAGGCACAATGCCAATTTAAGCACAAGAAGTGAGGATCTTCGAAGAGCTTGTGCTTTGAGCGTCTCCTCGGAGACCTGTATTAGATTCCGATGCACCAGTGGACGTTTTTGTATCCCTTTGATCTTAACATTGACCATGAAACACAGAACTTGAATCGGGATAGAATACAAAACTCACAATGCCAACTTAGGCACAAGAAGTGTGAATCTTCGTAGAGTTTGTGCTTTGAGCGTCTCCTGGGAGACCTGTATTATATTCCGATGCACCAGTGCACGTTTACTGTATCCCTTGGACCTTCACATTGAAAATGAAACACAGATATCGCATCGGGATTGAATACAAATAGCACAATGCCGACTTAAGTACAAGATGAGTGAATCTTCTAAGCGTTTGTAGTTTGAGCGGCTCATGGGAGACCAATATTAAATTCCGATGCACCAGTGCAGGTTTACTGTACCCCTTGGACCTTCACACTGACCATGAAACACAGATATCTCATTGGGATTGAATACAAAAGGCACAATACCGACTTAAGTACAAGAGGAGTGAATCTTCTAAGAGTTTGTGCTTTGAGCGCTCCTGGGAGACAGTATTAAAATCCGATGCACCAGTGCAGGTCGACTATATCATTTGGACCTCCGCATCGACCATGAAACACAGAAATTGCATCGGGATTGAATACAAATCGGACAATGCCGACTTAAGTACAAGAAGGTGAATTTTCTAAGAGTTTGTGGTTTGAGTGGCTCCTGAGAGTCCAGTATTCGATTCCGATGCACCAGCGCAGGTTTACTGTATCCCTTGGACCTTCACATTGACAATGAAACACAGAAATCACGTCGGGATTGAATACAAAAGGCACAATGCCGACTTAAGTACAAGAAGAATGAATCTTCTAGGAGTTTGTGCTTTCAGGGGCTCCTGGGAGACCGGTATTAAATTCCGATGCACCAATGCTGGTTTACTGTGTCCCTTGGACCTTCACATTGCCCATGAAACCCAGAAATTGCATCGGGATTGAATACAAAAGGCACAATACCGACTTAAGTACAAGAAGAGTGAATCTTCTAAGAGATTGTGGTATGGGCGGCTCCTGGCAGACCATTATTAGAATCCGATGCACCATTGCAGCTTTACTGTATCCCTTGGACTTTCACATTGACCAAGAAACACAGAAATTGCATCGGGATAGAATACAAAACTCACAATGCCAACTTAAGCACAAGAAGTGTGAATCTACGAAGAGTTTGTGCTTTGCGCGTCTCCTGGGAGACCTGTATTAGATTCCGATGCACCAGTGCACGTTTACTGTATCCCTTGGACCTTCACATTGACCATGAAACACAGAAATTGCATCAGGATTGAATACATAAGGGAGAATGCCGAGTTAAGTACAAGAAGGTGACTTTTCTAACAATTTGTTGTTTGAGTGGCTCCTGAGAGACCTGAATTAGATTCCGATGCACCAGTGCACGTTTAATGTATTCCTTGGACAAACACATTGACCATGAAACACAGATATCGCATCGGGATTGAATACAAATGGCACAATGCCAACTTAAGTACAAGAAGAGTGAATCTTCTAAGAGTTTGTAGTTTGAGCGGCTTATGGGAGACCAGTATTAGATTCCGATGCACCAGTGCACGTTAACTGTATCCCTTGGACCTTCACATTCACCATGAAACACACATATCTCATTGGGATTGAATACAAAAGGCACAATGCCGACTTAAGTACAAGAGGAGTGAATCTTCTAAGAGTTTGTGCTTTGAGCGCTCCTGGGAGACCAGTATTAGAATCCGATGCACCAGTGCAAGTCGAATGTATCATTTGGACCTTCGTATTGACCATGAAACATAGAAATTGCATAGGGATTGAATACAAAAGGGACAATGCCGAGTTAAGTACAAGAAGAATAAATCCTCTAGGAGTTTGTGCTTTTAGCGGCTCCTGGGAGACCAGTATTAGATTCCGATGCACCAGTGCAGGTTTACTGTATCCCTTGTACCCTCGCATAGACCATGAAAAACCGAAATTGCATTGGGATTGAATTCAATAGGCACAATGCCGACTTAAGTACAAGAAGAGTGAATCTTCTAAGAGTTTGTACTTTGAACGGCTCCAGAGAGACCAGTATTAGATTCTGATGCACCAGTGCAGGTTAACTGTATCCCTTGGCCCTTCACATTGACCATGAAACACAGAAATTGCATCGGGATTGAATACAAAAGGCACAATGCCGACTTAAGTAGAAGAAGAGTGAATCTTATAAGAGTTTTTGCTCTGAGCAGCTCCTGAGAGACCTGTATTAGATTCCGTTGCACCGGTGCAGGTTTACTGTATCCCTTGGACCTTCACATTGTCCATGAAACACATAAATTGCATCGGGATTGAATCCAAAAGGGACAATGCCCACTTAAGTACAAGAAGAGTGAATTTTCTAAGAGTTTGTGGTTTGCGCGTCTCCTGGGAGACCTGTATTAGATTCCGATGTACCAGTGCACGTTTACTGTATCCCTTGGACCTTCACATTGACCATGAAACACAGAAATTGCATTGGGATTGAATACTCAAGGGAGAATGCCGAGTTAAGTATAAGAAGGTGACTTTTCTAACAATTTGTTGTTTGAGTGGCTCCTGAGAGACCAGTATTAGATTCCGATGCACCGGTGCACGTATACTGTATCCCTTGGACCTTCACATTGACCATGAAACACAGATATCTCATTGGGATTGAATACAAAAGGTACAATGCCGACTTAAGTACAAGAGGAGTGAATCTTCTAAGAGTTTGTGCTTTGAGCGCTCCTGGGAGACCAGTATTAGAATCCGATGCACCAGTGCAGGTTAACTGTATCCCTTGGCCCTTCACATTGACCATGAAACACAGAAATTGCATCGGGTTTGAATGCATAAGGCACAATGCCGACTTAAGTACAAGAAGAGGGATTGTTCTAAAAGTTTGTGCTTTGAGCGGCTCTTGGGAGACCACTATTAGATTCCAGAGCACCAGTGCAGGTTTACTGTAACCATTGGACCTTCACATTGACCATGAAACACAGAAATTGCATCGATATTGAATACAAAAGGGACAATGCCGACTTAAGTACAATAAGGCTGAATCTTCTAAGAGTTTGTCCTTTGAGCGGCTCCTGGGAGGCCAGTATTAGATTCAGATGCACCAGTGCACGTTTACTGTATCCCTTGGACCTCCACATTGACCATGAAACAGAGAAATTCCTTCGGGATTGGATACAAATCGGACATTGCCGACTTAAGTGCAAGAAGAGTGAATCTTCTCAGAGTATGTGTTTTGAGCGGCTCTTGGGGGACCAGTATTAGATTCCGATGCACCAGTGCAGGTTTACTGTATCCCTTGGACTTTTACATTGACCATGAAACACAGATATTGCTTCGGGATTGAATACAAAAAGCGCAATGCCGACATAAGTACAAGAAGAGTGAATCTTCTAAGAGTTTCAGCTCTGAGTGGCTCCTGGGAGATAAGTATTAGATTCCGTTGCACCACCGCAGGTTTACTGTTTCCCTTGGACCTTCACATTGACCATGAAACACATAAATTGCATCGGGATTAAATACGAAAGGGACAATACCGACTTAAGTACAAGAAAAGTGAATTTTCTAAGAGTTTGTGGTTTGGGCAGCTCAAGGGAGAAAAGTGTTAGATTCCGATGCACCAGTGCAGGTTTACTGTATCCCTTGGACCTTCACATTGACCATGAAACACAGAAATATCATCGGGATGGAATACGTAAGGGACCAGTATTAGATTCCGATGCACCAGTGCAGGTTTGCTGTATCCCTTGGCCCTTCACGTTGACCAGGAAACACAGAAGTTGCATGGGGATTAAATACATATGGCACAATGCCGACTTAAGTACAAGAAGAGTGAATCTTCTAAGAGTTTCAGCTCTGAGTGGCTCCTGGGAGACAAGTATTAGATTCCGTTGCACCAGTGCAGGTTTACTGTATCCCTTGGACCTTCACATTGACCATGAATCACATAAATTGCGTCGGGATTTAATACGAAAGGACAATGCCGACTTAAGTACAAGAAGAGTGAATTTTCTAAGAGTTTGTGGTTTGGGCGGCTCAAGGGAGAAAATTGTTAGATTCCGGTGCACCAGTGCAAGTTAACTGTATCCCTTGGATCTTCACATTGGCCATGAGACACAGAAATTTCATCGGGATTGAATACAAAATGGACAATGCCAACCTAAGTACAAGAAGGATGAATCTTACAAGATTTTGTGCTTTGAGCGGCTCCTGAGAGACCAGTATTAGGTTCCGATGCATCAGTGCTGGTTTACTGTATACCTAGGACCTTCACATTGACCATGAAACACAGAAATTGCATCGGGATTGAATACAATAGGGACAATGCCGAATTAAGTACAAGAAGAGTGAATCTCTTCGGAGTTTGTGCTTTGAGCGGCTTCTGGGATACCAGTATTAGATTCCGATGCACCAGTGCAGGTTTACTGTATCCCTTCGACCTTCACATTGACTATGAGACACAGAAATTGAATCGCGATTGAATGCAAAATGCACAGTGCCGACTTAAGTACAAGAAGAGTGAATCTTCTAAGAGTTTGTGCTTTGAGCGGCTCCTGGGAGACCAGTATTAGATTCCGCTTCACCAGTGCAGGTTTACTGTTTCCCTTGGACCGTCACATTGAGCATGAAACACAGTATTTGCATCGTGATTGTATACAAGTGGGACAATGCCGACTTAAGTACAAGAACAGTGAATTTTCTAAGAGTTGGTGTTTGAGCGTCTCCTGGGAGACCAGTATTAGATTCCGATGCACCAGTGCAGGTTTACTGTATCCCTTGGTCCTTCACATTGACCATGAAACACAGAAATTGCATCGGTATTGAATACATGAGGCACAATGCCGACTCAAGTAAAAGAAGAGGGAATCTTCTAAAGGTTTGTGCTTGAGCGGCTCTTGGGAGACCACTATTAGATTCCACTGAACCAGTGCAGATTTACTGTATCCATTGGACCTTCACATTGACCACGAAACACAGAAATTGCATCAGGAATGAATACAAAACGCACAATGCCGACTTAAGTACAAGAAGAGTGAATCTTCTAAGAGTTTGTAGTTTGAGCGGCTCATGGGAGACCAGTATTAGATTCCGATGCACCAGTGCACGTTAACTGTATCCCTTGGACCTTCACATTCACCATGAAACACACATATCTCATTGGGATTGAATACAAAAGGCACAATGCCGACTTAAGTACAAGAGGAGTGAATCTTCTAAGAGTTTGTGCTTTGAGCGCTCCTGGGAGACCAGTATTAGAATCCGATGCACCAGTGCAGGTCGAATGTATCATTTGGACCTTCGTATAGACCATGAAACATAGAAATTGCATAGGGATTGAATACAAAAGGGACAATGCCGAGTTAAGTACAAGAAGAATAAATCCTCTAGGAGTTTGTGCTTTTAGCGGCTCCTGGGAGACCAGTATTAGATTCCGATGCACCAGTGCAGGTTTACTGTATCCCTTGTACCCTCGCATAGACCATGAAAAACCGAAATTGCATTGGGATTGAATTCAATAGGCACAATGCCGACTTAAGTACAAGAAGAGTGAATCTTCTAAGAGTTTGTACTTTGAACGGCTCCAGAGAGACCAGTATTAGATTCTGATGCACCAGTGCAGGTTAACTGTATCCCTTGGCCCTTCACATTGACCATGAAACACAGAAATTGCATCGGGATTGAATACAAAAGGCACAATGCCGACTTAAGTAGAAGAAGAGTGAATCTTATAAGAGTTTTTGCTCTGAGCAGCTCCTGAGAGACCTGTATTAGATTCCGTTGCACCGGTGCAGGTTTACTGTATCCCTTGGACCTTCACATTGTCCATGAAACACATAAATTGCATCGGGATTGAATCCAAAAGGGACAATGCCCACTTAAGTACAAGAAGAGTGAATTTTCTAAGAGTTTGTGGTTTGCGCGTCTCCTGGGAGACCTGTATTAGATTCCGATGTACCAGTGCACGTTTACTGTATCCCTTGGACCTTCACATTGACCATGAAACACAGAAATTGCATTGGGATTGAATACTCAAGGGAGAATGCCGAGTTAAGTATAAGAAGGTGACTTTTCTAACAATTTGTTGTGTAAGTGGCTCCTGAGAGACCAGTATTAGATTCCGATGCACCGGTGCATGTATACTGTATCCCTTGGACCTTCACATTGACCATGAAACACAGATATCTCATTGGGATTGAATACAAAAGGTACAATGCCGACTTAAGTACAAGAGGAGTGAATCTTCTAAGAGTTTGTGCTTTGAGCGCTCCTGGGAGACCAGTATTAGAATCCGATGCACCAGTGCAGGTTAACTGTATCCCTTGGCCCTTCACATTGACCATGAAACACAGAAATTGCATCGGGTTTGAATGCATAAGGCACAATGCAGACTTAAGTACAAGAAGAGGGATTGTTCTAAAAGTTTGTGCTTTGAGCGGCTCTTGGGAGACCACTATTAGATTCCAGAGCACCAGTGCAGGTTTACTGTAACCATTGGACCTTCACATTGACCATGAAACACAGAAATTGCATCGATATTGAATACAAAAGGGACAATGCCGACTTAAGTACAAGAACGGTGAATCATATAATATTGTGCTTTGAGCGGCTCCTGGGAGACCAGTGTTAGATTCCGATGCACCAGTGCTGGTTAACGGTATCCCATGGACCTTCACATTGACCATGAAACACAGAATATGCATCAGGATTGAACACAAATGAGACAATGCCGACTTAAGTACAATAAGGCTGAATCTTCTAAGAGTTTGTCCTTTGAGCGGCTCCTGGGAGGCCAGTATTAGATTCATATGCACCAGTGCACGTTTACTGTATCCCTTGGACCTCCACATTGACCATGAAACAGAAAAATTCCTTCGGGATTGGATACAAATCGGACATTGCCGACTTAAGTGCAAGAAGAGTGAATCTTCTCAGAGTATGTGTTTTGAGCGGCTCTTGGGGGACCAGTATTAGATTCCGATGCACCAGTGCAGGTTTACTGTATCCCTTGGACTTTTACATTGACCATGAAACACAGATATTGCTTCGGGATTGAATACAAAAAGCGCAATGCCGACATAAGTACAAGAAGAGTGAATCTTCTAAGAGTTTCAGCTCTGAGTGGCTCCTGGGAGATAAGTATTAGATTCCGTTGCACCACCGCAGGTTTACTGTATCCCTTGGACCTTCACATTGACCATGAAACACATAAATTGCATCGGGATTAAATACGAAAGGGACAATACCGACTTAAGTACAAGAAAAGTGAATTTTCTAAGAGTTTGTGGTTTGGGCAGCTCAAGGGAGAAAAGTGTTAGATTCCGATGCACCAGTGCAGGTTTACTGTATCCCTTGGACCTTCACATTGACCATGAAACACAGAAATATCATCGGGATGGAATACGTAAGGGACCAATATTAGATTCCGATGCACCAGTGCAGGTTTGCTGTATCCCTTGGCCCTTCACGTTGACCAGGAAACACAAAAGTTGCATGGGGATTAAATACATATGGCACAATGCCGACTTAAGTACAAGAAGAGTGAATCTTCTAAGAGTTTCAGCTCTGAGTGGCTCCTGGGAGACAAGTATTAGATTCCGTTGCACCAGTGCAGGTTTACTGTATCCCTTGGACCTTCACATTGACCATGAATCACATAAATTGCGTCGGGATTTAATACGAAAGGACAATGCCGACTTAAGTACAAGAAGAGTGAATTTTCTAAGAGTTTGTGGTTTGGGCGGCTCAAGGGAGAAAATTGTTAGATTCCGGTGCACCAGTGCAAACTAACTGTATCCCTTGGAACTTCACATTGGCCATGAGACACAGAAATTTCATCGGGATTGAATACAAAATGGACAATGCCAACCTAAGTACAAGAAGGATGAATCTTACAAGATTTTGTGCTTTGAGCGGCTCCTGAGAGACCAGTATTAGGTTCCGATGCATCAGTGCTGGTTTACTGTATCCCTAGGACCTTCACATTGACCATGAAACACAGAAATTGCATCGGGATTGAATACAATAGGGACAATGCCGAATTAAGTACAAGAAGAGTGAATCTCTTCGGAGTTTGTGCTTTGAGCGGCTTCTGGGATACCAGTATTAGATTCCGATGCACCAGTGCAGGTTTACTGTATCCCTTCGACCTTCACATTGACTATGTGACACAGAAATTGAATCGCGATTGAATGCAAAATGCACAGTGCCGACCTAAGTACAAGAAGAGTGAATCTTCTAAGAGTTTGTGCTTTGAGCGGCTCCTGGGAGACCAGTATTAGATTCCGCTTCACCAGTGCAGGTTTACTGTTTCCCTTGGACCGTCACATTGAGCATGAAACACAGTATTTGCATCGTGATTGTATACAAGTGGGACAATGCCGACTTAAGTACAAGAACAGTGAATTTTCTAAGAGTTGGTGTTTGAGCGTCTCCTGGGAGACCAGTATTAGATTCCGATGCACCAGTGCAGGTTTACTGTATCCCTTGGTCCTTCACATTGACCATGAAACACAGAAATTGCATCGGTATTGAATACATGAGGCACAATGCCGACTCAAGTAAAAGAAGAGGGAATCTTCTAAAGGTTTGTGCTTGAGCGGCTCTTGGGAGACCACTATTAGATTCCACTGAACCAGTGCAGATTTACTGTATCCATTGGACCTTCACATTGACCACGAAACACAGAAATTGCATCAGGAATGAATACAAAACGCACAATGCCGACTTAAGTACCAGAAGAGTGAATCTTCTAAGAGTTTCTGCTCTAAGCAGCTCCTGAGAGACCAGTATTAGATTCAGTTGCACCAGTGCAGGTTTACTGTGTCCCTTGGACCTTCACATTGACCATAAAACACAGAAATTGCATCGGAATTGAATACAAAAGGGACAATGCCGACTTAAGTACAAGAAGAGTGAAATTTCTAAGAGTTTGTGGTTTGAGCGGCCCCTGGGAGAAAAGTGTTAAATTCCGATGCACCAGTGCAAGTTTACTGTATCCCTTGGACCTTCACATTGACCATGAATCACAAAAATTGCATCGGGATTTAATACAAAAGGGACAATGCCGACTTAAGTACAAGAAGAGTGAATCTTATAAGATATTGTGCTCTGAACGGCTCCTGGGAGCCCAGTATTAGATTCCGATGCACCAGTGCAGGTTTATCGTATCCCTTGGTCCTTCACATTGAACATGAAACACAGTTATTGCATCGGGATTGAATATAAAAGGGACAATGCCGACTTAAGTACAAGAAGAGTGAATCTCTTCAGAGTTTGTGCATTGAGCGGCTCCTGGGATACCAGTATTAGATTCCGATGCACCAGTGCAGGTTTACTGTATCCCTTGGTCCTTCACATTGACCATGAATCACAGATATTGCTTCGGAATTGAATACAAGAGGGACAATGCCGACTTAAGTACAAGAAGAGTGAATTTTCTAAGAGTTTGTGGTTTGAGCGGCCCCTGGGAGAAAAATGTTAGATTCCGGTGCACCAGTGCAAGTTTACTGTATCCCTTGGACGTTCACATTGGCCATGAAACACAGAAATTGCATCGGGATTGAATACAAAATGGACAATGCCGACTTAAGTACAAGAAGGATGAATCTTATAAGATTTTATGCTTTGAGCAACTCCTGGGAGACCACTAATAGATTCCACTGAACCAGTGCAGATTTACTGTATCCATTGGACCTTCACATTGACCATGAAACACAGAATTTGCATCGTGATTGAATACAAGTGCGACAATGCCGCCTTAAGTACAAGAGGAGTGAATTTTCTAAGAGTTTGTGTTTGAGCGTCTCCTGGGAGACCAGTATAAGATTCCGATGCACCAGTGCAGGTTTACTGTATCCCTTGGTACTTCACATTGACCATGAAACACAGAAATTGCATTGGGATTGAATACAAAATGGACTGTCGACATAAGTACAAGAAGAGTGAATCTTCTAAGAGCTTGTGTTTTGAGCGGCTCTTGGGAGACCAGTATTAGATTCCGATGCACCAGTGCAGGTTTGCTGTATCCCTTGGGCATTCATATTGCCCATGAAACGCAGATATTGCATCGGGATTGAATACAAAAGGGACAATGCCGACTTAAGTACAAGAAGAGTGAATCTTCTAAGAGTTTGTGCTTTGAGCGGCTCCTGGGAGACCAGTATTAGATTCCGTTTCACCACTGCAGGTTTACTGTTTCATTTGGACCTTCACGTTGACCATGAAACACAGAATTTGCATCGTGATTGAATACAAGTGGGACAATGCCGCCTTAAGTACAAGAAGAGTGAATTTTCTAAGAGTTTGTGTTTGAGCGTCTCCTGGGACACCAGTATAAGATTCCGATGCACCAGTGCAGGTTTACTGTCTCCCTTGGTACTTCACATTGACCATGAAAAACAGGAATTGCATCGGTATTGAATACATAAGGCACAATGCCGACTCAAGTACAAGAAGAGGGAATCTTCTAAGAGTTTGTGTTTTGAGCGGCTCTTGGGAGGCCACTATTAGATTCCACTGAACCAGTGCAGATTTACTGTATCCATTGGACCTTCACATTGACCATGAAACACAGAAATTGCATCGGTGTTGAATACAAAAGGCACAATGCCGGCTTAAGTAGAAGAAGAGTGAATCTTATAAGAGTTTTTGCTCTGAGCAGCTCCTGAGAGACCTGTATTAGATTCCGTTGCACCGGTGCAGGTTTACTGTATCCCTTGGACCTTCACATTGTCCATGAAACACATAAATTGCATCGGGATTGAATCCAAAAGGGACAATGCCCACTTAAGTACAAGAAGAGTGAATTTTCTAAGAGTTTGTGGTTTGCGCGTCTCCTGGGAGACCTGTATTAGATTCCGATGTACCAGTGCACGTTTACTGTATCCCTTGGACCTTCACATTGACCATGAAACACAGAAATTGCATTGGGATTGAATACTCAAGGGAGAATGCCGAGTTAAGTATAAGAAGGTGACTTTTCTAACAATTTGTTGTTTGAGTGGCTCCTGAGAGACCAGTATTAGATTCCGATGCACCGGTGCACGTATACTGTATCCCTTGGACCTTCACATTGACCATGAAACACAGATATCTCATTGGGATTGAATACAAAAGGTACAATGCCGACTTAAGTACAAGAGGAGTGAATCTTCTAAGAGTTTGTGCTTTGAGCGCTCCTGGGAGACTAGTATTAGAATCCGATGCACCAGTGCAGGTTAACTGTATCCCTTGGCCCTTCACATTGACCATGAAATACAGAAATTGCATCGGGTTTGAATGCATAAGGCACAATGCCGACTTAAGTACAAGAAGAGGGATTGTTCTAAAAGTTTGTGCTTTGAGCGGCTCTTGGGAGACCACTACTAGATTCCAGAGCACCAGTGCAGGTTTACTGTAACCATTGGACCTACACATTGACCATGAAACACAGAAATTGCATCGATATTGAATACAAAAGGGACAATGCCGACTTAAGTACAAGAACGGTGAATCATATAATATTGTGCTTTGAGCGGCTCCTGGGAGACCAGTGTTAGATTCCGATGCACCAGTGCTGGTTAACGGTATCCCATGGACCTTCACATTGACCATGAAACACAGAATATGCATCAGGATTGAACACAAATGAGACAATGCCGACTTAAGTACAATAAGGCTGAATCTTCTAAGAGTTTGTCCTTTGAGCGGCTCCTGGGAGGCCAGTATTAGATTCATATGCACCAGTGCACGTTTACTGTATCCCTTGGACCTCCACATTGACCATGAAACAGAGAAATTCCTTCGGGATTGGATACAAATCGGACATTGCCGACTTAAGTGCAAGAAGAGTGAATCTTCTCAGAGTATGTGTTTTGAGCGGCTCTTGGGGGACCAGTATTAGATTCCGATGCACCAGTGCAGGTTTACTGTATCCCTTGGACTTTTACATTGACCATGAAACACAGATATTGCTTCGGGATTGAATACAAAAAGCGCAATGCCGACATAAGTACAAGAAGAGTGAATCTTCTAAGAGTTTCAGCTCTGAGTGGCTCCTGGGAGATAAGTATTAGATTCCGTTGCACCACCGCAGGTTTACTGTATCCCTTGGACCTTCACATTGACCATGAAACACATAAATTGCATCGGGATTAAATACGAAAGGGACAATACCGACTTAAGTACAAGAAAAGTGAATTTTCTAAGAGTTTGTGGTTTGGGCAGCTCAAGGGAGAAAAGTGTTAGATTCCGATGCACCAGTGCAGGTTTACTGTATCCCTTGGACCTTCACATTGACCATGAAACACAGAAATATCATCGGGATGGAATACGTAAGGGACCAATATTAGATTCCGATGCACCAGTGCAGGTTTGCTGTATCCCTTGGCCCTTCACGTTGACCAGGAAACACAGAAGTTGCATGGGGATTAAATACATATGGCACAATGCCGACTTAAGTACAAGAAGAGTGAATCTTCTAAGAGTTTCAGCTCTGAGTGGCTCCTGGGAGACAAGTATTAGATTCCGTTGCACCAGTGCAGGTTTACTGTATCCCTTGGACCTTCACATTGACCATGAATCACATAAATTGCGTCGGGATTTAATACGAAAGGACAATGCCGACTTAAGTACAAGAAGAGTGAATTTTCTAAGAGTTTGTGGTTTGGGCGGCTCAAGGGAGAAAATTGTTAGATTCCGGTGCACCAGTGCAAGTTAACTGTATCCCTTGGAACTTCACATTGGCCATGAGACACAGAAATTTCATCGGGATTGAATACAAAATGGACAATGCCAACCTAAGTACAAGAAGGATGAATCTTACAAGATTTTGTGCTTTGAGCGGCTCCTGAGAGACCAGTATTAGGTTCCGATGCATCAGTGCTGGTTTACTGTATCCCTAGGACCTTCACATTGACCATGAAACACAGAAATTGCATCGGGATTGAATACAATAGGGACAATGCCGAATTAAGTACAAGAAGAGTGAATCTCTTCGGAGTTTGTGCTTTGAGCGGCTTCTGGGATACCAGTATTAGATTCCGATGCACCAGTGCAGGTTTACTGTATCCCTTCGACCTTCACATTGACTATGAGACACAGAAATTGAATCGCGATTGAATGCAAAATGCACAGTGCCGACTTAAGTACAAGAAGAGTGAATCTTCTAAGAGTTTGTGCTTTGAGCGGCTCCTGGGAGACCAGTATTAGATTCCGCTTCACCAGTGCAGGTTTACTGTTTCCCTTGGACCGTCACATTGAGCATGAAACACAGTATTTGCATCGTGATTGTATACAAGTGGGACAATGCCGACTTAAGTACAAGAACAGTGAATTTTCTAAGAGTTGGTGTTTGAGCGTCTCCTGGGAGACCAGTATTAGATTCCGATGCACCAGTGCAGGTTTACTGTATCCCTTGGTCCTTCACATTGACCATGAAACACAGAAATTGCATCGGTATTGAATACATGAGGCACAATGCCGACTCAAGTAAAAGAAGAGGGAATCTTCTAAAGGTTTGTGCTTGAGCGGCTCTTGGGAGACCACTATTAGATTCCACTGAACCAGTGCAGATTTACTGTATCCATTGGACCTTCACATTGACCACGAAACACAGAAATTGCATCAGGAATGAATACAAAACGCACAATGCCGACTTAAGTACCAGAAGAGTGAATCTTCTAAGAGTTTCTGTTCTAAGCAGCTCCTGAGAGACCAGTATTAGATTCAGTTGCACCAGTGCAGGTTTACTGTGTCCCTTGGACCTTCACATTGACCATAAAACACAGAAATTGCATCGGAATTGAATACAAAAGGGACAATGCCGACTTAAGTACAAGAAGAGTGAAATTTCTAAGAGTTTGTGGTTTGAGCGGCTCCTGGGAGAAAAGTGTTAAATTCCGATGCACCAGTGCAAGTTTACTGTATCCCTTGGACCTTCACATTGACCATGAATCACAAAAATTGCATCGGGATTGAATACAAAAGGGACACGCCGACTTAAGTACAAGAAGAGTGAATCTTATAAGATATTGTGCTCTGAACGGCTCCTGGGAGCCCAGTATTAGATTCCGATGCACCAGTGCAGGTTTATCGTATCCCTTGGTCCTTCACATTGAACATGAAACACAGTTATTGCATCGGGATTGAATATAAAAGGGACAATGCCGACTTAAGTACAAGAAGAGTGAATCTCTTCAGAGTTTGTGCATTGAGCGGCTCCTGGGATACCAGTATTAGATTCCGATGCACCAGTGCAGGTTTACTGTATCCCTTGGTCCTTCACATTGACCATGAATCACAGATATTGCTTCGGAATTGAATACAAGAGGGACAATGCCGACTTAAGTACAAGAAGAGTGAATTTTCTAAGAGTTTGTGGTTTGAGCGGCCCCTGGGAGAAAAATGTTAGATTCCGGTGCACCAGTGCAAGTTTACTGTATCCTTTGGACGTTCACATTGGCCATGAAACACAGAAATTGCATCGGGATTGAATACAAAATGGACAATGCCGACTTAAGTACAAGAAGGATGAATCTTATAAGATTTTATGCTTTGAGCAACTCCTGGGAGACCACTAATAGATTCCACTGAACCAGTGCAGATTTACTGTATCCATTGGACCTTCACATTGACCATGAAACACAGAATTTGCATCGTGATTGAATACAAGTGCGACAATGCCGCCTTAAGTACAAGAGGAGTGAATTTTCTAAGAGTTTGTGTTTGAGCGTCTCCTGGGAGACCAGTATAAGATTCCGATGCACCAGTGCAGGTTTACTGTATCCCTTGGTACTTCACATTGACCATGAAACACAGAAATTGCATTGGGATTGAATACAAAATGGACTGTCGACATAAGTACAAGAAGAGTGAATCTTCTAAGAGCTTGTGTTTTGAGCGGCTCTTGGGAGACCAGTATTAGATTCCGATGCACCAGTGCAGGTTTGCTGTATCCCTTGGGCACTCACATTGCCCATGAAACGCAGATATTGCATCGGGATTGAATACAAAAGGGACAATGCCGACTTAAGTACAAGAAGAGTGAATCTTCTAAGAGTTTGTGCTTTGAGCGGCTCCTGGGAGACCAGTATTAGATTCCGTTTCACCACTGCAGGTTTACTGTTTCATTTGGACCTTCACGTTGACCATGAAACACAGAATTTGCATCGTGATTGAATACAAGTGGGACAATGCCGCCTTAAGTACAAGAAGAGTGAATTTTCTAAGAGTTTGTGTTTGAGCGTCTCCTGGGACACCAGTATAAGATTCCGATGCACCAGTGCAGGTTTGCTGTCTCCCTTGGTACTTCACATTGACCATGAAAAACAGGAATTGCATCGGTATTGAATACATAAGGCACAATGCCGACTCAAGTACAAGAAGAGGGAATCTTCTAAGAGTTTGTGTTTTGAGCGGCTCTTGGGAGGCCACTATTAGATTCCACTGAACCAGTGCAGATTTACTGTATCCATTGGACCTTCACATTGACCATGAAACACAGAAATTGCATCGGTATTGAATACAAAAGGCACAATGCCGACTTAAGCACCAGAAGAGTGAATCTTCTAAGAGTTTCTGCTCTGAGCAGCTCCTGAGAGACCAGTATTAGATTCCGTTGCACCAGTGCAGGTTTACTGTGTCCCTTGGACCTTCACATTGACCATGTAACACAGAAATTGCATCGGGATTGAATACAAAAGGGACAATGCCGACTTAAGTACAAGAAGAGTGAATTTTCTAAGAGTTTGTGGTTTGAGCGGCTCCTGGGAGAAAAATGTTAAATTCCGATGCACCAGTGCAAGTTTACTGTGTCCCTTGGACCTTCACATTGACCATGAAACAATGAAATTGCATCGGGATTGAATACAAAAGGGACAATGCTGACTTAAGTACAAGACGGGTGAATCTTATAAGATTTTGTGCTTTGAGCGGCTCCTGGGAGCCCAGTATTAGATTCCGATGCACCAGTGCTGGTTAACGGTATCCCATGGACCTTCACATTGACCATGAAACACAGAATATGCAACGGGTGAATCTTATAAGATTTTGTGCTTTGAGCGGCTCCTGGGAGCCCGGTATTAGATTCCGATGCACCAGTGCTGGTTAACGGTATCCCATGGACCTTCACATTGACCATGAAACACAGAATATGCATCGGGATTGAATACAAAAGAGACAATGCCGACTTAAGTACAAGAAGACTCAATCTTCTAAGAGTTTGTGCTTTGAGCGGCTCCTGGGAGACAAGTATTACGTTCCGACACACCAGTGCAGGTTTACTGTATCCCTTGGTCCTTCACATTGAACATGAAACACAGATATTGCATCGGGATTGAATACTTAATGCACAATGCCGACTTAATTACAAGAAGAGTGAATCTCTTCAGAGTTTGTGCTTTGTGCGGCTCCTGGGATACCAGTATTAGATTCCGATGCACCAGTGCAGGTTTACTGTATCCCTTGGACCTTCACATTGACCATGAAACACAGAAACTGCATTGGGATTAAATACAAAAGGTACTGCCGACTTAAGTACAAGAAGAGTTAATCAACTAAGAGTTTGTGCTATGAGCGGCTCTTGGGAGACCAGTATTAGATTCCGATGCACCAGTGCAGGTTTACTGTATCCCTTGGACCTTCACATTGTCCATGAAACGCAGAAATTGCATCGGGATTGAATACAAAATGCACAATGCCGACTTAAGTACAAGAAGAGTGAATCTTCTAAGAGTTTGTGCTTTCAACGGCTCCTGGGAGACCAGTTTTAGATTCCGTCGCACCAGTGCAAGTTTACTGTATCCCTTGGACCTTCTCAGTGACCATGTTGTTGTTGTTGTGGTCTTCAGTCCTGAGACTGGTTTGATGCAGCTCTCCATGCTACTCTATCCTGTGGAAGCTTTTTCATCTCCCAGTACCTAATGCAACCTACATCCTTCTGAATCTGCTTAGTGTATTCTTCTCTTGGTCTCCCTCTACGATTTTTACCCTCCACGCTCCTCTCCAATACTAAATTGGTGATCCCTTGATGCCTCAGGACATGTCCTACCAACCGATCCCTTCTTCTGGTCAAGTTGTGCCACAAACTTCTCTTCTCCCCAATCCTATTCAATACTTCCTCATTAGTCATGTGATCTACCCATCTAATCTTCAGCTTTCTTCTGTAGCACCACATTTCGAAAGCTTCTATTCCCTTCTTGTCCAAACTATTTATCGTCCATGTTTCACTTCCATACATGGCTACACTCCATACGAATACTTTCAAAAATGACTTCCTGACACTTAAATCAATACTGGAAGTTAACAAATTTCTCTTCTTCAGAAACGCTTTCCTTGCCATTGCCAGCCTACATTTTATATCCTCTCTACTTCGACCATCATCAGTTATTTTGCTCCCCAAATAGCAAAACTCCTTTACTACTTTAAGTGTCTCATTTCCTAATCTAATTCCCTCAGCATCACCCAACTTAATTAGACTACATTCCATTATCCTTGTTTTGCTTTGTTGACGTTCATCTTATATCCTCCTTTCAAGACACTGTCCATTCCATTCAACTGCTCTTCCAAGTCCTTTGCTGTCTCTGACAGAATTACAATGTCATCGGCGAACCTCAAAGTTTTTATTTCTTCTCCATGAATTTTAATACCTACTCCGAATTTTTCTCTTGTTTCCTTTACTGCTTGCTCAATATACAGATTGAACAACATCGGGGAGAGGCTACAACCCTGTCTTACTCCCTTCCCAACCACTGCTTCCCTTTCATGTCCCTCGACTCTTATAACTGCCATCTGGTTTCTGTACAAATTGTAAATAGCCTTTCGCTCCCTGTATTTTACCCCTGCCACCTTTAGAATTTGAAAGAGAGTATTCCAGTCAACATTGTCAAAAGCTTTCTCTAAGTCTACAAATGCTAGAAACGTAGGTTTGCCTTTCCTTAATCTTTCTTCTAAGATAAGTCGTAAGGTCAGTATTGCCTCACGTGTTCCAGTGTTTCTACGGAATCCAAACTGATCTTCCCCGAGGTTGGCTTCTACTAGTTTTTCCATTCGTCTGTAAAGAATTCGTGTTAGTATTTTGCAGCTGTGACTTATTAAGCTGATAGTTCGGTAATTTTCACATCTGTCAACACCTGCTTTCTTTGGGATTGGAATTATTATATTCTTCTTGAAGTCTGAGGGTATTTCGCCTGTTTCATACATCTTGCTCACCAGTTGGTAGAGTTTTGTCAGGACTGGCTCTCCCACGGCCGTCAGTAGTTCCAATGGAATATTGTCTACTCCGGGGGCCTTGTTTCGACTCAGGTCTTTCAGTGCTCTGTCAAACTCTTCACGCAGTATCGTATCTCCCATTTCATCTTCATCTACATCCTCTTCCATTTCCATAATATTGTCCTCAAGTACATCGCCCTTGTATAGACCCTGTATATACTCCTTCCATCTTTCTGCTTTCCCTTCTTTGCTTAGAACTGGGTTTCCATCTGAGCTCTTGATATTCATACAAGTCGTTCTCTTATCTCCAAAGGTCTCTTTAATTTTCCTGTAGGCGGTATCTATCTTACCCCTAGTGAGATAGGCCTCTACATCCTTACATTTGTCCTCTAGCCATCCCTGCTTAGCCATTTTGCACTTCCTGTCGATCTCATTTTTGAGACCTTTGTATTCCTTTTTGCCTGTTTCACTTACTGCATTTTTATATTTTCTCCTTTCATCAATTAAATTCAGTATTTCTTCTGTTACCCAAAGATTTCTACTAGCCCTCATCTTTTTACCTACTTGATCCTCTGCTGCCTTCACTACTTCATCCCTCAAAGCTACCCATTCTTCTTCTACTGTATTTATTTCCCCCATTCCTGTCAATTGCTCCCTTATGCTCTCCCTGAATCTCTGTACAACCTCTGGTTCTTTTAGTTTATCCTGGTCCCATCTCCTTAAATTCCCACCTTTTTGCAGTTTCTTCAGTTTTAATCTACAGGTCATAACCAATAGATTGTGGTCAGAGTCCACATCTGCCCCTGGAAATGTCTTACAATTTAAAACCTGGTTCCTAAATCTCTGTCTTACCATTATATAATCTATCTGATACCTTTTAGTATCTCCAGGGTTCTTCCATGTATACAACCTTCTTTCATGATTCTTAAACCAAGTGTTGGTTATGATTATGTTGTGCTCTGTGCAAAATTCTACAAGGCGGCTTCCTCTTTCATTTCTGTCCCCCAATCCATATTCACCTACTATGTTTCCTTCTCTCCCTTTTCCTACACTCGAATTCCAGTCACCCATGACTATTAAATTTTCGTCTCCCTTCACAATCTGAATAATTTCTTTTATTTCATCATACATTTCTTCAATTTCTTCGTCATCTGCAGAGCTAGTTGGCATATAAACTTGCACTACTGTAGTAGGTGTGGGCTTCGTATCTATCTTGGCCACAATAATGCGTTCACTATGCTGTTTGTAGTAGCTTACCCGCACTCCTATTTTCCTATTCATTATTAAACCTACTCCTGCATTACCCCTATTTGATTTTGTGTTTATAACCCTGTAGTCACCTGACCAGAAGTCTTGTTCCTCCTGCCACCGAACTTCACTAATTCCCACTATATCTAACTTCAACCTATCGATTTCCCTTTTTAAATTTTCTAACTTACCTACCCGATTAAGGGATCTGACATTCCACGCTCCGATCCGTAGAACGCCAGTTTTCTTTCTCCTGATAACGACATCCTCTTGAGTAGTCCCCGCCCGGAGATCTGAATGGGGGACTATTTTACCTCCGGAATATTTTACCCAAGAGGACGCCATCATCATGTAATCATACAGTAAAGCTGCATGCCCTCGGGAAAAATTACGGCTGTAGTTTCCCCTTGCTTTCAGCCGTTCGCAGTACCAGCACAGCAAGGCCGATTTGGTTCTTGTTACAAGGCCAGATCAGTCAACCATCCAGACTGTTGCCCTTGTAACTACTGAAAAGGCTGCTGCCCCTCTTCAGGAACCACACGTCTGTCTGGCCTCTCAACAGATAGCCCCCCCCCCCACCCCGTTGTGGTAGCACCTACGGTACGGCTATCTGTATCGCTGAGGCACGCAAGCCTCCCCACCAACGGCAAGGTCCATGGTTCATGAGGGGGGTCATTGACCATGAAACACAGAAATTGCATCGGGATTGAATACTAAATGGACAATGCCGACTTAAGTACAAGAAGGGTGAATCTTCTAAGAGTTTGTGATTTGAGCGGTTCCTGAGAGACCAGTATTAGATTCCGATGCACCAGTGCTGATTAACTGTATCCCTTCGACCTTCACTATGACCGTGAAACACAGAAATTACATCGGGATTGCATACAAAAGAGACAATGCCAACTTAAGTACAGCAAGAGTAAATCTTCTAAGAGTTTGTGATTTGTGCGGCTCCTGGGAGACCAGTATTAGAATCCGATGCACCAGTGTAGGTTTACTGTATCCCTTGGTCCTTCACATTGACCACGAAACACAGATATTGCACCGGGATTGAATACAATAGGGACAATGCCGACTTAAGCTCAAGAAGAGTGAATCTTTTAAGAGTTTGTGCTTTCAGCGTCTCCTGGGAGACCAGTATTAGATTCCGATGCCCCAGTGCAGGTTTACGGTATCCCTTGGACCTTAACACTGACCATGAAACACAGAAAGTGCATCGGTATTGAATACAAATGGGACAATGCCGACTAAATTACAAGAAGAGTGATTCTTCTTAGAATTTGTGCATTGAGCGGCTCCTGGGATACCGGTATTAGATTCCTAAGCACCATTGCAGGTTGACTGTTTCCCTTGGACTTTCACATTGACCATGAAACACAGAAATTGCATCGGGATTGAATACAAATTGGACTTTGCCGACTTAAATACAAGAAGAGTGAATCTTCTCAGAGTATGTGCTTTGAGCGGCTCCTGGGAGACCAGTATTAAATTCCGATGCACCTGTGCTTGTTTAGTGTATCCGTTGGACCTTCACATGGACCATCAAACACAGAGATTGCATCGGGATTGAATACAAAAGGCACAATGCCGACTTAACTACAAGAAGAGTGAATCTTCTAAGAGTTTGTGCTTTGTGCGGCTCCTGGGAGACCAGTATTAGATTCCGATGCACCAGTGCAGGTTTACTGTATCCCTTGGACCTTAATATTGACCATAAAACACAGAAATTGCATCGGGATTGAATACAAAAGGACTGCCGACTTAAGTGCAACAAGTGTTAATCATTTAAGAGTTTGTGTTTGAGCGGCTCCTGGGAGACCAGTATTACATTCCGATGCACCAGTGCAGGTTTAATGTATCCCTTGGACCTTCACATTGACCATGAAACGCAGAAATTGCATCGGATTTGAATACAAAATGCACAATGCTGACTTACGTACAAGAAGAATGAATCTTCTAAGAGTTTGTGCTTTGAGCGGTTCATGGGAGACCAGTATTAGATTCCGAAGCACCAGTACAGGTTTACTGTTTCCCTTGGAACTTCACATTGATCATGACTCACAGAGATTGCATCGGGATTGAATACAAAAGGCACAATGCCGACGTAAGTACAAGCAGAGTGAATCTCCTAAGACTTTGTGATTTGAGCGGCTCCTGGGAGACCAGTATTAGATTCCGATGAACCAGTGCAGGTTTACTGTATCCCTTGGACCTTCACATTGACCATGAAACGCAGAGATTGCATCGGGATTGAATACAAAAGGGACAATGCCTACTTAAGAACAAGAAGACTGAATCTTCTAAGAGTTTCTGCTTTGAGCGGCTTCTCGGAGGCTAGTATTAGATTGCGATGCACCAGTGCAGGTTTTCTGTATCCCTTGGACGGTCACATTGACCATGAAACACAGAATTTATATCGGGATTGAATACAAATTGCACAATGATGACCTAAGTATAAGAAGAGTGAATCTTCTAAGAGTTTTTGCATTCAGCGGCTCCTGCGAGACCAGTATTAGATTCCGATGCACCAGTGCAGGATTGCTGTATCCCTTGGACCTTCACATTGAGCATGCAACACAGAAATTGCATCGGGATTGAATACGAAAGGCACAACTCCGACTTAAGTACAAGAAAAGTGAATCTTCTAAGAGTTTGTGGTTTGAGCGGCTCCAGGGTGACCGGAATTAGATTCCGATGCCCCAGTGCAGGTTTACTGTATCCCTTGGACCTTCACATTGACCATGAAACACAGTAACTGCTTCGGAAATGAATACCAAAGGGACAATGCCGACTTAAGAACAAGAAGAGTGAATCTTGCTAGAGTTTGTGCTTTGAGCGGCTCCTGGGAGATCAGTATCAGATTACGATGCACCAGTGCACGTTTACTGTATCGCTTGGACCTTCACATTGACAATAAAACACAGAAATTGCATAGGGATTGAATGCTAAAGGCACAATGCCAACATAAGTACAAGAAGAGTGAATCTTCGAAGATTTTGTGCTTTGAGCGGGTCCTGGGAGACCAGGAATACATTCCGATGCACCAGTTCACGTTTACTGTATCCCTTGGACATTCACATTGACCATAAAACATAAAAATTGCTTTGGGTTGAATACAATAGGGACAATGCCGACATAAGTGCAAGAAGAGTGAATTTTCTAATAGTTTGTGGTTTGAGCGGCTCCTGGCAGACCAGTATTACATTCCGATGCACCAGTGCAGGTTTACTGTATCCCTTGGACTTTCACATTGAGCATTAAACACAGAAAGTGCATCGGGATTGAATGCAAAAGGGACTATGCCGACTTAAGTACAGAAAGAGTGAATAATCTAAGAGTTGGTGGTTTGAGCTGATCCTGGGAGACCAGTATTACATTCCGATGCACCGGTGCAGGTTTACTGTATCCCTTGGACTTTCACATTGACCGTGAAACGCAGAAATTGCATCGGGATTGAATATAAATGGGGCAATGCAGACTTAAGTACAAGAAGAGGGAATCTTCTAAGAATTTGTGCTTTGAGCGGCTCCTGGGAGACCAGTATAAGATTCCGATGCACCAGTGCTGGTTAACGGTATCCCATGGACCTTCACATTGACCATGAAACACAGAATATGCATCAGGATTGAATACAAAAAAGACAATGCCGACTTAAGTACAAGAAGACTTAATCTTCTAAGAATTTGTGCTTTGAGCGGCTCCTGGGAGAACAGTATTAGATTCCGATGCACCAGTGCAGGTTGACTGTATCATTTCAACCTTCACATTGACTATCAAACACAGAAATTGCATCGGGATTGAATACCAATGGAACAATGCCGAATTTTGTACAAGAAAAGTGAATCTTCTAAGAGTTTGTGCTTTCATCGTCTCCTGGGAGACCAGTTTTATGTTCCGATGCACCAGCCCAGGTTTACTGTATCCCTTGCACCTTCACATTGACCATGAAACACAGAAATTGCATCGGGATTGAATACAAATGTGACAATACCGACTTAATTACAAGAAGAGTGAATCTTCTAAGAATTTGTGCATTGACCGGCTCCTGGGATACCGGTATTAGATTCCTAAGCACCATTGCAGGTTGACTGTTTCCCTTGGACCTTCACATTGACCATAAAACACTGAGATTGCATCGGGATTGAATACAATTCGGACATTGCCGACTTAAGTACAAGAAGAGTGAAACTTCTCAGAGTATGTGCTTTGAACGGCTCCTAAGATACTAGTATTAGATTCCGATGCACCTGTGCTTGTTTAGTGTATCCCTTGGACCTTCACATGGACCATCAAACACAGAGATTGCATTGGGATTGAATACAAAAGGC
Source organism: Schistocerca piceifrons (assembly GCF_021461385.2). NCBI lineage: Eukaryota > Metazoa > Arthropoda > Insecta > Orthoptera > Acrididae > Schistocerca > Schistocerca piceifrons. Next base: position 12,967,575 of record NC_060138.1, read on the forward strand.
ACAATACCGACTAAGTACAAGATGAGTGAATCCTCTAAGAGTTTCTGCTCTGAGCGGCTCCTGCGAGACCAGTATTGGATTCTGTTGCACCAGTGCTGGTTAACTGCTTCCCTTTGACCTTCACATTGACCATGAAACGCAGAAATTGCATCAGGCTTGAATACAAAAGGGACAATGCCAACTTAAGTATAAGAAGAGTGAATTTTCTAAGAGTTTGTGGTTTGAGCGGCTCCTGGGAGAAAAGTGTCAGATTAGGGTGCACCAGTGCAGGTTTACTGTGTCCCTTGGACATTCCCATTGACCATGAAACACAGATATTGCATCGGGATTGAACACAAATGGGACAATACCGACTTAAATACAAGAAGAGTGAATCTTCTAAGAGTTTGTGCTTTGAGCGGCTCCTGGCAGACCAGAATTAGATTCCGATGCACCTGTGCAGGTTTACTGTGTCGCTTGGACCTTCACATTGACCATGAAACACAGAAATTGCATGGTGATTGAATACTAAAGGCACAATGCCAACTTTTCCTGGGAGACCAGTATTAGATTCCGATGCACCAGTTCACGTTTACTGTATCCTTTGGACCTTCACATTGACCATGATACACAAAAGTTGCTTTGGGATTGAATACAAAAGGGACAATGCCGACATAAGTGCAAGAAGAGTGAATTTTCTAAGAATTTGTGGTTTGAGCGGCTCCTGGCAGATTAGTATCAGATTTCGACGCACCAGTGCAGGTTTACTGTATCCCTTGGACCTTCACCTTGACCATGAAACACAGAAATTGCATCGGGATTGAATACAAAAGGGACTGCCGACTTAAGCACAATAAGAGTTAATCATGTAAGAGTTTGTGTTTTGAGCGGCTCTTGGGAGACCAGTATTAGATTCCGATGCCCCAGTGCAGGTTTACTGTACCCTTGGGCATTCACATTGCCCAAGAAACGCAGAAATTGCATCGGGATTGAATACAAAATGCACAATGCCGACTTAAGTACAAGAAGAGTGAATCTTCTAAGAGTTTGCGCTTTGAGCGGCTCCTGGGAGACCAGTATTAGAATCCGTTTCACCAGTGCAGGTTCACTGTATCCCTTGGACCTTCACATTGACCACGAAACACACAAATTGCATCGTGATTGAATACAAGTGGGACAATGCCGCCTTAAGTACACGAAGAGTGAATTTTCTAAGAGTTTGTGGTTTGAGCGGCTCCTGGGAGACCAGTGTTAGATTCCGATGCACCAGTGCAGATTTACTGTATCCCTTGGACCTTCACATTGACCGTGAAACACAGATTATGCATCGGGATTGAATACAAAAGAGACAATGCAGACTTAAGTACAAGAAGGCTGAATCTTCAAAGAGTTTGTGCTTTGAGCGGCTAGTGGGAGACCAGTATTAGGTTCCGACGCACCAGTGCAGGTTTACTGTACCCCTTGGTCCATCCCATTGACCATGAAACCCAGAAACTGCATCGGGATTCAATACAAAGGAGACAATGCCGACTTAAGTACAAGAAGAGTGGATCTCTTCGGAGTTTGTACTTTGAGCGGCTTCTAGGATACCAGTATTAGATTTCGATGCACCAGTGCAGGTTTACTGTATCCCTTCGACCTTCACATTGACAATGAAACACAGAAATTGCATCGGGATTGTATACAAATGGAACAATGCCGACTTAAGTACAAGAAGAGTGAATCTTCTCAGAGTATGTGCTTTGAGCGGCTCCTATGAGACCAGTATTAGATTCCGTTGCACCAGTGCAGGTTTACTGTATCCCTTGGACCTTCACATTGACCATGATACACAGAACTTGCATCGGGAGTGAATACAAAAGGGACAATGCCGACTTAAGTACAAGAAGAGATAATCATCTAGAGTTTGTGCTTTGAGCGGCTCTTGGGAGACCAGTATTAGAATCCGATGCACCAGTGAATGTTTACTGTATCCCTTGGACCTTCACATTGCCCATGAAACGCAGAAATTGCATCGGGATTCAATACAAAATGCACAATGACGACTTAAGTACAAGAAGAGTGAATCTTCTAAGAGTTTGTGCTTTGAGCGGCTCCTGGGAGACCAGTATTAGATTCGAATGCACCAGTGCAGGATTACTGTATACCTTGGACCCTCACATTGACCATGCAACACGGAAACCGCATCGGGGTTGAATTCAAAAGAGACAATGCCGACTTAAGTACAAGAAGAGTGAATCTTCTAAGAGTTTGTGTTTGAGCGTCTCCTGGGAGACCAGTATTAGATTCCGATGCACCAGTGCAGGTTTACTGTATCCCTTGGACCTTCACATTGACCATGAAACATAGTTATTGCATCGGAATTGAATACAAATGGGACAATGCCGACTTAATTACAAGAAGAGTGAATCTTCTAAGAATTTGTGCATTGAGCGGCTCCTGGGATACCGGTATTAGATTCCTAAGCACCATTGCAGGTTAACTGTTTCCCTTGGATCTTCACATTGACCATGAAACACAGAAATTTCATCGGGATTGAATATAAATCGGACATTGCCGACTTAAGTACAAGAAGAGAGAATCTTCTCAGAGTATATGTTTTGAGCGGCTCTTGGGGGACCAGTATTATATTCCGATGCAACAGTGCAGGTTAACTGTATCCCTTGGACTTTCACATTGACCATGAACCACAGAAATTGCATTGGGATTGAATACAAGAGGGACAATGCCGACTTAAGTACAGGAAGACTGAATCTTTTAAGAGTTTGTGGTTTGAGTGGCTTCTGGGAGACCAGTACTAGGTTGCGACGCACCAGTGATGCTTTACTGTATCCCTTGGTCTTTCACATTGACCATGAAACACAGATATTGCATCGGGACTGAATACAAATGGGACAATGCCGACTTAAGTACAAGAAGAATGAATCTCTTCAGAGTTTGTGTTTTGAGCGGCTCCTGGGTTACCAGTATTAGATTCCGATGCACCAGTGCTGATTAACTGTATCCCTTGGACCTTCACAATGACCATGAAACACAGATATTACATCGGGAGTGCATACAAAAGAGTCAATGCCAACTTCAGTACAAGAAGTGTAAATCTTATAGGAGTTTGTGCTTTGTGCGGCTCCTGGGAGACCAGTATTAGATTCCAATGTACCAGTGCAGGTTTACTGTATCCCTTGGTCCTTCACATTGACCATGAAACACTGATATTGCATCGGGATTGAATACAATAGGGACAATGCCAACTTAAGTACAAGAAGAGTGGATGTCTTCAGAGTCTGTGATTTGAGCGGCTCCTGGCAGACCAGTATTAGATTCTGATGCACCAGTGCACGTTTATTGTATCCCTTGGACATTCACATTGACCATGAAACAGAGAAATTGCAATGGGATTGAATACAATTGGAACAATGCCGAATTAAGTACAAGAACAGTGAATCTTCTAGGAGTTTGTGCTTTCAGCGTCTCCTGGGAGACCAGTATTAGATTCCGAAGCACCAGTGCAGGTATACTGAATCCCTTGGACCTTCACATTGACCACGAAACACAGGAATAGCATCGGATTAAATACAAACGGGACAATGCCGACTTAATCACAAGAAAAGTGAATCTTCTAAGAATTTGTGAATTGTGCGGCTCCTGGGATACCGGTATTAAATTCCTAAGCACCATTGCAGTTTGACTGTTACCCTTGGACCTTCACATTGACCATGAAACACAGAAATTGGGTCGGGATTGAATACAAATCGGACAATGCCGACTTAAGTACAAGAAGAGTGAATCTTCTCAGAGTATGAGATTTGAGCGGCTCCTGGGAGGCCAGTATTACATTCCGATGCACCTGCGCTTGTTTAGTGTATCCCTTGGACCTTCTCATGGACCATCAAACACAGAGATAGCATCGGGATTGATTACAAAAGGCGCAATGCCGACTTAAGTACAAGATGAATGAATCTTCTAACAGTTTGTGCTTTGAGCGGCTCCTGGGAGACCAGTATCAGATTCCGATGCATCAGTGCAGGTTTACTGTATCCGCTGGCCCTTCTCATTGCCCATGAAACACAGAAATTGCATCGGGATTGAATACAAAAGAGACAATGGCAAACTAAGTACAGGAAGACTGAATCTTCTAAGAGTCTGTGCTTTGAGCGGCTCCTGGGAGACCAGTATTAGGTTCCGACGCACCAGTGCAGGTTTACTGTATCCCTTGGTCCTTCACATTGACCACGAAACACAGATATTGCATCGGGATTGAATACAAAAGGGAATATGCCGACTTAAGTACATGAAAAATGAATCTCTCCAGAGTTTGTGCTTTAAGCGGCTCCTGGGATACCAGTTTTAGATTTCGATGCACCAGTGCTGGTTTACTGTATCCCTTGGCCCTTCACATTGATCATGAAACACAGAATTTTCATCGTGATTGAATACAAAAAGGACTGCCCGACTTAAGTACAAGAAGAGTTAATCATCGAAGAGTTAGTGCTTGGATCGGCTCTTGGGAGACCAGTATTAGATTCCGATGCACCAGTGCAGGTTTACTGTATCCCTTGGACCTTCACATTGACCATGAATCGAAGAAATTGCATCAGGATTGAATATAAATGTGGCAATGCCGACTTAAGTACAAGAAGAGTGAATCTTCTCAGACTATGTGCATTGAGCGGCTCCTGGGAGACCAGTATTAGATTCCAATGCACCAGTGCAAGGTTAATGTATCCCTTGGACCTTCACATTGACCATGAAACGCAGAAATTGAATCGGAATTGAATACAAAATGCACAATGCCGACTTACGTACAAGAAGAGTGAATCTTCTAAGAGTTTGTGCTTTGACCGGCTCATGGGAGACCAGTGTTAGATTCCGAAGCACCAGTACAGGTTTACTGCATCCCTTTGCACTTCACATTGATCATGAATCACAGATATTCCATCGGGATTGAATACAAAGGGCACAATGCCGACGTAAGTACAAGCAGAGTGAATCACCTAAGAGTTTGTGCTTCGAGCGGCTCCTGGGAGACCAGTATTAGATTCCGATGAACCAGTGCAGGTTTACTGTATCCCTTGAAACTTCACATTGACCATGAAACATAGAGATTGTATCGGGATTGAACACAAATGGGACAATGCCTACTTAAGAACAAGAAGACTGAATCTTCTAAGAGTTTGTGCTTTGAGCGGCTTCACGGAGGCCAGTATTAGATTGCGATGCACCAGTGCAGGTTTTCTGTATCTCTTGGACGTTCACATTGACCATGAAACACAGAAATTATATCGGGATTGAATACAAATTGCACCATGCCGACTTAAGTACAAGAAGAGTGAATCTTCTAAGATTTTGTGCCTTCAACGGCTCCTGCGAGACCAGTATTAGATTCCGATGCACCAGTGCAGGATGTCTGTATCCCTTGGACCTTCGCATTGACCATGAAACACAGAAATTGCATCGGGATTGAATACAAAAAGGACAATGCCGACTTATGTACGAGAAGGGTGATTCTTATAAGATTTTGTGCTTTGAGCGGCTCCTGGGAGCCCAGTATTAGATTCCGATTCACCAGTGCTGGTTAACGGTATCCCTTGGACCTTCACATTGACCATGAAACACAGAATATGCATCGGGATTGAATACAAAAGAGACAATGCAGACTTAAGTACAAGAAGGCTGAATCTTCTAAGAATTTGTGGTTTCAGCGGCTCCTGGGAGACCAGTATTAGGTTCCGACGCACCAGTGCAGGTTTACTGTACCCCTTGGTCCTTCCCATTGACCATGAAACACAGAAACTGCATCGGGATTGAATACAAAAGGGACAATGCTGACTTAAGTACAAGAAGAGTGAATCTCTTCAGAGTTTGCGTTTTGAGCGGCTCCTGGGATACCAGTATTAGATTCCGATGCACCAGTGCTGGTTTACTGTATCCCTTGGTCCTTCACATTGACCATGAATCACAGATATTGCATCGGGTTTGAATACAATAGGGACAATGCCGAATTAAGTACAAGAAGAGTAAATCTCTTCGGAGTTTGTGCTTTGAGCGGCTTCTGGGATACCAGTATTAGATTCCGATGCACCAGTGCAGGTTTACTGTATCCCTTCGACCTTCACATTGACCATGAAACACAGAAATGGCATCGGGATTGTATACAAATGGAACAATACCGACTTAAGTACAAGAACAGTGAATCTTCTCAGAGTATGTGCTTTGAGCGGCTCCTATGAGGCCGGTATTAGATTCCGTTGCACCATTTCAGGTTTACTGTATCCCTTGGACCTTCACATTGACCATGATACACAGAACTTGCATCGGGAGTGAATACAAAAGGGACAATGCCGACTTAAGTACAAGAAGAGTGAATTTTCTAAGAGTTTGTGGTTTGAGCGGCTCCTGGGAGAAAAGTGTTAGATTCCGATGCACCAGTGCACGTTTACTGTATCCCTTGGACCTTCACATTGACCATAAAACACAGAAATTGCATCAGGATTGAATACAAAAGGGACTGCCGACTTAACTACAAGAAGAGATAATCATCTAGAGTTTGTGCTTTGAGCGGCTCTTGGGAGACCAGTATTAGAATCCGATGCACCAGTGAAGGTTTACTGTATCCCTTGGACCTTCACATTGCCCATGAAACGCAGAAATTGCATCGCGATTGAATACAAAATGCACAATGACAACTTAAGTACAAAAAGAGTGAATCTTCTAAGAGTTTGTGATTTGAGCGGCTCCTGGGAGACCAGTATTAGATTCGAATGCACCAGTGCAGGATTACTGTATACCGTGGACCCTCACATTGACTATGAAACACAGAAACCGCATCGGGGTTGAATACAAAAGAGACAATGCCGACTTAAGTACAAGAAGAGTGAATCTTTTAAGAGTTAGTGTTTGAGCGTCTCCTGGGAGACCAGTATTAGATTCCGATGCACCAGTGCAGGTTTACTGTATCCCTTGGACCTTCTCATTGACCATGAAACATAGAAATTTCATCGGGATTGAATATAAATCGGACATTGCCGACTTATGTACATGAAGAGTGAATCTTCTAAGAGTTTCTGCTCTGGGCGGCTCCTGGGAGACCAGTATTAGATTCCGTTGCACCAGTGCAGGTTAACTGTATCCCTTGGACTTTCACATTGACCATGAACCACAGAAATTGCATCGGGATTGAATACAAGAGGGACAATGCCGACTTAAGTACAGGAAGGCTGAATCTTCTAAGAGTTTGTGGTTTGAGTGGCTTCTGGGAGACCAGTATTGGGTTGCGACGCACCAGTGATGGTTTACTGTATCCCTTGGTCTTTCACATTGACCATGAAACACAGATATTGCATCGGGACTGAATACAAATGGGACAATGAAGACTTAAGTACAAGAAGAATGAATCTCTTCAGAGTTTGTGCTTTGAGCGGCTCCTGGGATACCAGTATTAGATTCAGAGCCACCAGTCCACGTTTACTGTATCCCTTGGATCTTCACATTGACCATGAAACACAGATATTGCATCGGGGGTTGAATACAAATGGGACAATGCCGACTTAAGTACAAGAAGAGTGAATCTTCTAAGAGTTTGTGCTTTGAGCGGTTCCTAGGAGACCAGTATTAGATTCCGATGCACCAGTGCTGATTAACTATATCCCTTGGACCTTCACAATGACCATGAAACACAGATATTACATCGGAATTGCATACAAAAGAGACAATGCCAACTTCAGTACAAGAAGTGTAAATGTTCTAAAAGTTTGTGCTTTGTGCGGCTCCTGGAAGACCAGTATTAGATTCCGATGCTCCAGTGCAGGTTTACTGAATCCCTTGGTCCTTCACATTGACCATAAAACACTGATATTGCATCGGGATTGAATACAATAGGGACAATGCCAACTTAAGTACAAGAAGAGTGAATCTCTTCAGAGTCTGTGCTTTGAGCGGCTCCTGGGAGACCACTAGTAGATTCCAATGCACCAGTGCACGTTTATTGTATCCTTTGGACATTCACATTGACCATGAAACACAGAGATTGCATCGGGATTGAATACAAAAGGCACAATGCCGACTTAAGTACAAGAAGAATAAATCTTCTAAGAGCTTGTGATTTGGCGGCTCCTGGGAGACCAGTTTTAGATTCCGATGCACCAGTGCAGGTTTACTGTATCCCTTGGACCTTCACATTGACCATGAAACGAAGAAATTGCATCGGGATTGAATATAAATGGGGCAATGCCGACTTAAGTACAAGAAGAGTGAATCTTCTCAGACTATGTGCAATGAGCGGCTCCTGGGAAACCAGTATCAGATTACGATGCAACAGTGCAGGTTTATTGTATCCGCTGGCACTTCTCATTGCCCATGAAACACAGAAATTGCATCGGGATCGAATACATAAGGCACAATGCCGACATAAGTACAAGAAGAGTGAATCCTCTAAGAGTTTGTGCTTTGAGCGGATCTTGGGAGCCCAGTTTTAGATTCCGATGCACCAGTGCAGGTTTACTGTATCCCTTGGACCATCACATTTACCATGGAACACAGAAATTGCATCGGGATTGAAAACAAAAAGCACAATGCCTACTTAAGTACAAGATGAGTGAATCTTCTAAGAGTTTCTACTCTGAGCGGTTCCTGGGAGACCAGTATTAGATTCCGTTGCACCAGTGCAGGTTAACTGCATCCCTTGGACCTTCACATTGACCGTGAAACACAGAAATAGCATCGGGATTGAATACAAAAGAGACAATGGCGACTTAAGTACAGGAAGACTGAATCTTCTAAGAGTCTGTGCTTTAAGCGGCTCCTGGGAGACAAGTATTAGGTTCCGACGCACCAGTGCAGGTTTACTCTATCCCTTGGTCCTTCACATTGACCACGATACACAGATATTGCATCGGGATTGAATACAAAAGGGAATATGCCGACTTAAGTACAAGAAGAATGAATCTCTCCAGAGTTTGTGCTTTAAGCGGCTCCTGGGATACCAGTTTTAGATTCCGATGCAACAGTGCTGGTTTACTGTATCCCTTGGACCTTCACATTGATCATGAAACACAGAATTTGCATCGGGATTGAATACAAAAGGGACTGCCGAATTAAGTACAAGAAGAGTTAATCATTGAAGAGTTTGTGCTTGGATCGGCACTTGGGAGACCAGTATTAGATTTCGATGCACCAGTGCAGGTTTACTGTATCCCTTGGACCTTCACATTGACCATGAAACGAAGAAATTGCATCGGGATTGAATATAAATGGGGCAATGCAGACTTAAGTACAAGAAGAGTGAATCTTCTCAGACTATGTGTAATGAGCGGCTCCTGGGAGACCAGTATTAGATTCCGATGCACCTGTGCAGGGTTAATGTATCCCTTGGATCTTCACATTGACCATGAAACGCAGAAATTGGATCGGAATTGAATACAAAATGCACAATGCCGACTTACGTACAAGAAGAGTGAATCTTCTAAGACTTTGTGCTTTGAGCGGCTCATGGGATACCAGTGTTAGATTCCGAACCACCAGTACTGGTTTACTGTATCCCTTTGAACTTCACATTGATCATGAATCACAGACATTGCATCGGGATTGAATACGAAAGGCACAACTCCGACTTAAGTACAAGAAAAGGGAATTTTCTAAGAGTTTGTGGTTTGAGCGGCTCCAGGGTGACCAGAATTAGATTCCGATGCACCAGTGCAGGTTTACTATATCCCTTGCACCTTCACATTGACCATGAAACACAGTAATCGCTTCGGAATTGAATAAAAATGGGACAATACCGACTTAAGAACAAGAAGAGTGAATCTTGCAAGAATTTGTGCTTTGAGCGGCTCCTGGGAGACCAGTCTTAGAATACGATGCACCAGTGCACGTTTACTGTATCCCTTGGATCTTCACATTGACCATGAAACACAGATATTGCATCGGGGGTTGAATACAAATGGGACAATCCCGACTTAAGTACAAGAAGAGTGAATCTTCTAAGAGTTTGTGCTTTGAGCGGTTCCTGGGAGACCAGTATTAGATTCCGATGCACCAGTGCTGATTAACTATATCCCTTGGACCTTCACAATGACCATGAAACACAGATATTACATCGGGATTGCATACAAAAGAGACAATGCCAACTTCAGTACAAGAAGTGTAAATCTTCTAAAAGTTTGTGCTTTGTGCGGCTCCTGGAAGACCAGTATTAGATTCCGATGCTCCAGTGCAGGTTTACTGTATCCCTTGGTCCTTCACATTGACCATAAAACACTGATATTGCATCGGGATTGAATACAATAGGGACAATGCCAACTTAAAGACAAGAAGAGTGAATCTCTTCAGAGTCTGTGCTTTGAGCGGCTCCTGGGAGACCACTATTAGATTCCGATGCACCAGTGCACGTTTATTGTATCCTTTGGACATTCACATTGACCATGAAACACAGAGATTGCATCGGGATTGAATACAAAAGGCACAATGCCGACTTAAGTACAAGAAGAATAAATCTTCTAAGAGTTTGTGATTTGAGCGGCTCCTGGGAGACCAGTTTTAGATTCCGATGCACCAGTGCAGGTTTACTGTATCCCTTGGACCTTCACATTCACCATGAAACGAAGAAATTGCATCGGGATTGAATATAAATGGGGCAATGCCGACTTAAGTACAAGAAGAGTGAATCTTCTCAGACTATGTGCAATGAGCGGCTCCTGGGAGAGCAGTATCAGATTCCGATGCAACAGTGCAGGTTTATTGTATCGGCTGGCACATCTCATTGCCCATGAAACACAGAAATTGCATCGGGATCGAATACATAAGGCACAATGCCGACATAAGTACAAGAATAGTGAATCCTCTAAGAGTTTGTGCTTTGAGCGGATCTTGGGAGCCCAGTTTTAGATTCCGATGCACCAGTGCAGGTTTACTGTATCCCTTGGACCATCACATTTACCATGGAACACAGAAATTGCATCGGGATTGAAAACAAAAAGCACAATGCCTACTTAAGTACAAGATGAGTGAATCTTCTAAGAGTTTCTACTCTGAGCGGTTCCTGGGAGACCAGTATTAGATTCCGTTGCACCAGTGCAGGTTAACTGCATCCCTTGGACCTTCACATTGACCGTGAAACACAGAAATAGCATCGGGATTGAATACAAAAGAGACAAAGGCGACTTAAGTACAGGAAGACTGAATCTTCTAAGAGTCTGTGCTTTAAGCGGCTCCTGGGAGACCAGTATTAGGTTCCGACGCACCAGTGCAGGTTTACTCTATCCCTTGGTCCTTCACATTGACCACGATACACAGATATTGCATCGGGATTGAATACAAAAGGGAATATGCCGACTTAAGTACAAGTAGAATGAAACTCTCCAGAGTTTGTGGTTTAAGCGGCTCCTGGGATACCAGTTTTAGATTCCGATGCAACAGTGCTGGTTTACTGTATCCCTTGGACCTTCACATTGATCATGAAACACAGAATTTGCATCGGGATTGAATACAAAAGGGACTGCCGACTTAAGTACAAGAAGAGTTAATCATTGAAGAGTTTGTGCTTGGATCGGCACTTGGGAGACCAGTATTAGATTTCGATGCACCAGTGCAGGTTTACTGTATCCCTTGGACCTTCACATTGACCATGAAACGAAGAAATTGCATCGGGATTGAATATAAATGGGGCAATGCAGACTTAAGTACAAGAAGACTGAATCTTCTCAGACTATGTGTAATGAGCGGCTCCAGGGTGACCAGAATTAGATTCCGATGCACCAGTGCAGGTTTACTATATCCCTTGGACCTTCACATTGACCATGAAACACAGTAATCGCTTCGGAATTGAATACAAATGTGACAATACCGACTTAAGAACAAGAAGAGTGAATCTTGCAAGAATTTGTGCTTTGAGCGGCTCCTGGGAGACCAGTCTTAGAATACGATGCACCAGTGCAGGTTTACTGTGTCGCTTGGACCTTCACATTGACCATGAAACACAGAAATTGCATGGGGAATGAATACTAAAGGCACAATGCCATCTTAAGAACAAGAAGAATGAATCTTCGATGATTTTGTGCTTTGAGCAGCACCTGGGAGACCAGTATTAGATTCCGATGCACCAGTTCGCGTTTACTATATCCCTTGGACATTCACATTGACCATGAAACACAAAAATTGCTTTGGGATTGAATACAAAAGGGACAATGGCGACATAAGTGCAAGAAGAGTGAATTTTCTAAGAATATGTGGTTTGAGCGGCTCCTGGCAGACCAGTATTAGATTCCGATGCACCAGTGCTCGTTAACGGTATCCCATGGACCTTCACATTGACCATGAAACACAGAATATGCATCGGGATTGAATACAAAAGAGACAATGCCGACTTAAGTACAAGAAGACTGACTCTTCTAAGATTTCGTGCTTTGAGCGGCTCCTGAGAGACAAGTATTAGGTTCCGACGCACCAGTGCATGTTTACTGTATCCCTTGGTCCTTCACATTGAACACGAAAACCAGATATTGCATCGCAATTGAATACAAAAGGGGACAATGCCGACTTAAATACAAGAAGAGTGAATCTCTTCAGAGTTTGTGCTTTGAGCGGCTCCTGGGATACCAGTATTAGCTTCCGATGCACCAGTGCAGGTTAACTGTATCCCTTGGACCTTCACATGGACCTCCAAACACAGAAATTGCATCGGGATTGAATACAAAGGTGACTGCCGACTTAAGTACAAGATCATCTAAGAGTTTGTGCTTTGAGCGGCTCCTGGGAGACCAGTGATGGATTCCGATGCACCAGTGCTGATTAACTGCATCCCTTCGACCTTCACATTGACCGTGAAACACAGAAATTACATCGGCATTGAATACAAAAGAGACAATGCCGACTTAAGTACTAGAAGAGTGAATCTTCTAAGAGTTTGTGTTTTGAGCAGCTCCTGGGAGACCAGTATTAGATTCAGATCCACCTGTGCACGTTCACTGTATCAATTGGATCTTCACATTGACCATGAAACACAGATATTGCATCGGGATTGAATACAAATGCGACAATGCCGACTTAAATACCAGAAGAGTGAATCTTCTAAGAGTTTGTGACTTCAGCGGCTCCTGCAAGACCAGAATTAGATTCCGATGCACCAGTGGAGGTTTACAGTATCCCTTGGACCTTCACATTGACCATGAAACACAGTAATTGCTTCAGAATTGAATACAAAAGAGACAATGCCGACTTAACTACAAGAAGGGTGAATCTTGCAAAAGTTTGTGCTCTGAGCGGCTCCTGGGAGACCACTATTAGATTACGATGCACCAGTGCAGGTTTACTGTATCGCTTGGACTTTCACATTGGCCATGAAACACAGAAATTGCGTGGGTATTGAATACTAAAGCAGAATGCCAACTTAAGTACAAGAAGAGTGAATCTTCGAAGATTTAGTGCTTTGAGCGGCTCCTGGGAGACCAGTATTAGATTCCGATGCACCAGTTCACTTTTACTGCATCCCTTGGACCTTCACATTGACCATGAAACACCAAAGTTGCTTTGGGATTGAATACAAAAGGGACAATGCCGACATAAGTGAAAGAAGAGTGAATTTTCTAAGAGTTTGTGGTATGACCGGCTCCAGGGTGACCAGAATTAGATTCGGATGCACCAGTGGAGGTTTACTGTATCCCTTGGACTTTCACATTGAGCATGAAACACAGAAAGTGCATCGGGATTGAATACAAGAAGGACTATGCCGACTTAAGTACAAGAAGAGTGAATAATCTAAGAGTTGGTGGTTTGAGCTGATCCTGGGAGATCAGTATTAGATTCTGATGCACCGGTGCAGGTTTACTGTATCCCTTGGACTTTCACATTGACCATGAAACGCAGAAATTGCATCGGGATTGAATATGAATGGGGCAATGCCGGCTTCAGTACAAGAAGAGTGAATCTTCTAAGAATTTGTGCTTTGAGCGGCTCCTGGGAGACCAATATTACATTCTGTTGCACTAGTGCAGGTTTACTGTATCGCTTGGACTTTCCCACTGACCATGAAACACAGAAATTGCATCGGGATTCAATACAAAAGGGACAATGCCGACTTAAGTACAAGAAGAGTGAATCTTCTAAGAGTTTGTGCTTTGAGCGGATCCTGGGAAACCAGTATCAGATTCCGATGCACCAGTGCTGGTTTACTGTATCCCTTGGCCCTTCACATTGCCCATGAAACACAGAAATTGCATCGGGATTGATTACATAAGGCACAATGCCGACATTAGTACAAAAAGAGTGAATCTTCTAAGAGTTTGTGCTTTGAGCGGCTTTTGGGAGACCAGTATTAGATTCCGATGCACCAGTGCAGGTTTACTGTATCCCTTGGACCATCACATTGACCATGAAACACAGAAAATGCATCGGGATTGAATACAAAAGGCACAATGCCGACTTAAGTACAAGATGAGTGAATCCCCTAAGAAGTTCTGCTCTGAGCGGCAGCTGGGAGACCAGTATTAGATTCCAATGCACCAGTGCAGGTTTACTGTATCCCTTGGGCATTCACATTGACCATGAAACGCAGAAATTGCATCGGGATTGAATATGAATGGGGCAATGCCGACTTAAGTACAAGAAGAATGAATCTTCTAAGAGTTTGTGCCTTGAGCGGCTTCTGGGAGACCAATATTACATTCTGTTGCACCAGTGCAGGTTTACTGTATCCCTTGGACTTTCACAATGACCATGACACACAGAAATTGCATCGGGATTGAATACAAAAGGGACAATGCCGACTTAAGTACAAGAAGGGTGAATCTTCTAAGAGTTCCTGCTTTGAGCGGCTCCTGGGAGACCAGTATTAGATTCCGATGCACCAGTGCTGATTAACTGTATCCCATGAACCTTCACATTGACCATGAAACACAGAAATTACTTCGGATTGAATACAAAAGAGACAATGCCGACTTAAGTACAAGAAGAGTGAATCTTCTAAGAGTTTGTGCTTTGAGCAACCCGTGGGAGACTAATATTAGATTCAGATCCCCCAGTGCACGTTTACTGTATCCCTTGGATCTTCACATTGACCATGAAACACAGATATTGCATCGGCATTGAATACAAATGGGACAATGCCGACTTAAGTACAAGAAGAGTGAATCTTCTAAGAGTTCGTGCTTTGAGCGACTCCTGGGAGACACGTATTGCATTCTGTTGCACCAGTGCAGGTTTTCTGTATCCCTTGGAACTTCCCATTGAGCATGAAACACAGAAATTGCATCGTGATAGAATACAAAAGGCACAAATCCGACGTAAGTACAAGCAGAGTAAATCTCCTTACAGTTTGTGCTTTGAGCGGTTCCTGGGAGACCAGTATTAGATTCCGATGCACCGGTGCAGGTTTACTGTATCCCTTGGAACTTCACATTGACCATGAAGCACAGTGATTGCATCGGGATTGAATACAAATGGGGCAATGCCTACTTCAGAACAAGAAGACTGAATCTTCTAAGAGTTTGTGCTTTGAGCGGCTTCTCGGAGACCAGTATTAGATTCCGATGCACCAGTGCAGGTTTACTGTATCCCTTGCACTTTCACATTGAGCATGAAACACAGAAAGTGCATCGGGATTGAATACAAATGGGACTATGCCGACTTAAGTACAAGAAGAGTGAATAATCTGAGAGTTGGTGGTTTGAGCTGATCCTAGGACATCACTAGTAGATTCGGATGCACCGGAGCAGGTTTACTGTATCCCTTGGACCTTCACATTGACCATGAAACGCAGAAAGTGCATCGGGATTGAATATAACTGGGGCAATGCCGACTTAAGTACAAGAAGGGTGAATCTTCTAAGAGTTTCTGCTTTGAGCGGCTCCTGGGAGACGAGTATTAGATTCCGATGCACCAGTGCTGATTAACTGTATCCCTTGGACCTTCACATTGACCATGAAACACAGAAATTACATCGGGATTGAATACTAAAGAGACAATGCCGACGTAAGTACAAGAAGAGTGAATCTTCTAAGAGTTTGTGCTTTGAGCAGCTCCTGGGACACCAGTATCAGATTCAGATCCACCAGTGCACGTTAACTGTATCCCTTGGATCTACACATTGACCATGAAACACAGATATTAATCGGGATCGAATAGAAATTGGGACAATGCCGACTTAAGTACAAGAAGAGTAAATCTTCTCAGAGTATGTGCTTTGAGCGGCTCCTGGGGGACCAGTATTAGATTCCGATGCACCTGTGCTGGTTTAGTGTATCCCTTGGGCCTTAACATGGACCTCCAAACACAGAACTTGCATCGGGAATGAGTACAAAAGCCACAATGCCGACTTAAGTACAAGAAGAGTGAATTTTCTAAGAGTTTGTGGTTTGCGCGGCTCCTGGGAGACCAGTATTACATTACGATGCACCAGTGCTGGTTTACTGTATCGCTTCGACCTTCACATTGACCATGAAACACAGAAATTGCATGGGGATTGAATACTAAAGGCACAATGCCAACTTAAGTACAAGAAGAGTGAATCTTCGAACATTTTGTGCCTTGAGCGGCTCCTGGGAGACCAGTATTAGATTCCGATGCACCAGTTCACGTTTACTGTATCCCTTGGACCTTCACATTGACCATGAAACGCAGAAATTCCATCGGGATAGAATATAAATGGGGCAATGCCGACATAAGTAAAAGAAGAGTGAATCTTCTAAGAGTTTGTGTTTTGAGCGGCCCAGGGAGACCAGTATTACATTCTGTTGCACCCAGTGCTGGTTTACAGTATCCCTTGGACTTTCACATTGACCATGAAACACAGAAATTGCATCCGGATTGAATACAAAAGGGACAATGCCAACTTAAGTACAAGAAGGGTGAATCTTCTAAGAGTTTGTGTTTGAGCGGCTACTGGGAGACCAGTATTAGGTTGCGACGCACCAGTGCAGGTTTACTGTATCCCTTGGACCTCCACATTGACCGTGAATTGCAGAAATTGCATCGGGATTGAATACAAAAGTGAATATGCCGACTTAAGTACAAGAAGAATGAATCTCCTCAGAGTTTGTGCTTTATGCGACTCCTGGGACACCAGTATTAGATTCTGACGCACCAGTGCGGGTTTCCTGTATCCCTTGGACCTTCACATTGATCAAGAAACACAGTAATTGCATCGGGATTGATTACATAAGGCACAATGCTGACATTAGTACAAGATGAGTGAATCTTCTAAGATTTTGTGCTTTGAGCGGCTCTTGGGAGACCAGTATTAGATTCCGGTGCACCAGTGCAGGTTTACTGTATCCCTTGGACATTCCAATTGACCATGAAACACAGAAATTGCGTCGGGATTGAATACAAAAGAGACAATGGCGACTTAAGTACAGGAAGACTGAATCTTCTAAGAGTTTGTGCTTTGAGCGGCTACTGGGAGACCAGTATTAGGTTGCGACGCACCAGTGCAGGTTTACTGTATCCCTTGGACCTCCACATTGAACGTGAATTGCAGAAATTGCATCGGGATTCAATACAAAAGGGAATATGCCGACTTAAGCACAAGAAGAATGAATCTCCTCAGAGTTTGTGCTTTATGCGACTCCTGGGACACCAGTATTAGATTCTGATGCACCAGTGCAGGTTTCCTGTATCCCTTGGACCTTCACATTGATCAAGAACACAGAAATTACATCGGGATTGAAAACAAAATGGACTGCCGGCTTAAGTACAAGAACAGTTAATCATCGAAGAGTTTGTGCTTGGAGCGGGCTCTTGGGAGACCGGTATTAGATTCCGATGCACCAGCGCAGGTTTACTGTATCCCTTGGACCTTCTCATTGACCATGAAACGCAGAAATTGCATCGGGATTGAATATAAATGGGACAATGCCGACTAAAGTAGAAGAAGAGTGAATCTTCTAACAGTTTGTGCTTTCAGCGGCTCCTGGCAGACCAGTATTAGACACCGATGCACCAGTGCAAGTTTACTGTATCCCTTGGACTTTCACACTGACCATGAAACACAGAAATTGCATCGGGATTGAACACAGATGGGACAATGCCGACTTACATACAAGATGGGTGAATCTTCTAAGAATTTGTGCTTTGAGCGGCTCGTGGGAGCCCAGTATTAGATTCCGATGCACGAGTGCTGATTAACTGTATCCTGTGGTCCTTCACATGACCATGAAACACAGAAATTACATCGGGATTGAATACAAAAGCGACAATGCCGACTTAAATACAAGAAGAGTGAAAATTCTCAGAGCATGTGCATTGAGCGGCTCCTGGGAGACCAGTATTAGATTCCGATGCACCTGTGCTGGTTTAGTGTATCCCTTGGACCTTCACATGGATCTCCAAACACAGGAATTACATCGGGATTGAATACAAAAGGGACTGCCGACTTAAGTACAAGATGTGTTAATGATCTAAGAGTTTGTGCTTTGAGCGGCTCCTGGGAGACCAGTGATAGATTCCGATGCACCAGTGCTGATTAACTGTATCCCTTGATCCTTCACATTGACCATGAAACACAGAAATTACATCGGGATTAAATTCAAAAGAGACAATGCCGACTTAAGTACAAGAAGAGTGAATCTTCTAAGAGTTTGTGACTTCAGCGGCTCCTGCGAGACCAGTATTAGATTCCGATGCACCAGTGCAGGTTTACTGTATCGCTTGGACTTTCACATTGACCATGAAACACAGAAATTGCATGGGTATTGAATACTAAAGGCAGAATGCCAATTCAAGTGCAAGAAGAGTGAATCTTCGAAGATTTAGGGCTTTGAGCGGCTCCTGGGAGACCAGTATTAAATTCCGATGCACCAGTACACTTTTACTGTATCCCTTGGACCTTCACATTGACCATGAAACACAAAAATTGCTTTGGGATTGAATACAAAAGGGACAATGCCGACATAAGTGCAAGAAGAGTCAATTTTCTAAGAGTTTGTGGTTTGAGCGGCTCCTGGCAGACCAGTATTAGATTCCGATGCACCAGTGCAGGTTTACGGTATCCTTTGGACTTTCACATTGACCATGAAACACAGAAAGTGCATCGGGATTGAATACAATAGGGACTATGCCGACTTAAGTACTAGAAGAGTGAAAAATCTAAGAGTTGGTGGTTTGAGCTGATCCTGGGAAATCAGTATAAGATTCCGATGCACCGGAGCAGGTTTACTGTATCCCCTGGACTTTCACATTGACCATGAAACGCAGAAATTGCATCGGGATTGAATATGAATGGGGCAATGCCGACTTAAGTACAAGAAGGGTGAATGTTCTAAGTGTTTCTGCTTTGAGCGGCTCCTGGGAGATTAGTATTAGATTCCGATGCACCAGTAGTGATTAACTGTATCCCATGAACCTTCTCACTGATCTTGAAACACAGAAATTACATCGGGATTGAATACAAAAGAGACAATGCCGACTTAAGTACAACAAGAGTGATTCTTCTAAGAGTTTGTGCTTTGAGCGGCTCCTGGGAGACCAGTATTACATTCTGTTGCACCGGTGACGGTTTACTGTATCCCTTGGAACTTCCCATTGATCATGAAACACAGAAATTTCATCGTGATTGAATACAAAAGGCACAATGCCGACGTAAGTACAAGAAGAGTGAATATTCTAAGAGTTTGTGGTTCGGGCGGCTCATGGGCGACCAGTATTAGACGCCGATGAACCAGTGCAGGTTTACTGTATCCCTTGGACATTCTCATTGACCATGAAACATAGAAATTGCGCCGGGATTGAATACAAAATGCACAATACCGACTTAAGTACAAGAAGAGTGAATCTTCTAAGAGTTTATGATTTGAGCGGCTCCTGGGAGACCAGTATTAGATTCTCATGCACCAGTGCAGGTTGACTGTATCATTTGGACCTTCACATTGACCATGAAACACAGATATTGCATCGGGATTGAACACAAAAGGTACAATGCTGACTTAAGTACCAGAAGAATGATTCTTCTCGGAGTTTGTGCTTTGGGCGGCTCCTGGGAGACCAGTATGAGATTCCGAAGCACCAGTGCAGGTTTACTGTATCCCTTGGACCTTCACATTGTCCATGAAACACACATATCGCATCGGGATTGAATACAAAGTGCACAAAGCCTACTTAAGTACAAGAAGAGTGAATTTTCTAAGAGTTTGTGGTTTGAGCGGCTCCTGGGAGACCAGTATTAGATTCCGATGCACCAGTGCACGATAAATGTATCCCCTTGACCTTCACATTGACCATGAAACACAGAAATTGCATCGGGATTGAATACAAAAGGGACAATGCCGACTTAAGTACAAGAAGAGTGAGTTTTCTAAGAGTTTGTGGTTTGAGAGGCTCCTGGGAGACCAGTATTAGATTCCGATGCACCAGTGCAGGTTTACTGTATCCCTTGGACCTTCACATTGACCATGAAACACAGAAATTGCATCGGGATTGTATACAAAAGTGAAAATGCCGACTTAAGTACAAGAAGAGTGAATTTTCTAAGAGTTTGTGGTTTGAGGGGATCCTGGGAGACGAGTTTCAGATTCCGATGCACCAGTGCAGGTTTAATGTACCCCTTGGACCTTCACATTGCCCATGAGACACAGAAATCGCATTGGGATTGAATACAAAAGGGACAATGCCAACTTAAGTACAAGAAGGTGAATTCTCTAAGAGTTTGTGATTTGAGCGGCTCCTGAGTGACCAGTATTAGATTCCGATGCACCAGTGCAGGTTTACTGTATCCCTTGCACTTCCACATTGAGCATGAAACACAGAAAGAGCATCGGGATTGTATACAAAAGGGACTCTGCCGACTTCAGTAAAAGAAGGGTGAATCTTCTAAGAGTTTCTGATTTGAGCGGCTCCTGGGAGACCAGTATCAGATTCCGATGGACCAGTGCTGATTAACGGTATCCCTTGGACCTTCACATTGAATATGAAACCCAGAAATTACATCGGGATTGAATACAAAAGACACAATGCCGACTTAAGTACAAGAAGAGTGAATCTTATAAGAGTTTGTGCTTTGAGCGGCTCCTGGGAGACAAATATTAGATTCTGATGCACCAGTGCAGGTTGACTGTCTCATTTGGACTTTCACATTGACCATGAAACACAGAAATTGCATCGGGAATGAATACAAAAGGTACAATGCTGACTTAAGTACAAGAAGAATGATTCTTCTCAGAGTTTGTGCTTTGAGCGGCTCATGGGAGACCAGTATGAGATTCCGATGCACCAGTGCAGGTTTACTGTATCCCTTGGACCTTCACATTGACCATAAAACCCAGAAATCGCATCGTGATTGAATACTTATAGCACAATGCTGACTTAAGTACAAGAAGAGTGAATCTTCAAAGGGTTTTGTGGATTGAGCGGCTCATGGGAGTCCAGTATTAGATTCCGATGAACCAGTGCTGGTTTACTGTATCCCTTGGACCTTCACATTGACCATGAAGCAGAGAAATTGCAACGGAATTGAATACAACAGGCAGAATGCCGACTTAAGTACAAGAAAAGTGAATCTTCTAAGAGTTTGTACTTTGAAGGGCTCCAGGGAGACCAGTATTAGACTCCGATTCACCAGTGCAAGCATACTGTATCCCTTGGAATTTCACATTGAGCATGAAACACAGATTTTACATCGGGATTGAATACAAAAGGGACAATGCCAACTTAAGTACAAGAAGAGTGAATCTTCTAAGAGTTTGTGGTATGAGCGGCTCCTGGCTGACCAGTATTAGATTCAATGCTCCAGTGTAGGTTTACTGTATCCCTTGAACCTTCACATTGCCCATGGAACACAGAGATTGCATCGCGATTGAATACAAATCTCACAATGCCAACTTAACTTCAAGATGTATGAATCTTCGAAGAGTTTGTGCTTTGAGCGCCTCCTGGGAGACCTGTATTAGATTCCGATGCACCTGTGCACGATAAATGTCTCCCTTTGACCTTCACATTGACCA
Source organism: Schistocerca piceifrons (assembly GCF_021461385.2). Taxonomy (NCBI): domain Eukaryota; kingdom Metazoa; phylum Arthropoda; class Insecta; order Orthoptera; family Acrididae; genus Schistocerca; species Schistocerca piceifrons. The sequence continues at coordinate 12,989,474 of NC_060138.1, forward strand.
TGAAACACAGAAATTGCATCGGGATTAAGTACAAGAGGGACAATGCCGTCTTAAGTACAAGAAGAATGAATCTTCTAAGAGTTTGTGGTTTGAGCGCCTCCTGGGAGACCAGTAATTGATTCCGATGCACCAGGGCAGGTTTACTGTATCCCGTGGACCTTCACATTGACCATGAAACACAGAAATCGCATCGGGATTGAATACAGAAGGCACAATGCCGACTTAAGTACAAGAAGAATGAATCTTCTAAGAGTTTGTGGTTTAGGCGGCTCATGGGAGACCAGTATTGGATTACGATGAACCAGTGCAGGTTTACTGTATCCCTTGGACATTCTCATTGACCATGAAACATAGAAAGTGCATCGGGATTGAATACAAAATGCACAATACCGACTTAAGTACAAGAAGAGAGAATTTACTAAGAGTTTGCGGTTTGAGCGGCTCCTGGGAGCCCAGTATTAGATTCCGATGCACCAGTGCACCATAAATGTATCCCTTTGCCCTTCACATTGACCATGAAACACAGAAATTGCATCGGGATTGAATACAAAAGGGACAATGCCGACTTAAGTACAAGAAGATTGAATTTTCTAAGAGTTTGTGGTTTGAGCGGCTCCTGGAAGACCAGTATTAGATTCCGATGCACCAGTGCAGGTTAACTGTATCCCTTGGACCTTCACATTGACCATGAAACACAGAAATTGCATGGGTATTGAATACTAAAGGCAGAATGCCAATTTAAGTGCAAGAAGAGTGAATCTTCGAAGATTTAGGGCTTTGAGCGGCTCCTGGGAGACCAGTATTAAATTCCGATGCACCAGTACACTTTTACTGTATCCCTTGGACCTTCACATTGACCATGAAACACAAAAATTGCTTTGGGATTGAATACAAAAGGGACAATGCCGACATAAGTGCAAGAAGAGTCAATTTTCTAAGAGTTTGTGGTTTGAGCGGCTCCTGGCAGACCAGTATTAGATTCCGATGCACCAGTGCAGGTTTACGGTATCCTTTGGACTTTCACATTGACCATGAAACACAGAAAGTGCATCGGGATTGAATACAATAGGGACTATGCCGACTTAAGTACTAGAAGAGTGAAAAATCTAAGAGTTGGTGGTTTGAGCTGATCCTGGGAAATCAGTATTAGATTCCGATGCACCGGTGCAGGTTTACTGTATCCCCTGGACTTTCACATTGACCATGAAACGCAGAAATTGCATCGGGATTGAATATGAATGGGGCAATGCCGACTTAAGTACAAGAAGGGTGAATGTTCTAAGTGTTTCTGCTTTGAGCGGCTCCTGGGAGATTAGTATTAGATTCCGATGCACCAGTAGTGATTAACTGTATCCCATGAACCTTCACACTGATCTTGAAACACAGAAATTACATCGGGATTGAATACAAAAGAGACAATGCCGACTTAAGTACAACAAGAGTGATTCTTCTAAGAGTTTGTGCTTTGAGCGGCTCCTGGGAGACCAGTATTACATTCTGTTGCACCAGTGACGGTTTACTGTATCCCTTGGAACTTCCCATTGATCATGAAACACAGAAATTTCATCGTGATTGAATACAAAAGGCACAATGCCGACGTAAGTACAAGCAGAGCAAATTTCCTAAGAGTTTGTGCTTTGAGCGGCTCCTGGGAGACCAGTATTAGATTCCGATGCACCAGTGCAGGTTTACTGTATCCCTTAGACCTTCACATTGACCATGAAGCACAGAGATTGCATCGGGATTGAATACATAAGGCACAATGCCGACTTAAGTACAAGAAGAGTGAATCTTCTAAGAGTTTGTGGTTCGGGCGGCTCATGGGCGACCAGTATTAGACGCCGATGAACCAGTGCAGGTTTACTGTATTCCTTGGACATTCTCATTGACCATGAAACATAGAAATTGCGCCGGGATTGAATACAAAATGCACAATACCGACTTAAGTACAAGAAGAGTGAATCTTCTAAGAGTTTATGATTTGAGCGGCTCCTGGGAGACCAGTATTAGATTCTCATGCACCAGTGCAGGTTGACTGTATCATTTGGACCTTCACATTGACCATGAAACACAGATATTGCATCGGGATTGAACACAAAAGGTACAATGCTGACTTAAGTACCAGAAGAATGATTCTTCTCGGAGTTTGTGCTTTGGGCGGCTCCTGGGAGACCAGTATGAGATTCCGAAGCACCAGTGCAGGTTTACTGTATCCCTTGGACCTTCACATTGTCCATGAAACGCACATATCGCATCGGGATTGAATACAAAGTGCACAAAGCCTACTTAAGTACAAGAAGAGTGAATTTTCTAAGAGTTTGTGGTTTGAGCGGCTCCTGGGAGACCAGTATTAGATTCCGATGCACCAGTGCACGATAAATGTATCCCCTTGACCTTCACATTGACCATGAAACACAGAAATTGCATCGGGATTGAATACAAAAGGGACAATGCCGACTTAAGTACAAGAAAAGTGAGTTTTCTAAGAGTTTGTGGTTTGAGAGGCTCCTGGGAGACCAGTATTAGATTCCGATGCACCAGTGCAGGTTTACTGTATCCCTTGGACCTTCACATTGACCATGAAACACAGAAATTGCATCGGGATTGTATACAAAAGTGAAAATGCCGACTTAAGTACAAGAAGAGTGAATTTTCAAAGAGTTTGTGGTTTGAGGGGATCCTGGGAGACGAGTTTCAGATTCCGATGCACCAGTGCAGGTTTAATGTACCCCTTGGACCTTCACATTGCCCATGAGACACAGAAATCGCATTGGGATTGAATACAAAAGGGACAATGCCAACTTAAGTACAAGAAGGTGAATTCTCTAAGAGTTTGTGATTTGAGCGGCTCCTGAGTGACCAGTATTAGATTCCGATGCACCAGTGCAGGTTTACTGTATCCCTTGCACTTCCACATTGAGCATGAAACACAGAAAGAGCATCGGGATTGTATACAAAAGGGACTCTGCCGACTTAAGTAAAAGAAGGGTGAATCTTCTAAGAGTTTCTGATTTGAGCGGCTCCTGGGAGACCAGTATCAGATTCCGATGGACCAGTGCTGATTAACGGTATCCCTTGGACCTTCACATTGAATATGAAACCCAGAAATTACATCGGGATTGAATACAAAAGACACAATGCCGACTTAAGTACAAGAAGAGTGAATCTTCTAAGAGTTTGTGCTTTGAGCGGCTCCTGGGAGACAAATATTAGATTCTGATGCACCAGTGCAGGTTGACTGTCTCATTTGGACTTTCACATTGACCATGAAACACAGAAATTGCATCGGGAATGAATACAAAAGGTACAATGCTGACTTAAGTACAAGAAGAATGATTCTTCTCAGAGTTTGTGCTTTGAGCGGCTCATGGGAGACCAGTATGAGATTCCGATGCACCAGTGCAGGTTTACTGTATCCCTTGGACCTTCACATTGACCATAAAACCCAGAAATCGCATCGTGATTGAATACTTATAGCACAATGCTGACTTAAGTACAAGAAGAGTGAATCTTCAAAGGGTTTTGTGGATTGAGCGGCTCATGGGAGTCCAGTATTAGATTCCGATGAACCAGTGCTGGTTTACTGTATCCCTTGGACCTTCACATTGACCATGAAGCAGAGAAATTGCAACGGAATTGAATACAACAGGCAGAATGCCGACTTAAGTATAAGAAAAGTGAATCTTCTAAGAGTTTGTACTTTGAAGGGCTCCAGGGAGACCAGTATTAGACTCCGATTCACCAGTGCAAGCATACTGTATCCCTTGGAATTTCACATTGAGCATGAAACACAGATTTTACATCGGGATTGAATACAAAAGGGACAATGCCAACTTAAGTACAAGAAGAGTGAATCTTCTAAGAGTTTGTGGTATGAGCGGCTCCTGGCTGACCAGTATTAGATTCCATGCTCCAGTGTAGGTTTACTGTATCCCTTGAACCTTCACATTGCCCATGGAACACAGAGATTGCATCGCGATTGAATACAAATCTCACAATGCCAACTTAACTTCAAGATGTATGAATCTTCGAAGAGTTTGTGCTTTGAGCGCCTCCTGGGAGACCTGTATTAGATTCCGATGCACCTGTGCACGATAAATGTCTCCCTTTGACCTTCACATTGACCATGAAACACAGAAATTGCATCGGGATTAAGTACAAGAGGGACAATGCCGTCTTAAGTACAAGAAGAATGAATCTTCTAAGAGTTTGTGGTTTGAGCGCCTCCTGGGAGACCAGTAATTGATTCCGATGCACCAGGGCAGGTTTACTGTATCCCGTGGACCTTCACATTGACCATGAAACACAGAAATCGCATCGGGATTGAATACAGAAGGCACAATGCCGACTTAAGTACAAGAAGAATGAATCTTCTAAGAGTTTGTGGTTTAGGCGGCTCATGGGAGACCAGTATTGGATTACGATGAACCAGTGCAGGTTTACTGTATCCCTTGGACATTCTCATTGACCATGAAACATAGAAAGTGCATCGGGATTGAATACAAAATGCACAATACCGACTTAAGTACAAGAAGAGAGAATTTACTAAGAGTTTGCGGTTTGAGCGGCTCCTGGGAGCCCAGTATTAGATTCCGATGCACCAGTGCACCATAAATGTATCCCTTTGCCATTCACATTGACCATGAAACACAGAAATTGCATCGGGATTGAATACAAAAGGGACAATGCCGACTTAAGTACAAGAAGATTGAATTTTCTAAGAGTTTGTGGTTTGAGCGGCTCCTGGAAGACCAGTATTAGATTCCGATGCACCAGTGCAGGTTAACTGTATCCCTTGGACCTTCACATTGACCATGAAACACAGAAATTCCATCGGGATTGAATACAAAACTCACAAGGCCAACTTAACCTCAAGAAGTGTCAATCTTCGGAGCGTTTGTGCTTTGAGCGACTCCTAGGAGACCTGTATTAGATTCCGATGCACCAGTGCAGGTTTACTCTATCCCTTGGAAGTTCACATTGACCATGAAACACAGAAATCGCATCGGGATTGATTAAAAAAGGCGCAATGCCGACTTAACTATACAAGAAGAGTGAATCTTCTAAGAGTTTGTGGTTTAGGCGGCTCATGGGAGACCAGTATTAGATTCCGATGCACCAGTGCAGGTTTACTGTATCCCTTGGACCTTCACATTGACCATGAATCACAGAAATTGCATCGGGATTGAATACAAAAGGGACAATGCCGACTTAAGTACAAGAAGAGTGAATTATTCAAGAGTTTGTAGTTTGAGCGGCTCCTGGGAGACCAGTATTAGATTCCGATGGACCAGTGCAGGTTTACTGTATCCCTTGGACCTTCACATTGACCATGAAACCCAGAAATCGCATCGGGATTGAATACTTATTGCACAATGCTGACTTAAGTACAAGAAGAGTGAATCTTCTAAGGGTTTTGTGGATTGAGAGGCTCATGGGAGTCCAGTAATAGATTCCGATGCACCAGTGCTGGTTTACTGTATCCCTTGGACCTTCACATTGACCATGAAGCACAGAATCTGCATCGGAATTGAACACAAAAGGCACAATGCCGAAATAAGTACAAGAAAAGTGAATCTTCTAAGAGTTTGTACTTTGTACGGCTCCAGGGGGACCAGCATTAGAATCCGATTCACCAGTGCAAGTTTACTGTATCCCTTGGACCTTCACATTGAGCATGAAACAACGATATTGCATCGGGATTGAATACAAAAGGGACAATGCCGACTTAAGTACAAGAAGAGTGAATCTTCTAAGAGTTTGTGCTTCGAGCAGCTCCTGGGAGACCAGTATTAGATTGCGATGCACCAGTGCACGTTGACTGTATCATTTGGACCTTCACATTGACTATGAAACACAGAGATTGCATCGGGATTGAATACAAAAGCACAATGCCGACTTAGGTACAAGAAGAGTAAATCTTCTAAGAGTTTGTGGTTTGAGGTGCTCCTGGCTGACCAGTATTAGATTCCGATGCACCAGTACAGGTTTACTGTATCCCTTGAACCTTCACATTGACCATGAAACACAGAAATTGCATCGAGATTGAATACAAAAAGCACAATGCCGACTCAAGTACAAGAAATGTGAATCTTCTAAGAGTTTGTACTTTGAACAGCTCCAGGGAGACCGGTATTAGATTCCGATTCACCAGTGCAAGTTTACTGTATCCCTTGGACCGTCATATTGAGGATGAATCACAGAAATTGCATAGGGTTTGAATACAAAAAGGAAAATGCCGACTTAAGTACAAGAAGAGTGAATCTTGTAAGAGTTTGTGGTTGGGGCTGGTCATGGGAGACCAGTATTAGATTCCGATGATCCCGTGCAGGTTTACTGTATCCCTTGGACATTCTCATTGACCATGAAACTTAGAAATTGCATCGGGATTGAATACAAAATGCACAATACCGACTTAAGTACAAGATGAGTGAATCTTCTAAGAGTTTATGCTCTGAGCGGCTCCTGGGAGACCAGTATTAGATTCTGATGCACCAGTGCAGGTTGACTGTATCATTTGGACCTTCACATTGACCATGAAACACAGAAATTGCATCGGGATTGAATACAAAATGTACAATGCTGACTAAGTACAAGAAGAATGATTCTTCTCGGAGTTTGTGCTTTGAGCGGCTCCTGGGAGACCAGTATGTGATTCCGATTCACCAGTGCAGGTTTACTGTATCCCTTGGCCCTTCACATTGTCCATGATACACACATATCGCTTCGGGATTGAATACAAAATGCACAATGCCAACTTAAGTACAAGAAGAGTGAATTTTCTAAGAGTTTGTGGTTTGAGTGGCTCCTGGGAGACCGACCAGTATTAAATTCCGATGCACCAGTGCACGATAAATGTATCCCTTTGACCTTCACATTGACCATGAAACACAGAAATCGCATCGGGATTGAATACTTATTGCACAATGCTGACTTAAGTACAAGAAGAATGAATCATCTAAGGGTTTTGTTGTTTGAGCGGCTCTTGGGAGTCCAGTATTAGATTCCCATGCACCAGTGCTGGTTAACTGTATCCCTTGGACCCTCACATTGCCCATGAAGCAGAGAAATTGCATCGGAATTGAATACGACAGGCAGAATGCCGACTCAAGTACAAGAAAAGCGAATCTTCCAAAAGTTTGTACTTTGAACAGCTCCAGGGAGACCAGTATAAGATTCCGATTCACCAGTTCAAGTTTACTGTATCCCTTGGACCTTCACATTGAGCATGAAACACAGATGTTTCATCGGGATTGAATACAAAAGGGACAATGCCGACTTAAGTACAAGAAGAGTGAATCTTCTAAGAGTTTGTGGTTTGGGCGGGTCATGGGAGACCAGTATTAGATTCAGATGAACCAGTGCAGGTTTACTGTATCCCTTGGACATTCTCATTGACGATGAAACATAGAAATTGCATCGGGATTGAATACAAAATGCACAATACCGACTTAAGTACAAGGAGAATGAATCTTCTAGGAGTTTATGCTTTGAGCGGCTCCTGGGAGACCAGTATTAGATTCCGATGCACCAGTGCAGATTTACTGGATTCCTTGGACTTTCACATTGTCCATGAAACCCACGTATCGCATCGGGATTGAATACAAAATGCACAATGCAAATTTAAGTACTAGAAGAGTGAATTTTCTAAGAGTTTGTGGTTTGAGCAGCTCCTGGGAGCCCAGTATTAGATTCCAATGCACCAGTGCACGATACATGTATCCCTTTGACCTTCACATTGACCATGAAACACAGAAATTTCACCGGGATTGAATATAAAAGGGACAATGCCGACTTAAATACAAGAAGAGTGAATTTTCTAAGAGTTTGTGGTTTGAGCGGCTCCTGGGAGACCAGTATTAGATTCTGATGCACCAGTGCAGGTTGACTGTATCATTTGGACCTTCACATTGACCATGAAACACAGAAATTGCATCGGGATTGAATACAAAAGGTACAATGCTATCTTAAGTACAAGAAGAATGATTCTTCTCGGAGTTTGTGCTTTGAGCGGCTCCTGGGAGACCAGTATGAGATTCCGATGCACCAGTGCAGGTTAACTGTATCCCTTGGCCCTTCACATTGTCCATGAAACACACATATCGCAACGAGATTGAATAGAAAATGCACAATGCCAACTTAAGTACAAGAAGAGTGAGTTTTTTAAGTGTTTGTGGTTTGAGCGGCTCCTCGGAGACCAGTATTAGAGTCTGATGCACCAGTGCACGATAAATGTATCCCTTTGACATTCACATTGACCATGAAACACAAAAAATGCATCGGGATTGAATACAAAAGGGACAATGCCGACTTAAGCACAAGAAGAGTGAATCTTCTAAGAGTTTCTGGTTTGAGCGGCTCCTGGCTGACCTGTATTAGATTCCGATGCACCAGTGCAGGATTACTGTATCCCTTGAACCTTCACATTGACCATGAAACACAGAAATCACATCGGGATTTAATACAAAAGGGACAATGCCGACTTAAGTACAAGAAGGTGAATTTTCTAAGAGTTTGTGGTTTGAGCAGCTCCTGAGAGACCAGTATTAGATTCCGATGCAGCAGTGCACGTTTACTGTATCCCTTGACCCTTCACATTGACCATGAAACACAGAAATTGCATCGGGATTGAATACATAAGGCACAATGCCGACTTAAGTACAAGAAGAGTGAATCTTCTAAGAGTTTGTGCTTTGAGCGGCTCCTGGGAGACCAGTATTAGATTGCGATGCACCAGTGCACGTTGACTGTATCATTTGGACCTTCACATTGACTATGAAACACAGATTTTACGTCGGGATTGAATACAAAAGGCACAATGCCGACTTAAGTACAAGAAGAGTGAATCCTCTAAGAGTTTTTGGTTTGGGCGGCTCATGGGAGACCAGTATTAGATTCCGATGAACCAGTGCAGGTTTACTGTATCCCTTGGACATTCTCATTGACCATGAAACATAGAAATTGCATCAGGATTGAATACAAAATGCACAATACCGACTTAACCACAAGAAGAGTGAATCTTCTAAGAGTTTATGCTTTGAGCGGCCCCTGGAAGACCAGTATTAGGTTCTGATGCACCAGTGCAGGTACACTGTATCATTTGCACCTTCACATTGACCATGACACACAGAAATTACATCGGGATTGAATACAAAAGGTACAATGCTGACTTAAGTACAAGAAGAAAGATTCTTCTCGGAAATTGTGCTTTGAGCGGCTCCTGGGAGACCAGTATGAGATTCCGATGCACCAGTGCAGGTTTACTGTATCCCTTGGCCCTTCACATTGTCCATGAAACACACATATCGCATCGGGATTGAATACAAAATGCACAATGCCAACTTAAGTACAAGAAGAGTGAATTTTTTAACAGTTCGTGGTTTGAGCGGCTCCTGAGAGACCAGTATTAGATTCCGATGCACCAGTGCAGGTTTACTGTATCCCTTGGACCTTCACATTGACCATGAAACACAGATTTTCCGTCGGGATTGAATACAAAAGGCACAATGCCGACTTAAGTACAAGAAGAGTGAATCTTCTAAGAGTTTGTGGTTTGGGCGGCTCATGGGAGACCAGTATTAGATTCCGATGAACCATTGCAGGTTTACTGTATCCCTTGGACATTCTCACTGACCATGAAACATAGAAATTGCATCGGGATTGAATACAAAATGCACAATACCGACTTAAGTACAAGAAGAGTGAATCTTCTAAGAGTTTATGCTTTGAGCGGCTCCTGGGAGACGAGTATTAAATTCTGATGCACCGGTGCAGGTTGACTGTACCATTTGGACCTTCACATTGACCATGAAACACAGAAATTGCATCGAGATTGAATACAAAAGGTACAATGCTGACTTAAGTACAAGAAGAAAGATTCTTCTCGGAGTTTGTGCTTTGAGCGGCTCCTGGGAGACACGTATGAGATTCCGATGCACCAGTGCAGGTTTACTGTATCCCTTGGCCATTCACATTGTCCATGAAACACACATATCGCATCGGGATTGAATACAAAATGCACAATGCCAACTTAAGTACAAGAAGAGTGAAATTTTTAAGAGTTTGTGGTTTGAGCCGTTCCTGGGAGACCAGTATTAAAGTCCGATGGACCAGTGCACGATAAATGTATCCCTTTGACCTTCACACTGACCATGAAACACAGAAATTGCATCGGGATTGAATACAAAAGGGACAATGCCGACTTAAGTACAAGAAGAGTGAATTTTCTTAGAGTTTGTGGTTTGAGCGGCTCCTGGGAGATCAGTATTAGATTCCGATGCACCAGTGCAGGTTTACTGTATCCCTTGGACCTTCACATTGACCATGAAACACTGAAATTGCATCGGGATTGAATACAAAAGTGACAATGCCGACTTAAGTACAAGAAGAGTGAATTTTCTAAGAGTTTGTGGTTTGAGCGGCTCCTGGGAGACCAATCAGATTCCGATGCACCAGTGCAGGTTTTATGTATCCCTTGGACCTTCACATTGACCATGAAGCACAGAAATCGCACCGGGATTGAATACTTATTGCACAGTGCTGACTAAAGTACAAGAAGAGTGAATCTTCTAAGGGTTTTGTGGTTTGAGCGGCCCATGGGAGTACAGTATTAGATTCCGATGCACCAGTGCTGGTTTACTGTATCCCTTGGACCTTCACATTGACCATGAAGCACAGAAATTGCATCAGAATTGAATACAACAGGCAGAATGCCGACTTAAGTACAAGAAAAGTGAATCTTCTAAGAGTTTGTACTTTGAACAGCTCCAGGGAGACCAGTATTAGATTCCGATGCACCAGTGCAAGTTTACTGTATCCCTTGACCCTTCACAATTGACCATGAAACACAGAAATTGCATCGGGATTGAATACATAAGGCACAATGCCGACTTAAGTACAAGAAGAGTGAATCTTCTAAGAGTTTGTGCTTTGAGCGGCTCCTGGGAGACCAGTATTAGATTGCGATGCACCAGTGCACGTTGACTGTATCATTTGGACCTTCACATTGACTATGAAACACAGAGATTGCTTCGGGATTGAATACAAAAGCACAATGCCGACTTAAGTACAAGAAGAGTGAATCTTCTAAGAGTTTGTGGTTTGAGCAGTTCCTGGCTGACCTGTAGTAGATTCCGATGCACCAGTGCAGGTTTACTGTATCCCTTGAACCTTCACATTGACCATGAAACACAGATTTTCCGTCGAGATTGAATACAAAAGGCACAATGCTGACTTAAGTACAAGAAGAGTGAATCTTCTAAGAGTTTGTGGTTTGGGCGACTCATGGGAGACCAGTATTAGATTCCGATGAACCAGTGCAGGTTTACTGTATCCCTTGGACATTCTCCTTGACCATGAAACATAGAAATTCCATCGGGATTGAATACAAAATGCACAAGACCGACTTAATTACAATAAGAGTGAATCTTCTAAGAGTTTATGCTTTGAGCGGCTCCTGGGAGACCAGTATTAGATTCTGATGCACCAGTGCAGGTTGACTGTATCATTTGGACCTTCAAATTGACCATGAAACACAGAAATTGCATCACGATTGAAGACAAAACTCACAATGCCAACTTAACCTCAAGAAGTGTGAATCTTCGACGAGTTCGTGCTTTGAGCGTCTCCTGGGAGACCTGTATTAGATTCCGATGCACCAGTACACGTTTACTGTATCCCTTTGACCTTCACATTGACCATGAAACACAGAAATTGCATCGGGATTCAATACGAAAGGGACAATGCCGACTTAAGTACAACAAAAGTTAATCTTCTAAGAGTTTGTGGTTTGAGCGGCTCCAGGGTGACCAGAACTAGATTCCGATGCACCAGTGGAGGTTTACTGTGTCGCTTCGACCTTCACACTGACCATGAAACACAGAAATTGCATGAGTATTGAATACTAAAGGCAGAATGCCAACTTAAGTACAAGAAGAGTGAATCTTCGAAGATTTAGTGCTTTGAGCGGCTCCTGGGAGACCAGTATTATATTCCGATGCACCTGTGCAGGTTGACTGTATCATTTGGAATTTCACATAGACCATGAAAGACAGAAATTGCATCGGGATTGAATACAAAAGGGACAATACCGAATTAAGTACAAGAAGAGTGAATTATCTAAGAGTTTGTGGTTTGAGCGGCTCCTGGGAGATCAGTATTAGATTCTGATGCTCCAGTGCAGGTTGACTGTATCATTTGGACCTTCACATTGACCATGAAACACAGAAATTGCATCGGGATCGAATACAAAAGGTACAATGCTGACTTAAGTACAAGAAGAATGATTCTTCTCGGAGTTTGTGCTTTGAGCGGCTCCTGGGAGACCAGTATGAGATTCCGATGCACCAGTGCAGGTTTACTGTATCCCTTGGCCCTTGACATTGTCCATGAAACACACATATCGCAACGAGATTTAATAGAAAATGCACAATGCCAACTTAAGTACAAGAAGAGTGAGTTTTTTAAGTGTTTGTGGTTTGAGCGGCTCCTCGGAGATCAGTATTAGAGTCCGATGCACCAGTGCACGATAAATGTATCCCTCTGACCTTCACATTGACCATGAAACACAAAAAATGCATCGGGATTGAATACAAAAGGGACACTGCCGACTTAAGCACAAGAAGAGTGAATCTTCTAAGAGTTTGTGGTTTGAGCGCCTCCTGGGGGACCAGTATTAGATTCTGTTGCACCAGTTCACGTTTACTGTATCCCTTGACCCTTCCCATTGACCATGAAACACTGAAATTCCATCGGGATTGAATACATAAGGCACAATGCCGACTTAAGTACAAGAAGAGTGAATCTTCTAAGAGTTTGTGCTTTGAGCGGCTCCTGGGAGACCAGTATTAGATTGCGATGCACCAGCGCACGTTGACTGTATCATTTGGACCTTCACATTGACTATGAAACACAGAGATTGCTTCGGGATTGAATACAAAAGCACAATGCCGACTTAAGTACAAGAAGAGTGAATCTTCTAAGAGTTTCTGGTTTGAGCGCCTCCTGGCTGACCTGTATTACGTTCCGATGCACCAGTGCAGGTTTACTGTATCCCTTGAACCTTCACATTGACCATGAAACACAGAAATCTCATCGGGATTGAATACAAAAGGGACAATGCCGACTTAAGTACAAGAAGGTGAATTTTTTAAGAGTTTGTGGTTTGAGCGGCTCCTGAGAGACCAGTATTAGATTCCGATGCACCAGTGCACGTTTACTGTATCCCTTGACCCTTCATATTGACCATGAAACACAGAAATTGCATCGGGATTGAATACATAAGGCACAATGCCGACTTAAGTACAAGAAGAGTGAATCTTTTAAGAGTTTGTGCTTTGAGCGGCTCCTGGGAGACCAGTATTAGATTGCGATATACCAGTGCACGTTGACTGTATCATTTAGACCTTCACATTGACTATGAAACACAGATTTTCCGTCGGGATTGAATACAAAAGGCACAATGCAGACTTAAGTACAAGAAGAGTGAATCTTCTAAGAGTTTGTGGTTTGGGCGGCTCATGGGAGACCAGTATTAGATTCCGATGAACCAGTGCAGGTTTACTGTATCCCTTGGACATTCTCATTGACCATGAAACATAGAAATTGCATCCTGATTGAATACAAAATGCACAATACCGACTTAACTACAACAAGAGTGAATCTTCTAAGAGTTTATGCTTTGAGCGGCCCCTGGGAGACCAGTATTAGGTTCTGATGCACCAGTGCAGGTAGACTGTATCATTTGGACCTTCACATTGACCATGACACACAGAAATTGCATTGGGATTGAATACAAAAGGTACAATGCTGACTTAAGTACAAGAAGAAAGATTCTTCTCGGAAAAATTTGCTTTGAGCGGCTCCTGGGAGACCAGTATGGGATTCCGATGCACCAGTGCAGGTTTACTGTATCCCTTGGCCCTTCACATTGTCCATGAAACACACATATCGCATCGGGATTGAATACAAAATGCACAATGCCAACTTAAGTACAAGAAGAGTGAATTTTTTAACAGTTCGTGGTTTGAGCGGCTCCTGAGAGACCAGTATTAGATTCCGATGCACCAGTGCAGGTTTACTGTATCCCTTGGACCTTCACATTGACCATGAAAAACAGATTTTCCGTCGGGATTGAATACAAAAGGCACAATGCCGACTTAAGTACAAGAAGAGTGAATCTTCTAAGAGTTTGTAGTTTGGGCGGCTCATGGGAGACCAGTATTAGATTCCAATGAACCAGTGCAGGTTTACTGTATCCGTTGGACATTCTCACTGACCATGAAACATAGAAATTGCATCGGGATTGAATAGAAAATGCACAATACCGACTTAAGTACAAGAAGAGTGAATCTTCTAAGAGTTTATTCTTTGAGCGACTCCTGGGAGACCAGTATTAAATTCTGATGCACGAGTGCAGGTTGACTGTACCATTTGGACCTTCACATTGACCATGAAACACAGAAATTGCATCGGGATTGAATACAAAAGGTACAATGCTGACTTAAGTACAAGAAGAAAGATTCTTCTCGGAGTTTGTGCTTTGAGCGGCTCCTGGGAGACACGTATGAGATTCCGATGCACCAGTGCAGGTTTACTGTATCCCTTGGCCATTCACATTGTCCATGAAACACACATATCGCATCGGGATCGAATACAAAATGCACAATGCCAACTTAAGTACAAGAAGAGTGAATTTTTTAAGAGTTTGTGGTTTGAGCGGTTCCTGGGAGACCAGTATTAGAGTCCGATGGACCAGTGCACGATAAATGTATCCCTTTGGCCTTCACATTGACCATGAAACACAGAAATTGCATCGGGATTGAATACAAAAGGGACAATGCCGACTTAAGTACAAGAAGAGTGAATTTTCTAAGAGTTTGTGGTTTGAGCGGCTCCTGGGAGATCAGTATTAGATTCCGATGCACCAGTGCAGGTTTACTGTATTCCTTGGACCTTCACATTGACCATGAAACACTGAAATTGCATCGGGATTGAATACAAAAGTGACAATGCCGACTTAAGTACAAGAAGAGTGAATTTTCTAAGAGTTTGTGGTTTGAGCGGCTCCTGGGAGACCAATATCAGATTCCGATGCACCAGTGCAGGTTTTATGTATCCCTTGGACCTTCACATTGACCACGAAACACAGCAATCGCATCGGGATTGAATACTTATTGCACAGTGCTGACTAAAGTACAAGAAGAGTGAATCTTCTAAGGGTTTTGTGGCTTGAGCGGCCCATGGGAGTACAGTATTAGATTCCGATGCACCAGTGCTGGTTTACTGTATCCCTTGGACCTTCACATTGACCATGAAGCACAGAAATTGCATCGGAATTGAATACAACAGGCAGAATGCCGACTTAAGTACAAGAAAAGTGAATCTTCTAAGAGTTTGTACTTTGAACAGCTCCAGGGAGACCAGTATTAGATTCCGATGCACCAGTGCAAGTTTACTGTATCCCTTGGACCTTCACATTGAGCATGAAACACAGATATTACATCGGGATTGAATACAAAAGGGACAATACCGACTTAAGTACAAGAAGAGTGAACCTTCTAAGAGTTTGTGGTTTCAGCGCCTCCTGGGAGACCAGTATTAGATTCCGATGCACCAGTGCACGTTTACTGTATCCCTTGACCCTTCACATTGACCATGAAACACAGAAATTGCATCGGGATTGAATACATAACGCACAATGCCCACTTAAGTACAAGAAGAGTGAATCTTCTAAGAGTTTGTGCTTTGAGCGGCTCCTGGGAGACCAGTATTAGATTGCGATGCACCAGTGCACGTTGACTGTATCATTTGGACCTTCACATTGACTATGAAACACAGAGATTGCTTCGGGATTGAATACAAAAGCACAATGCCGACTTAAGTACAAGAAGAGTGAACCTTCTAAGAGTTTGTGGTTTGAGCAGTTCCTGGCTGACCTGTAGTAGATTCCGATGCACCAGTGCAGGTTTACTGTATCCCTTGAACCTTCACATTGACCATGAAACACAGACTTTCCGTCGAGATTGAATACAAAAGGCACAATGCCGACTTAAGTACAAGAAGAGTGAATCTTCTAAGAGTTTGTGGTTTGGGCGGCTCATGGGAGACCAGTATTAGATTCCGATGAACCAGTGCAGGTTCACTGTATCCCTTTGACCTTCACATTGACCATGAAACACAGATATTACATCGGGATTGAATACAAAAGGGACAATACCGACTTAAGTACAAGAAGAGTGAACCTTCTAAGAGTTTGTGGTTTCAGCGCCTCCTGGGAGACCAGTATTAGATTCCGATGCACCAGTGCAGGTTTACTGTATCCCTTGAACCTTCACATTGACCATGAAACACAGACTTTCCGTCGAGATTGAATACAAAAGGGACAATGCCGACTTAAGTACAAGAAAAGTGAATCTTCTAAGAGTTTGTGGTTTGAGCGGCTCCAGGGTGACCAGAACTAGATTCCGATGCACCAGTGGATGTTTACTGTGTCGCTTCGAACTTCACACTGACCATGAAACACAGAAATTGCATGAGTATTGAATACTAAAGGCAGAATGCCAACTTAAGTACAAGAAGGGTGAATCTTCGAAGATTTAGTGCTTTGAGCGGCTCCTGGGAGACCAGTATTATATTCCGATGCACCTGTGCAGGTTGACTGTATCATTTGGAATTTCACATAGACCATGAAAGACAGAAATTGAATCGGGATTGAATACAAAAGGGACAATACCGAATTAAGTACAAGAAGAGTGAATTTTCTAAGAGTTTGTGGTTTGAGCGGCTCCTGGGAGATCAGTATTAGATTCCGATGCACCAGTGCACGTTGACTGTATCTTTTGGACCTTCACATTGACTATGAAACACAGAGATTGCTTCGGCATTGAATACAAAAGCACAATGCCGACTTAAGTACAAGAAGAGTGAATCTTCTAAGTGTTTGTGGTTTGAGCGGTTCCTGGCTGACCTGTATTAGATTCCGATGCACCAGTGCAGGTTTACTGTATCCCTTGAACCTTCACATTGACCATGAAACACAGATATTGCATCGGGATTGAATACATAACTCACAATGCCAACTTAACCTCAAGAAGTGTGAATCCTCCGAGAGTTGTGTTTTGAGCGCCTCCTGGGAGACCTGTATTAGATTTCGATGCACTAGTGCACCTTTACTGTATGTTTTTGACCTTCACATTGACCATGAAATACAGAAATCACATCGGGATTGAATACAAATGGGACTATGCCGACTTAAGTACAAGAAGGTGAGTTTTCTAAGAGTTTGTGGTTTGAGCGGCTTCTGAGAGACCAGTATTAGATTCCGATGCACCATTGCAGGTTTACTGTATCCCTTGGACCTTCACATTGACCATGAAACACAGAAATTCCGTCGGGATTGAATACAAAAGGCACAATGCCGACTTAAGTACAAGAAGAGTGAATCTTCTAAGAGTTTGTGGTTTGGGCTGCTCATGGGAGACCAGTATTAGATTCCGATGAACCAGTGCAGGTTTACTGTATCCCTTGGACATTACCATTGACCATGAAACATAGAAATTGCATCGGGATTGAATACAAAATGCACAATACCGACTTAAGTACAAGAAGAGTGAATCCTCTAAGAGTTTATGCTTTGAGCGGCTCCTGGGAGACCAGTATTAGATTCTGATGCACCAGTGCAGGTTGACTGTATCATTTGGACCTTCACATTGACCATGAAACACAAAAATTGCATCGGGATCGAATACAAAAGGTACAATGCTGACTTAAGTACAAGAAGAATGATTCTTCTCGGAGTTTGTGCTTTGAGCGGCTCCTGGGAGACCAGTATGAGATTCCGATCCACCAGTGCAGGTTTACTGTATCCCTTGGCCCTTCACATTGTCCATGAAACGACACATATCGCAACGAGATTTAATAGAAAATGCACAATGCCAACTTAAGTACAAGAAGAGTGAGTTTTTTAAGTGTTTGTGGTTGAGCGGCTCCTCGGAGACCAGTATTAGAGTCCGATGCACCAGTGCACGATAAATGTATCCCTTTGACCTTCACATTGACCATGAAACACAAAAAATGCATCGGGATTGAATACAAAAGGGACAATGCCGACTTAAGCACAAGAAGAGTGAATCTTCTAAGAGTTTGTGGTTTGAGCGCCTCCTGGGAGACCAGTATTAGATTCTGATGCACCAGTTCACGTTTACTGTATCCCTTGACCCTTCCCATTGACCATGAAACACAGAAATTGCATCGGGATTGAATACATAAGGCACAATGCCGACTTAATTACAAGAAGAGGGAATCTTCTAAGAGTTTGTGCTTTGAGCGGCTCCTGGGAGACCAGTATTAGATTGCGATGCACCAGTGCACGTTGACTGTATCATTTGGACCTTCACATTGACTATGAAACACAGAGATTGCTTCGGGATTGAATACAAAAGCACAATGCCGACTTAAGTACAAGAAGAGTGAATCTTCTAAGAGTTTATGCTTTGAGCGGCCCCTGGGAGACCAGTATTAGGTTCAGATGCACCAGTGCAGGTAGACTGTATCATTTGGACCTTCACATTGACCATGACACACAGAAATTGCATCGGGATTGAGTACAAAAGGTACAATGCTGACTTAAGTACAAGAAGAAAGATTCTTCTCGGAAATTGTGCTTTGAGCGGCTCCTGGGAGACCAGTATGAGATTCCGATGCACCAGTGCAGGTTTACTGTATCCCTTGGCCCTTCACATTGTCCATGAAACACACATATCGCATCGGGATTGAATACAAAATGCACAATGCCAACTTAAGTACAAGAAGAGTGAATTTTTTAAGAGTTTGTGGTTTGAGCGGTTCCTGGGAGACCAGTATTAGAGTCCGATGGACCAGTGCACGATAAATGTATCCCTTTGACCTCCACATTGACAATGAAACACAGAAATTGCATCGGGATTGAATACAAAAGAGACAATGCCGACTTAAGTACAAGAAGAGTGAATTTTCTAAGAGTTTGTGGTTTGAGCGGCTCCTGGGAGATCAGTATTAGATTCCGATGCACCAGTGCAGGTTTACTGTATTCCTTGGACCTTCACATTGACCATGAAACACTAAAATAGCATCGGGATTGAATACTTATTGCACAATGCTGACTAAAGTACAAGAAGAGTGAATCTTCTAAGGGTTTTGTGGTTTGAGCGGCCCATGGGAGTACAGTATTAGATTCCGACGCACCAGTGCTGGTTTACTGTATCCCTTGGACCTTCACATTGACCATGAAGCACAGAAATTGCATCGGAATTGAATACAACAGGCAGAATGCCGACTTCAGTACAAGAAAAGTGAATCTTCTAAGAGTTTGTACTTTGAACAGCTCCAGGGAGACCAGTATTAGATTCCGATGCACCAGTGCAAGGTTACTGTATCCCTTGGACCTTCACATTAAGCATGAAACACAGATATTACATCGGGATTGAATACAAAAGGGACAATACCGACTTAAGTAGAAGCAGAGTGAATCTCCTAAGAGTTTGTGTTTGAGCGGCTCCTGGGAGACCAGTATTAGATTCCGATGAACCAGTGCAGGTTTACTGTATCCCTTGGAACTTCACATTGACCATGAAACACAGAGATTGTATCGGGATTGAACACAAATGGGACAATGCCTACTTAAGAACAAGAAGAATGAATCTTCTAAGAGTTTGTGCTTTGAGCGGCTCCTGGGAGACCAGTATTAGATTGCGATGCACCAGTGCACGTTGACTGTATCATTTGGACCTTCACATTGACTATGAAACACAGAGATTGCTTCGGGATTGAATACAAAAGCACAATGCCGACTTAAGTACAAGAAGAGTGAATCTTCTAAGAGTTTGTGGTTTGAGCAGTTCCTGGCTGTCCTGTAGTAGATTCCGATGCACCAGTGCAGGTTTACTAGGTTTACTGTATCCCTTGAAGCTTCACATTGACCATGAAACACAGATTTTCCGTCGGGATTGAATACAAAAGGCACAATGCCGACTTAAGTACAAGAAGAGTGAATCTTCTAAGAGTTTGTGGTTTGGGCGGCTCATGGGAGACGAGTATTAGATTCCGATGAACCAGTGCAGGTTTACTATATACCTTGGACATTCTCCTTGACCATGAAACAAAGAAATTGCATCGGGATTGAATACAAAATGCACAATACCGACTTAAGTACAAGAAGAGTGAATCTTCTAAGAGTTTATGCTTTGAGCGGCTCCTGGGAGACCAGTATTAGATTCTGATGCACCAGTGCAGGTTGACTGTATCATTTGGACCTTCAAATTGACCATGAAACACAGAAATTGCATCGCGATTGAATACAAAACTCACAATGCCAACTTAACCTCAAGAAGTGTGAATCTTCGAAGAGTTTGTGCTTTGAGCGTCTCCTGGGAGACCTGTATTAGATTCCGATGCACCAGTACACGTTTACTGTATCCCTTTGACCTTCACATTGACCATGAAACACAGAAATTGCATCGGGATTCAATACAAAAGGGACAATGCCGACTTAAGTACAAGAAAAGTGAATCTTCTAAGAGTTTGTGGTTTGAGCGGCTCCAGGGTGACCAGAAGTAGATTCCGATGCACCAGTTCACGTTTACTGTATCCCTTGGACCTTCACATTGACCATGAAACACAAAAGTTGCTTTGGGATTGAATACAAAAGGGACAATGCCGACATAAGTGCAAGAAGAGTGAATTTTCTAAGAGTTTGTGGTTTGAGCGGCTCCTGGGAGACCAATATCAGATTCCGATGCACCAGTGCAGGTTTTATGTATCCCTTGGACCTTCACATTGACCATGAAACACAGAAATCGCATCGGGATTGAATACTTATTGCACAATGCTGACTAAAGTACAAGAAGAGTGAATCTTCTAAGGGTTTTGTGGTTTGAGCGGCCCATGGGAGTACAGTATTAGATTCCGATGCACCAGTGCTGGTTTACTGTATCCCTTGGACCTTCACATTGACCATGAAGCACAGAAATTGCATCGGAATTGAATACAACAGGCAGAATGCCGACTTAAGTACAAGAAAAGTGAATCTTCTAAGAGTTTGTACTTTGAACAGCTCCAGGGAGACCAGTATTAGATTCCGATGCACCAGTGCAAGTTTACTGTATCCCTTGGACCTTCACATTGAGCATGAAACACAGATATTACATCGGGATTGAATACAAAAGGGACAATACCGACTTAAGTACAAGAAGAGTGAACCTTCTAAGAGTTTGTGGTTTCAGCGCCTCCTGGGAGACCAGTATTAGATTCCGATGCACCAGTGCACGTTTACTGTATCCCTTGACCCTTCACATTGACCATGAAACACAGAAATTGCATCGGGATTGAATACATAAGGCACAATGCCGACTTAAGTACAAGAAGAGTGAATCTTCTAAGAGTTTGTGCTTTGAGCGGCTCCTGGGAGACCAGTATTGGATTGCGATGCACCAGTGCACGTTGACTGTATCATTTGGACCTTCACATTGACTATGAAACACAGAGATGGCTTCGGGATTGAATACAAAAGCACAATTCCGACTTAAGTACAAGAAGAGTGAATCTTCTAAGAGTTTGTGGTTTGAGCAGTTCCTGGCTGACCTGTAGTAGATTCCGATGCACCAGTGCAGGTTTACTGCATCCCTTGAACCTTCACATTGACCATGAAACACAGATTTTCCGTCGGGATTGAATACAAAAGGCACAATGCCGACTTAAGTACAAGAAGAGTGAATCTTCTAAGAGTTTGTGGTTTCGGCGGCTCATGGGAGACCAGTATTAGATTCCGATGAACCAATGCAGGTTTACTGTATCCCTTGGACATTCTCCTTGACCATGAAACATAGAAATTGCATCGGGATTGAATACAAAATGCACAATACCGACTTAAGTACAAGAAGAGTGAATCTTCTAAGAGTTTATGCTTTGAGCGGCTCCTGGGAGACCAGTATTAGATTCTGATGCACCAGTGCAGGTTGACTGTATCATTTGGACCTTCAAATTGACCATGAAACACAGAAATTGCATCGCGATTGAATACAAAACTCACAATGCCAACTTAACCTCAAGAAGTGTGAATCTTCGAAGAGTTTGTGCTTTGAGCGTCTCCTGGGAGACCTGTATTAGATTCCGATGCACCAGTACACGTTTACTGTATCCCTTTGACCTTCACATTGACCATGAAACACAGAAATTGCATCGGGATTCAATACAAAAGGGACAATGCCGACTTAAGTACAAGAAAAGTGAATCTTCTAAGAGTTTGTTGTTTGAGCGGCTCCAAGGTGACCAGAACTAGATTCCGATGCACCAGTGGAGGTTTACTGTGTCGCTTCGACCTTCACACTGACCATGAAACACAGAAATTGCATGAGTATTGAATACTAAAGGCAGAATGCCAACTTAAGTACAAGAAGAGTAAATCTTCGAAGATATAGTGCTTTGAGCGGCTCCTGGGAGACCAGTATTAGATTCCGATGCACCAGTTCAAGTTTACTGTATCCCTTGGACCTTCACATTGACCATGAAACACAAAAGTTGCTTTGGGATTGAATACAAATGGGACAATGCCGACATAAGTGCAAGAACAGTGAATTTTCTAAGAGTTTGTGGTTTGAGCGGCTCCTGGCAGACCAGTATTAGATTCCGATGCACCAGTGCATGTTTACTGTATCCCTTGCACTTTCACATTGAGCATGAAACACAGAAAGTGCATCGGGATTGAATACAAAAGGGACTATGCCGACTTAAGTACAAGAAGGGTGAATCTTCTAAGAATTTCTGATTTGAGCGGCTCCTGGGAGACCAGTATTAGATTCCGATGGACCAGTGCTGATTAACTGTATCCCTTGGACCTTCACATTGAATTTGAAACACAGAAATTACATCGGGATTGAATACAAAAGACACAATGCCGACTTAAGTAGAAGAAGAGTGAAACTTCTAAGAGTTTGTGCTTTGAGCAGCTCCTGCTAGACCAGTATTAGATTCAGATCCACCAGTGCACGTTTACTGTATCCCTTGGAACTTCACATTGACCATGAAACACAGAAATTGCATCGGGATTGAATACAAAAGTGACAATGCCGACTTAAGTACAAGAGTGGTGAATTTTGTAAGAGATTGTGGTTTGAGCGGCTCCTGGGAGACCAGTATTAGATTCCGATGCACCGGTGCAGGTTTACTGTATCCCTTGGACATTCACATTGACCATGAAACACAGAAATTGCATCGGGATTGAATACAAAACTCACAATGCAAACTTAACCTCAAGAAGTGTGAATCTTCGGAGAGTTTGTGTTTTGAGCGTCTCCTGGGAGACCTGTATTAGATTCCGATGCACCAGTGCAGGTTTACTCTATCCCTTGGACCTTCACATTGACCATGAAACACAGAAATCGCATCGGGATTGACTACAAAAGGCACAATGCCGACTTAAGTACAAGAAGAGTCAATCTTCTAAGAGTTTGTGGTTTAGGCGGCTCATGGGAGACCAGTATTAGATGCCGATGAACCAGTGCAGGTTTACTGTATCCCTTGGACATTCTCATTGACCATGAAACATAGAAATTGCATCGGGATTGAATACAAAATGCACAATACCGACTTAAGTACAAGAAGAGTGAATCTTCTAAGAGATCATGCTTTGAGCGGCTCGTGGGAGACAAATATTAGATTCTGATGCACCAGTGCAGGTTGACTGTCTCATTTGGACTTTCACATTGACCATGAAACACAGAAATTGCATCGGGATTGAATACAAAAGGTACAATGCTGACTTAAGTACAAGAAGAATGATTCTTCTCAGAGTTTGTGTTTGAGCGGCTCATGTGAGACCAGTATGAGATTCCGATGCACCAGTGCAGGTTTACTGTATCCCTTGGACCTTCACATTGACCATGAAACCCTGAAATCGCATCGGGATTGAATACTTATAGCACAATGCTGACTTAAGTACAAGAAGAGTAAATCTTCTAAGGGTTTTGTGGATTGAGCGGCTCATGGGAGTCCAGTATTAGATTCCGATGCACCAGTGCAGGTTTACTGTATCCCTTGGACCTTCACATTGGCCATGAAGGAGAGAAATTGCACCGGAATTGAATACAACAGGCAGAATGCCGACTTAAGTACAAGAAAAGTGAATCTTCTAAGAGTTTGTACTTTGAACAGCTCCAGGGAGACCAGTATTAGATTCCGATTCAACAGTGCAAGCATACTGTATCCCTTGGACCTTCACATTGAGCATGAAACACAGATTTTACATCGGGATTGAATACAAAAGGGACAATGCCGACTTAAGAACAAGAAGAGTGAATTTTCTAAGAGTTTGTGGTTTGAGCGGCTCCTGGGAGACCAGTATTAGATTCCGATGCACCAGTGCAGGTTTACTGTATCCCTTGGACCTTCACATTGACCATGAAACACAGAAATTGCATCGGGATCGAATACAAAACTCACAATGCCAACTTAACCTCAAGAAGGGTGAATCTTCAAAGAGTTTGTCCTTTGAGCGACTCCTGGGCGACCTGTATTAGATTCCGATGCACCAGTGCAGGTTTACTCTATCCCTTGGAAGTTCACATTGACCATGATACACAGAAATTGCATCGGGATTGAAAGAAAAATGCACAATGCCGACCTAAGTACAAGAAGAGTGAATCTTCTAAGAGTTTGTGGTTTAGGCGGCTCATGGGAGACCAGTATTAGATTCCGATGAACCAGTGCACGTTTACTGTATCCCTTGGACATTCTCATTGACCATGAAACACAGAAATTGCATCGGGATTGAATACAAAATGTACATTGCTGACTTAAGTACAAGATGACAGATTCTTCTCGGAGTTTGTGGTTTGAGCGGCTCCTGGGAGTCCGGTATGAGATTCCGATGCACCAGTGCAGGTCTACTGTATCCCTTGGACCTTCACATTGTCCATGAAACACACATATCGCATCGGGATTGAATACAAAATGCACAATGCCTACTTATGTACAAGAAGAGTGAATTATCTAAGAGTTTGTGGTTTGAGCGGCTCCTGGGAGACCAGTATTAGATTCCGATGCACCAGTGCAGGTTTACTGTATCCCTTGGACCTTCACATTGACCATGAAACCCAGAAATCGCATCGGGATTGAATACTTATTCCACAATGCTTACTTAAGTACAAGAAGAGTGAATCTTCTAAGGGTTTCGTGGATTGAGCGGCTCATGGGAGTCCAGTATTAGATTTCGATGCACGAGTGCTGGTTTACTGTATCCCTTGGACCTTCACATTGAGCATGAAACACAGATATTGCATCGGGATTGAATACAAAAGGGACAATGCCGACTTAAGTACAAGAAGAGTGAATCTTCCAAGAGTTTGTGCTTCGAGTGGCTCCTGGGAGACCAGTATTTGATTGCGATGCACCGGTGCACGTTGACTGTATCATTTGGACCTTCACATTGACTATGAAACACAGAGTTTGCATCGGGATTGAATACAAAAGCACAATGCCGACTTAGGTACAAGAAGAGTAAATCTTCTAAGAGTTTGTGGTTTGAGGTGCTCCTGGCTGACCAGTATTAGATTCCGATGCACCAGTGCAGGTTTACTGTATCCCTTGAACCTTCACATTGACCATGAAACATAGAAATTGCATCGGGGTGAATACAAAAGGGACAATGCCGAATGAAGTAAAAGAAGGTGAATTTTCTAAGAGGTTGTGGTTTGAGCGGCCCCTCAGAGACCAGTATTAGATTCCGATGCACCAGTGCAGGTTTACTGTATCCCTTGGACTTTCACATTGTCCATGAAACCCACGTATCGCATCGGGATTGAATACAAAATGCACAATGCCAACTTAAGTACAAGAAGAGTGAATTTTCTAAGAGTTTGTGGTTTGAGCGGCTCCTAGGAGCCCAGTATTAGATTCCGATGCACAAGTGCACGATACGTGTATCCCTTTGACCTTCACATTGACCATAAAACACAGAAATTGCTTCGGGATTGAATACAAAAGGGACAATGCCGACTTCAGTACAAGAAGAGAGAATTTTCTAAGAGTTTGTGGTTTGAGCGACTACTGGGAGACCAGTATCAGATTCCGATGCACCAGTGCAGGTTTAATGTATCCCTTGGGCCTTCACATTGACCATGAAACACAGAAATCGCATCGGGATTGAATACTTATTGCACAATGCTGACTTAAGTACAAGAAGAGTGAATCTTCTAAGGGTTTTGTGGTTTGAGCGGCTCATGGGAGTCCAGTATTAGATTCCGATGCACCTGTGCAGGTTTACTGTATCATTTGGACCTTCACATTGACCATGAAACACAGAAATTGCATCGGGATTGAATACAAAATGAACAACGCCGACTTAAGTACAAGAAGAATGAATCTTCTAGGAGTTTGTGGTTTGAGCGGCTCATGGACGACCAGCATTAGATACTGATGAACCAGTGCAGGTTTACCGTACCCCTTGGTCCTCCTCATAGACCATGAAACACAGAAATTGCATCGGGATTGAATACAAAAGTCACAATGCCGACTAAAGAACAAGAAGAGTATCTTCTAAGAGTTTGTGCTTTGAGCGGCTCCTGGGAGGCCACTATTACATTCCAATGCACCAGTGCAGGTTGACTGTATCAATTGGACCTTCACATTGACCATGAAACACAGAAATTGCATCGGGATTGAATACAAAATGCACAATGCCGACTTAAGTACAAGAAAAGTGAATCTTCTAAGAGTTTGTACTTTGAACGGCTCTAGGGAGACCAGTATTAGATTTCGATTCACCAGTGCAAGTTTACTGTATCCCTTGGACCGTCACATTGAGCATGAAACACAGAAATTGCATAGGGTTTGAATACAAAAGGGAAAATGCCGACTTAAGTACAAGAAGAGTGAATCTTCTAAGAGTCTGCGCTTTGAGCGGCTCCTGGGAGGCCAGTATTAGATTCCGATGCACCAGTGCAGGTTTACTGTATCCCTTGGACCTTCACATTGACCATGAAACACAGATTTTCCGTCGGGATTGAATACAAAAGGCACAATGCCGACTTAAGTACAAGAAGAGTGAATCCTCTAAGAGTTTATGCTTTGAGCGGCTCCTGGGAGACCAGTATTAGATTCTGATGCACCAGTTCACGTTTACTGTATCCCTTTGACCTTCACAATGACCATGAAATACAGAAATCTCATCGGGATTGAATACAAATGGGACAATGCCGACTTATGTACAACAAGGTGAATTTTCTAAGAGTTTGTGGTTTGAGCGGCTCCTGAGAGACCAGTATTAGATTCCGATGCACCAGTGCAGGTTGACTGTATCATTTGGACCTTCACATTGACCATGAAACACAGAAATTGCATCGGGATTGAATACAAAAGGTACAATGCTGACTGAAGTACAAGAAGAATGATTCTTCTCGGAGTTTGTGCTTTGAGCGGCTCCTGGGAGACCAGTATGAGATTCCGATGCAACAAGTGTAGGTTTACTGTATCCCTTGGCCTTTCACATTGTCCATGAAACACACATATCGCACCGCGATTGAATACACAATGCACAATGCCAACATAAGTACAAGAAGAGTGAATTTTTTAAGTGTTTGTGGTTTAAGCAGCTCGTGGGAGACCAGTATTAGAGTCCGATGCACCGGTGCACGATAAATGTATCCCTTTGACCTTCACATTGAGCATGAAACACAGAAATTGCATCGGGATTGAATACAAAAGGGACAATGCCGACTTATGCACAAGAAGAGTGAATCTTCTAAGAGTTTGTGGTTTGAGCGCCTCCTGGGAGACCAGTATTAGATTCCGATGCACCAGTTCACGTTTACTGTATCCCTTGACCCTTCACATTGACCATGAAACACAGAAATTGCATCGGGATTGAATACAGAAGGCACAATGCCGACTTAAGTACAAGAAGAGTGAAACTTCTAAGAGTTTGTGCTTTGAGCGGCTCCTGGGAGACCAGTATTAGATTGCGATGCACCAGTGCACGTTGACTGTTTCATTTGGACCTTCACATTGACTATGAAACACAGAGATTGCTTCGGGATTGAATACAAAAGCACAATGCCGACTTAAGTACAAGAAGAGTGAATCTTCTAAGAGTTTCTGGTTTGAGCGGCTCCTTGCTGACCTGTATTAGATTCCGATGCACCAGAACAGGTTTACTGTATCCCTTTGACCTTCACATTGACCATGAAACACAGAAATTGCATCGGGATTGAATACAAAACTCACAATGCCAACTTAACCTCAATAAGTGTGAATCTTCCGAGAGTTTGTACTTTGAGCGCCTCCTGGGAGACCTGTATTAGATTCCGATGCACCAGTCCACGTTTACTGTATACATTTGACCTTGAAATTGACCATGAAATACAGAAATCTCATCGGGATTGAATACAAAAGGGACAATGCCGACTTAAGTACAAGAAGGTGAATTTTCTAAGAATTTGTGGTTTGAGCGGCTCCTGAGAGACCAGTATTAGATTCCGATGCACCAGTGCACGTTTACTGTATCCCTTGGACCTTCACATTGACCATGAAACACAGATTTTCCGTCGGGATTGAATACAAAAGGCACAATGCCGACTTAAGTACAAGAAGAGTGAATCTTCTAAGAGTTTGTGGTTTTGGCGGCTCATGGGAGACCAGTATTAGATTCCGATGAACCAGAGCAGGTTTACTGTATCCCTTGGACATTCTTATTGACCATGAAACATAGAAATTGCATCGAGATTGAATACAAAATGCACAATACCGACTTAAGTACAAGAAGAGTGAATCTTCTAAGAGTTTATGCTTTGAGCGGCTCCTGGGGGATCAGTATTAGATTCCGAAGCACCACTGCAGGTTTACTGTATCCCTTGGACCTTCACATTCACCATGAAACACTGAAATTGCATCGGGATTGAATACAAAAGTGACAATGCCGACTTAAGTACAAGAAGAGTGAATTTTCTAAGAGTTTGTGGTTTGAGCGGAACCTGGGAGACCAGTATCAGATTCCGATGCTCCAGTGCAGGTTTTATGTATCCCTTGGACCTTCACATTGACCATGAAACACAGAAATCGCATCGGGATTGAATCCTTATTGCACAATGCTGACTTAAGTACAAGAAGAGTGAATCTTCTAAGGGTTTTGTGGTTTGAGCGGCTCATGGGAGTCCAGTATTAGATTCCGATGCACCAGTGCTGGTTTACTGTATCCCTTGGACCTTCACATTGACCATGAAGCACAGAAATTGCATCGGAATTGAATACAACAGGCAGAATGCCGACTTAAGTACAAGAAAAGTGAATCTTCTAAGAGTTTGTACTTTGAACGGCTCCAGGGAGACCAGTATTAGATTCCGATGCACCAGTGCAAGTTTACTGTATCCCTTGGACCTTCACATTGAGCATGAAACACCGATATTACATCGGGATTGAATACAAAAGGGACAATACCGACTTAAGTACAAGAAGAGTGAATCTTCTAAGAGTTTGTGGTTTGAGCGCCTCCTGGGAGATCAGTATTAGATTCCGATGCACCAGTGCACGTTTACTGTATCCCTTGACCCTTCACATTGACCATGAAACACAGAAATTGCATCGGGATTGAATACATAAGGCACAATGCCGACCTAAGTACAAGAAGGGTGAATCTTCTAAGAGTTTGTGCTTTGAGCGGCTCCTGGGAGACCAGTATTAGATTGCGATGCACCAGTCCACGTTGACTGTATCATTTGGACCTTCACATTTACTATGAAACACAGAGATTGCTTCGGGATTGAATACAAAAGCACAATGCCGACTTAAGTACAAGAAGAGTGAATCTTCTAAGAGTTTGTGGTTTGAGCAGCTCCTGGCTGACCTGTATTAGATTCCGATGCACCAGTGCAGGTTTACTGTATCCCTTGAACCTTCACATTGACCATGAAACACAGAAATTGCATCGGGATTGAATACAAAACTCACAATGCCAACTAAACCTCAAGAAGTGTGAATCTTCCGAGAGTTTGTGTTTTGAGCGCCTCCTGGGAGACCTGTATTAGATTCCGATGCACCAGTGCACGTTTATTGTATCCCTTTGACCTTCACATTGACCATGAAATACAGAAATCTCATCGGGATTGAATACAAAAGGGACAATGCCGACTTAAGTACAAGAAGGTGAATTTTCTAAGAGTTTGTGGTTTGCGCGGCTCCTGAGAGACCAGTATTAGATTCCGATGCACCAGTGCAGGTTTACTGTATCCCTTGGACTGTCACATTGACCATGAAACACAGATTTTCCGTCGGGATTGAATACAAAAGGCACAATGCCGACTTAAGTACAAGAAGAGTGAATCTTCTAAGAGTTCGTGGTTTGGGCGGCTCATGGGAAACCACTATTAGATTCCGATGAACCAGTGCTGGTTTACTGTATCCCTTCGACATTCTCATTGACCATGAAACATATAAATTGCATCGGGATTGAATAAAAATGCACAATACCGACTTAAGTACAAGAAGAGTGAATCTTCTAAGAGTTTATGCTTTGAGCGGCTCCTGGGAGACCAGAATTAGATTCTGATGCACAATTGCAGGTTGACTGTATCATTTGGACCTTCACATTGACCATGAAAGACAGAAATTGCATCGGGATTGAATACAAAAGGTACAATGCTTACCTAAGTACAAGAAGAATGATTCTTCTCGGAGTTTGTGCTTTTGAGCGGCTCCTGGGAGACCAGTATGAGATTCCGATGCACCAGTGCAGGTTTACTGTATCCATTTGACCTTCACATTGACCATGAAATACAGAAATCTCATCGGTATTGAATACAAAAGGGACAATGCCGACTTAAGTACAAGAAGGTGAATTTTCTAAGAGTTTGTGGTTTGAGCGGCTCCTGAGAGACCAGTATTAGATTCCGATGCACCAGTGCAGGTTAATTGTATCCCTTGGACCTTCACATTGACCATGAAACACACATATCGCATCGGGATTGAATACAAAATGCACAATGCCAACTTAAGTACAAGAAGAGTGAATTTTTTAAGAGTTTGTGGTTTGAGCGGCTCCTGGGAGATTAGTATTAGAGTCCGATGCACCAGTGCACGATAAATGTATCCCTTTGACCTTCACATTGACCATGAAACACAGAAATTGCATCGGGATTGAATACAAAAGTGACAATGCCGACTTACGCACAAGAAGAGTGAATCTTCTAAGAGTTTGTGGTTTGAGCGCCTCCTGGGAGACCAGTATTAGATTCCGATGCACCAGTTCACGTTTCCTGTATCCCTTGACCCTTCACATTGACCATGAAACACAGAAATTGCATCGGGATTGAATACATAAGGCACAATGCAGACTTAAGTAGAAGAAGAGTGAATCTTCTAAGAGTTTGTGCTTTGAGCGGCTCCTGGGAGACCAGTATTAGATTGCGATGCACCAATGCACGTTGACTGTATCTTTTGGACCTTCACATTGACTATGAAACACAGAGATTGCTTAGGGATTGAATACAAAAGCACAATGCCGACTTAAGTACAAGAAGAGTGAATCTTCTAAGATTTTGTGGTTTGAGCGGCTCCTGGCTGACCTGTATTAGATTCGATTGCACCAGTGCAGGTTTACTGTATCCCTTGAACCTTCACATTCACCATGAAACACAGAAATTGCATCGGGATTGAATACAGAACTCACAATGCCAACTTAACCTCAAGAAGTGTGAATCATCCGAGAGTTTGTATTTTGAGCGCCTCCTGGGAGACCTGTATTAGATTCCGATGCACCAGTGCACGTTCACTGTATCCATTTGACCTTCACATTGACCATGAAATACAGAAATCTCATCGGGATTGAATACAAAAGGGACAATGCCGTTTTAAGTACAAGAAGGTGAATTTTCTAAGTGTTTGTGGTTTGAGCGGCTCCTGAGAGACCAGTATTAGATTCCGATGCACCAGTGCAGGTTTACTGTATCCCTTGGACCTTCACATTGACCATGAAACACAGATTTTCCGTCGGGATTGAATACAAAAGGCACAATGCCGACTTAAGTACAAGAAGAGTGAATCTTCTAAGAGTTTGTGGTTTGGGCGGCTCATGGGAGACCAGTATTAGATTCCGATGAACCAGTGCAGGTTTACTGTATCCCATGGAGATTCTCATTGACCATGAAACATAGAAATTACATCGGGATTGAATACAAAATGCACAATACCGTCTTAAGTACAAGAAGAGTGAATATTCTGAGATTTTATGCTTTGAGCGGCTCCTGGGAGACCAGTATTAGATTCTGATGCACCAGTGCAGGTTGACTGTATCATTTGGACCTTCACATTGACCATGAAACACAGAAATTGCATCGGGATTGAATGCAAAAGGTACAATGCTGACTTAAGTACAAGAAGAAAGATTCTTCTCGGAGTTTGTGCTTTGAGCGGCTCCTGGGAGACCAGTATGAGATTCCGATGCACCAGTGCAGGTTTACTGTATCCCTTGCCCCTTCACATTGTCCATGAAACACACATATCGCATCGGGATTGAATACAAAATGCACAATGCCAACTTTAGTACAAGAAGAGTGAATTTTTTAAGAGTTTGTGGTTTCAGCGGCTCCTGGGAGACCGGTATTAGAGTCCGATGCACCAGTGCACGATAAATGTATCCCTTTGACCTTCACATTGACCATGAAACACAGAAATTGCATCGGGATTGAATACAAAAGGGACAATGCCGACTTAAGTAC
Source organism: Schistocerca piceifrons (assembly GCF_021461385.2). Lineage (NCBI taxonomy): Eukaryota > Metazoa > Arthropoda > Insecta > Orthoptera > Acrididae > Schistocerca > Schistocerca piceifrons. The sequence goes on from NC_060138.1 coordinate 13,022,209, forward strand.
CAGAAGAGTGAATTTTCTAAGAGTTTGTGGTTTGAGCGGCTCCTGGGAGATCATTATTAGATTCCGATGCACCAGTGCAGGTTTACTGTATCACTTGGATTTTCACATTGACCATGAAACACAGAAATTATATTAGGATTGAATACAAATTGCACGATGCCGACTTAAGTACAAGAAGAGTGAATTTTCTAAGAGTTTGTGGTTTGAGCGGCTCCTGGGAGACCAGTATCAGATTCCGATGCACCAGTGCAGGTTTTATGTATCCCTTGGACCTTCACATTGACCATGAAAGACAGAAATCGCATCGGCACTGAATACAACAGGCAGAATGCCGACTTAAGTACAAGAAAAGTGAATCTTCTAAGAGTTTGTACTTTGAACAGCTCCAGGGAGACCAGTATTAGATTCCGATGCACCAGTGCAAGTTAACTATATCCCTTGGACCTTCACATTGAGCATGAAACACAGATATCACATCGGGATTGAATACAAAAGGGACAATACCGACTTAAGTACAAGAAGAGTGAATCTTCTAAGAGTTTGTGGTTTGAGCGCCTCCTGGGAGACCAGTATTAGATTCCGATGCACCAGTGCACGTTTACTGTATCCCTTGACCCTTCACATTGACCATGAAACACAGAAATTGCATCGGGATTCAATACATAAGGCACAATGCCGAATTAAGTACAAGAAGAGTGAATCTTCTAAGAGTTTGTGCTTTGAGCGGATCCTGGGAGACCAGTATTAGATTGCGATGCACCAGTGCACGTTGACTGTATCATTTGGACCTTCACATTGACTATGAAACACAGAAATTGCTTCCGGATTGAATACAAAAGCACAATGCCGACTTAAGTACAAGAAGAGTGAATCTTCTAAGAGTTTATGCTTTGAGCGGCTCCTGGGAGACCAGTATTAGATTCTGATGCACCAGTGCAGGTTAACTGTATCATTTGGACCTTCACATTGACCATGAAACACAGAAATTGCATCGGGATTGAATACAAAAGGTGCAATCCTTACTTTAGTACAAGAAGAATGATTCTTCTCGGAGTTTGTGCTTTGAGCGGCTCCTGGGAGACCAGTATGAGATTCCGATGCACCAGTGCCCTTTTACTGTATCCTTTGAAACTTCACATTGACCATGAAACACAGAAATTGCATCGAGATTGAATACAAAACTCACAATGCCAACTTAACCTCAAGAAGTGTGAATCTTCCGAGAGTTTGTGTTTTGAGCGCCTCGTGGGAGACCTGTATTAGATTCCGATGCGCCAGTGCACGTTTACTGTATCCCTTTGACCTTCACATTGACCATGTAATACAGAAATCTCATCGGGATTGAATACAAAATGGACAATGCCGACTTAAGTACAAGAAGGTGAATTTTCTAAGAGTTTGTGGTTTGAGCGGCTCCTGAGAGAACAGTATTAGATTCCGATGCACCAGTGGAGGTTTACTGTATCCCTTGGACCTTCACATTGACCATGAAACACAGATTTTCCGTCGGGATTGAATACAAAAGGCACAATGCCGACTTAAGTACAAGATGAGTGAATCTTCTAAGAGTTTGTGGTTTGAGCGGCTCCTGGGAAACCAGTATCAGATTCCGATGCACCAGTGCAGGTTTAATGTATCCCTTGGACGTTCACATTGACCATGAAACAGAAATCGCATCGGGATTGAATACTTATTGCACAATGCTGACATAGGTACAAGAAGAGTGAATCTTCTAAGGGTTTTATGGTTTGAGCGGCTCATCGGAGTCCAGTATTAGATTCCGATGCACCAGTGTTGTTTACTGTATCCCTTGGACCTTCACATTGACCATGGAGCACAGAAATTGCATCGGAATTGAATACAACAGGCAGAATGCCGACTTAAGTACAAGAAAAGTGAATCTTCTAAGAGTTTGTACTTTGAACGTCTCCAGGGAGACCAGTATCAGGTCCGATTCACCAGTTCACGTTTCCTGTATCCCTTGACCCTTCACATTGACCATGAAACACAGAAATTGCATCGGGATTGAATACATAAGGCACAATGCCGACTTAAGTAGAAGAAGAGTGAATCTTCTAAGAGTTTGTGGTTTGAGCGGCTCCTGGGAGACCAGTATTAGATTGCGATGCACCAATGCACGTTGACTGTATCATTTGGACCTTCACATTGACTATGAAACACAGAGTTTGCTTAGGGATTGAATACAAAAGCACAATGCCGACTTAAGTACAAGAAGAGTTAATCTTCTAAGATTTTGTGGTTTGAGCGGCTCCTGGCTGACCTGTATTAGATTCCGATGCACCAGTGCAGGTTTACTGTATCCCTTGAACCTTCACATTGACCATGAAACACAGAAATTGCATCGGGATTGAATACAGAACTCACAATGCCAACTTAACCTCAAGAAGTGTGAATCATCCGAGAGTTTGTACTTTGAGCGCCTCCTGGGAGACCTGTATTAGATTCCGATGCACCAGTGCACGTTTACTGTATCCATTTGACTTCACATTGACCATGAAATACAGAAATCTCATCGGGATTGAATACAAAAGGGACAATGCCGACTTAAGTACAAGAAGGTGAATTTTCTAAGTGTTTGTGGTTTGAGCGGCTCCTGAGAGACCAGTATTAGATTCCGATGCACCAGTGCAGGTTTACTGTATCCCTTGGACCTTCACATTGACCATGAAACACAGATTTTCCGTCGGGATTGAATACAAAAGGCACAATGCCGACTTAAGTACAAGAAGAGTGAATCTTCTAAGAGTTTGTGGTTTGGGCGGCTCATGGGAGACCAGTATTAGATTCCGATGAACCAGTGCAGGTTTACTGTATCCCTTGGACATTCTCATTGACCATGAAACACACATATCGCATCGGGATTGAATACAAAATGCACAATGCCAACTTTAGTACAAGAAGAGTGAATTTTTTAAGAGTTTGTGGTTTCAGCGGCTCCTGGGAGACCGGTATTAGAGTCCGATGCACCAGTGCACGATAAATGTATCCCTTTGACCTTCACATTGACCATGAAACACAGAAATTGCATCGGGATTGAATACAAAAGGGACAATGCCGACTTAAGTACCAGAAGAGTGAATTTTCTAAGAGTTTGTGGTTTGAGCGGCTCCTGGGAGATCAGTATTAGATTCCGATGCACCAGTGCAGGTTTACTGTATCACTTGGATTTTCACATTGACCATGAAACACAGAAATTATATTAGGATTGAATACAAACTGCACGATGCCGACTTAAGTACAAGAAGAGTGAATTTTCTAAGAGTTTGTGGTTTGAGCGGCTCCTGGGAGACCAGTATCAGATTCCGATGCACCAGTGCAGGTTTATGTATCCCTTGGACCTTCACATTGGCCATGAAAGACAGAAATCGCATCGGGATTGAATGCAAAAGGTACAATGCTGACTTAAGTACAAGAAGAAAGATTCTTCTCGGAGTTTGTGCTTTGAGCGGCTCCTGGGAGACCAGTATGAGATTCCGATGCACCAGTGCAGGTTTACTGTATCCCTTGGCCATTCACATTGTCCATGAAACACACATTTCGCATCGGGATTGAATACAAAATGCACAATGCCAACTTTAGTACAAGAAGAGTGAATTTTTTAAGAGTTTGTGGTTTCAGCAGCTCCTGGGAGACCGGTATTAGAGTCCGATGCACCAGTGCACGATAAATGTATCCCTTTGACCTTCACATTGACCATGAAACACAGAAATTGCATCGGGATTCAATACAAAAGGGACAATGCCGACTTAAGTACCAGAAGAGTGAATTTTCTAAGAGTTTGTGGTTTGAGCGGCTCCTGGGAGATCAGTATTAGATTCCGATGCACCAGTGCAGGTTTACTGTATCACTTGGATTTTCACATAGACCATGAAACACAGAAATTATATTAGGATTGAATACAAATTGCACGATGCCAACTTAAGTACAAGAAGAGTGAATTTTCTAAGAGTTTGTGGTTTGAGCGGCTCCTGGGAGACCAGTATCAGATTCCGATGCACCAGTGCAGGTTTTATGTATCCCTTGGACCTTCACATTGGCCATGAAAGACAGAAATCGCATCGGCATTGAATACAACAGGCAGAATGCCGACTTAAGTACAAGAAAAGTGAATCTTTTAAGAGTTTGTACTTTGAACGGCTCCAGGGAGACCAGTATTAGATTCCGATGCACCAGTGCAAGTTAACTGTATCCGTTGGACCTTCACATTGAGCATGAAACACAGATATTACATAGGGATTGAATACAAAAAGGACAATACCGACTTAAGTACAAGAAGAATGAATCTTCTAAGAGTTTGTGGTTTGAGCGCCTCCTGGGAGACCAGTATTAGATTCCGATGCACCAGTGCACGTTTACTGTATCCCTTGACCCTTCACATTGACCATGAAACACAGAAATTGCATCGGGATTCAATACATAAGGCACAATGCCGAATTAAGTACAAGAAGAGTGAATCTTCTAAGAGTTTGTGCTTTGAGCGGCTCCTGGGAGACCAGTATTAGATTGCGATGCACCAGTGCACGTTGACTGTATCATTTGGACCTTCACATTGACTATGAAACACAGAGATTGCTTCGGGATTGAATACAAAAGCACAATGCCGACTTAAGTACAAGAAGAGTGAATCTTCTAAGAGTTTATGCTTTGAGCGGCTCCTGGGAGACCAGTATTAGATTCCGATGCGCCAGTGCACGTTTACTGTATCCCTTTGACCTTCACATTGACCATGTAATACAGAAATCTCATCGGGATTGAATACAAAATGGACAATGCCGACTTAAGTACAAGAAGGTGAATTTTCTAAGAGTTTGTGGTTAGAGCGGCTCCTGAGAGAGCAGTATTAGATTCCGATGCACCAGTGCAGGTTTACTGTATCCCTTGGACCTTCACATTGACCATGAAACACAGATTTTCCGTCGGGATTGAATACAAAAGGCACAATGCCGACTTAAGTACAAGAAGAGTGAATCTTCTAAGAGTTTGTGGTTTGGGCGGCTCATGGGAGACCAGTATTAGATACCGATGAACCAGTGCACGTTTAATGTATCCCTTGGACATTCTCATTGACAATGAAACATAGAAATTGCATCGGGATTGAATAGTAAATGCACAATACCGACTTAAGTACAAGAAGAGTGAATCTTCTAAGAGTTTATGCTTTGAGGGGCTCCTTGGACACCAGTATTAGATTCTGATGCACCAGTGCAGGTTGACTGTGTCATTTGGACCTTCAAATTGACCATGAAACACAGAAATTGCATCGGGATTGAATACAAAAGGTTCAATGCTGACTTACGTACAGGAAGAATGATTCTTCTCGGAGTTTGTGCTTTGAGCGGCTCCTGGGAGACCAGTATGAGATTCCGATGCACCAGTGCAGGTTTACTGTGTCCCTTGGCCCTTCACATTGTCCATGAAACACACATATCGCATCGGGATTGAATACAAAATGCACAATGCCAACTTAAGTACAAGAAGAGTGAATTTTTTAAGAGTTTGTGGTTTGAGCGGCTCCTGGGAGACCAGTATTAGAGTCCGATGCACCAGTGCACGATATATGTATTCCTTTGACCTTCACATTGACCATGAAACACAGAAATTGCATCTGGATTGAATACAAATGGGACAATGCCGACTTAAGTACAAGAAGAGTGAATTTTCTAAGAGTATGTGGTTTGAGCGGCTCCCGGGAGATTATTATTAGATTCCGATGCACCAGTGCAGGTTTACTGTATCCCTTGGACCTTCACATTGACCATGAAACACTGAAATTGCATCGGGATTGAATACAAAAGTGACAATGCCGACTTACGTACAAGAAGAGTGAATTTTCTAAGAGTTTGTGGTTTGAGCGGCTTTTGGGAAACCAGTATCAGATTCCGATGCACCAGTGCAGGTTTTATGTATCCCTTGGACCTTCCCATTGACCATGAAACACAGAAATCGCTTCGGGATTGAATACTTATTGCACAATGCTGACTTAAGTACAAGAAGAGTGAATCTTCTAAGGGTTTTGTGGTTTGAGCGGCTCATGGGAGTCCAGTATTAGATTCCGATGCACCAGTGCTGGTTTACTGTATCCCTTGGACCTTCACATTGACCATGAAGAACAGAAATTGCATCGGAATTGAATACATAAAGCACAATGCTGACTTAAGTACAATAAGGATGATTCTTCTCGGAGTTTGTGTTTTGAGCGGCTCCTGGGAGACCAGTATGAGGTTCCGATGTACCAGTGCAAGTTTACTGTATCCCTTGGACCTTCACATTGTCCATGAAACACACATATCGCATCGGGATTGAATACAAAATGCACAATGCCAACTTAAGGACAAGAAGAATGAATTTTCTAAGAGTTTGTGGTTTAAGCGGCTCCTGGGAGACCAGCATTGGATTCCGATGCACCAGTGCACGATAAATGTATCCCTTTGACCTACACATTGACCATGAAACACAGAAATTGCATCGGGATTGAATACAAAAGTGACAATGCCGACTTAAGTACAAGAAGAGTGAATTTTCTAAGAGTTTGTGGTTTCAGCGGCTCCTGGGAGACCAGTATTAGATTCCGATGCACCAGTGAAGGTTTAATGTATCCCTTGGACCTTCACATTGACCAAGAAACACAGAAATCGCATCGGGATTCCGATGCACCAGTGCAGGTTTAATGTATCCCTTGGACGTTCACATTGACCATGAAACACAGAAATCGCATCGGGATTGAATACTTATTGCACAATGCTGACATAGGTACAAGAAGAGTGAATCTTCTAAGGGTTTTATGGTTTGAGCGGCTCATCGGAGTCCAGTATTAGATTCCGATGCACCAGTGTTGTTTACTGTATCCCTTGGACCTTCACATTGACCATGGAGCACAGAAATTGCATCGGAATTGAATACAACAGGCAGAATGCCGACTTAAGTACAAGAAAAGTGAATCTTCTAAGAGTTTGTACTTTGAACGTCTCCAGGGAGACCAGTATTAGGTCCGATTCACCAGTGCAAGTTTACTGTATCCCTTGGACCTTCACATTGAGCATGAAACACAGATATTACGTCGGGATTGAATACAAAAGAGACAATATCGACTTAAGTACAAGAAGAGTGAATCTTCTAAGACTTTGTGCTTCGAGCGGCTCCTGGGATACCAGTATTAGATTGCGATGCACCAGTGCACGTTGACTGTATCATTTGGACCTTCACATTGCCTATGAAACACAGAGATTGCATCGGGATTGAATACAAAAGCACAATGCCGACTTAAGTACAAGAAGTGTGAATCTTCTAGGAGTTTGTGGTTTGAGCGGCTCCTGGCTGACCTGTATTAGTTTCCGATGCTCCAGTGCAGGTTCACTGTATCCCTTGAACCTTCACATTGACCATGAAGCACAGAAATTGCATCGGAAATGAATACAACAGCAGAATGCCGACTTAAGTACAAGAAAAGTGAATCTTCTAAGAGTTTGTGCTTCGAGCGTGTCCTGGGAGACCAGTATTAGATTGCAATGCACCAGTGCACGTTGACTGTATCCCTTTGACCTTCACATTGACCATGAAACACAGAAATTGCATCGCGATTGAATACAAAAGGGACAATGCCGACTTAAGTACAAGAAGGTGAGTTTTCTAAAAGTTTGTGCTTTGAGCGCCTCCTGAGTGACCAGTATTAGATTCCGATGCACCAGTGCAGGTTTACTGTATCCCTTGGACCTTCACAATGACCATGAAACACAGAAATCGCATCGGGATTGAATATAAAAGGGACAATGCCGACTTAAGTACAAGAAGGTGAATTTTCTAAGAGTTTGTGGTTTGAGCGGCTCCTGAGAGACCAGTATTAGATTCCGATGCACCAGTGCAGGTTTACTGTATCCCTTGGACCTTCACATTGACCATGAAACACAGATTTGCCGTCGGGATTGATACAAAAGGCACAATGCCGACTTAAGTACAAGAAGAGTAAACCTTCTAAGAGTTTGTGGTTTGGGCGGCTCATGGGAGACCAGTATTAGATTCCGATGAACCAGTGCAGGTTTACTGTATCCCTTGGACATTCTCATTGACCATGAAACATAGAAATTGCATCGGGATTGAATACAAAATGCACAATACCGACTTAAGTACAAGAAGAGTGAATCTTGTAAGAGTTTATGCTTTGAGCGGCTCCTGGGAGACCAGTATTAGATTCTGATGCACCAGTGTAGGTTGACTGTATCATTTGGACCTTCACATTGACCATGAAACACAGAAATTGCATCGGGATTGAATACAAAAGGTACAATGCTTACTTAAGTACAAGAAGAATGATTCTTCTCTGAGTTTGTGCTTTGAGCGGCTCCTGGGAGACCAGTATGAGATTCCGATGCACCAGTGCAGGTTTACTGTATCCCTTGGCCCTTCACATTGTTCATGAAACACACATATCGCATCGGGATTGAATACAAAATGCACAATGCCAACTTAAGTACAATGAGAGTGAATTTTTTAAGTGTTTGTGGTTTGAGCGGCTCCTGGGAGACCAGTATTAGAGTCCGAGGCACCAGTGCACGATAAATGTATCCCTTTGACCTTCACATTGACCATGAAACACAGAAATTGCATCGGGATTGAATACAAAAGGGACAATGCCGACTTAAGTACAAGAGGAGTGAATTTTCTAAGAGTTTGTGGTTTGAGCGGCTCCTGGGAGATCAGTATTAGATTCCGATGCACCAGTGCAGGTTTACTGTATCCCTTGGACCTTCACATTGACCATGAAACACTGAAATTGCATCGGGATTGAATACATAAGGCACAATGGCGACTTAAGTACAAGAAGAGTGAATCTACTAAGAGTTTGTGCTTTGAGCGGCTCCTGGGAGACCAGTATTAGATTGCGATGCACCAGTGCACGTTGTCTGTATCATTTGGACCTTCACGTTGGCTATGAAACACAGAGATTGCTTCGGGATTGAATACAAAGGCACAAATCGGACTTAAGTACAAGAAGAGTGAATTTTCTAAGAGTTTGTGGTTTGAGCGGCTCCTGGCTGACCTGTATTAGATTCCGAAGCACCAGTGCAGGTTTACTGTATCCCTTGAACCTTCACATTGACCATGAAACACAGAAATTGCATCGGGATTGAATACAAAACTCACAATGCCAACTTAACCTCAAGAAGTGTGAATCTTCCGAGAGATTGTGTTTTGAGCGCCTCCTGGGAGTCCTGTATTAGATTCCGATGCACCAGTGCACGTTTACTGTATACCTTTGGCATTCACATTGACCACGAAATACAGAAATCTCATCGGGATTGAATACAAAAGGGACAATGCCGACATAAGTACAAGAAGGTGAATTTTCTAAGAGTTTGTGGTTTGAGCGGCTCCTGAGAGACCAGTATTAGATTCCGATGCACCAGTGCAGGTTTACTGTATCCCTTGGACGTTCACATTGACCATGAAACACAGATTTTCCGTCGGGATTGAATACAAAAGGCACAATGCCGACTTAAGTACAAGAAGAGTGAATCTTCTAAGAGTTTGTGGTTTGGGCGGGTCATGGGAGACCAGTATCAGATTCCGATGCACCAGTCCAGGTTTTATGTATCCCTTGGATCTTCACATTGACCATGAAACACAGAAATCGCATCGGGATTGAATACTTATTGCATAATGCTGACTTAAGTACAAGAAGAGTGAATCTTCTAAGGCTTTTGTGGTTTGAGCGGCTCATGGGAGTCCAGTATTAGATTCCGATGCACCAGTGCTGGTTTACTGTATCCCTTGGACCTTCACATTGACCATGATGCACAGAAACTGCATCGGAATTGAATACAACAGGCAGAATGCCGACTTAAGTACAAGAAAAGTGAATGTTCTAAGAGTTTGTACTTTGACGGCTCCTGGGAGACCAGTATTAGATTCCGATGCACCAGTGCAAGTTTACTGTATCCCTAGGCCCTTCACATTGTCCATGAAACACACATATCGCATCGGGATTGAATACAAAATGCACAATGCCAACTTAAGTACAAGAAGAGTGAATTTTTTAAGAGTTTGTGGTTTGAGCGGCTCCTGGGAGACCAGTATTAGAGTCCGATGCACAAGTGCACGATAAATGTATTCCTTTGACCTTCACATTGACCATGAAACACAGAACTTGCATCGGGATTGAATACAAATGGGACAATGCCGACTTAAGTACAAGAAGAGTGAATTTTCTAAGAGTTTGTGGTTTGAGCGGCTCCCAGGAGATTAGTATTGAATTCCGATGCACCAGTGCATGTTTACTGTATCCCTTGGACCTTCACATTGACCATGAAGGTCTGAAATTGCATCGGGATTGAATACAAAAGTGGCAATGCCGACTTAAGTACAAGAAGAGTGAATTTTCTAAGAGTTTGTGGTTTGAGCGGCTCCTGGGAGACCAGTATCAAATTCCGATGCACCAGTGCAGGTTTTATGTATCCCTTGGACCTTCACATTGACCATGAAACACAGAAATCGCTTCAGGATTCAATACTTGTTGCACAATGCTGACTTACGTAAAAGAAGAGTGAATCTTCTAAGGGTTTTGTGGTTTGAGCGGCTCATGGGAGTCCAGTATTAGATTCCGATGCACCAGTGCTGGTTTACTGTATTCCTTGGACCTTCACGTTGACCATGAAGTACAGAAATTGCATCGGAATTGAATACAACAGGCAGAATGCCGACTTAAGTACAAGAAAAGTGAATCTTCTAAGAGTTTGTGCTTCGAGCGGCTCCTGGGAGACCAGTATTAGATTGCAATGCACCAGTGCACGTTGACTGTATCCCTTTGACCTTCACATTGACCATGAAACACAGAAATTGCATCGCGATTGAATACAAAAGGGACAATGCCGACTTAAGTACAGGAAGGTGAATTTTCTAAAAGCTTGTGGTTTGAGCGGCTCCTGAGTGACCAGTATTAGATTCCGATGCACCAGTGCAGGTTTACTGTATCCCTTGGACCTTCACATTGACCATGAAACACAGAAATCGCATCGGGATTGCATACAAAAGCCACAATGCCGACTTAAGTACAAGAAGAGTGAATCTTCTAAGAGTTTGTGGTTTGGGCGGCTCATGGGAGACCAGTATTAGATTCCGATGAACCAGTGCAGGTTTACTGTATCCCTTGGACATTCTCATTGACCATGAAACATAGACATTCCATCGGGATTGATTACAAAATGCACAATACCGACTTAAGTACAAGAAGAATGAATCTTCTAAGAGTTTATGCTTTGAGCGGCTCCTGGGAGACCAGTATTAGATTCCGATGCACCAGGGCAGGTTGACTGTATCATTTGGACCTTCACATTGACCATGAAACACAGATATTGCATCGGGATTGAATACAAAAGGTTCAATGCTGACTTAAGTACAAGAAGAATGATTCTTCTAGGAGTTTGTGCTTTGAGCGGCTCCTGGGAGACCAGTATTAGATTCTGACGCACCAGTGCAGGTTTACTGTATTCCTTGGACTTTCACATTGTCCATGAAACCCACGTATCGATCCGGATTGAATACAAAATGTACAATGCCAACTTAAGTACAAAAAGAGTGAATTTTCAAAGAGTTAGTGGTTTGAGCGGCTCCTGGGAGACCAGTATTAGGATCCGATGCACCAGTGCACGATAAATGTATCCCTTTGACCTTCACATTGACCATGAAACACAGAAATTGCATCGGGATTGAATACAAAAGGGACAATGACGACTTAAGTACAAGAAGAGTGAATTTTCTAAGAGTTGGTGGCTTGAGCGGCTCCTGGGAGAGCAGTATTAGATTCCGATGCACCAGTGCTGGTTTACTGTATCCCTTGGAGCTTCACATTGACCATGAAACACAGAAATTGCATCGGGATTGAGTACAAAAGAGACAATGCCGACTTAACTACAAGAAGAGTGAATTTTCTAAGAGTTTGTGGTTTGGGCGGCTCCTGGAAGACCAGTATTAGATTCCGATACACCAGTGCAGGTTTACTGTATCCCTTCGACCTTCTCATTGACCATGATACACAGAAATTGCATCGGCATTGAATACTTATTGCACAATGCTGACTTAAGTACAAGAAGAGTGTATCTTCAAAGGGTTTTGTGGTTTGAGCGGCTCATGGGAGACCAGTATTAGATTCCCATGCACCAGTGTTGTGTTACTGTACCCCTTGGACCTTCACATTGACCATGAAGCACAGAAATTGCATCGGAATTGAATACATAAGGCACAATGCCGACTTAAGTACAATAAGAATGATTCTTCTCGGAGTTTGTGTTTTGAGCGGCTCCTGGGAGACCAGTATGCGATTCCGATGCACCAGTGCAAGTTTACTGTATCCTTTGGACCTTCACATGGTCCATGAAACACATATATCGCATCGGGATTGAATACAAAATGCACAATGCCAACTTAAGTACAAGAAGTGCGAATTTTCTAAGAGTTTGTGGCTTGAGCGGCTCCTGGCTGACCTGTATTGGAATCCGATGCACCAGTGCACGATAAATGTATCCCTTTGACCTTCACATTGACCATGAAACACAGAAATTGCATCGGGATTGAATACAAAAGGGACAATGACGACTTAAGTACAAGAAGAGTGAATTTTCTAAGAGTTTGTGGCTTGAGCGGCTCCTGGGAGATTAGTATTAGATTCCGATGAACCAGTGCAGGTTAAATGTATCCCTTGGACCTTCACATTGACCATGAAGCACAGAAATTGCATCGGAAATGAATACAACAGGCAGAATGCCGACTTAAGTACAAGAAAAGTGAATCTTCTAAGAGTTTGTACTTTGAACGGCTCCAGGGAAACCAGTATTAGATTTCGATTCACCAGTGCAAGTTTACTGTATTCCTTGGACCTTCACATTGAGCATGAGACACATATATTACATCGGGATTGAATACAAAAGAGACAATGCCGACTTATGTACAAGAAGAGTGAATCTTCTAAGAGTTTGTGCTTTGAGCGGCTCCTGGGATACCAGTATTAGATTGCGATGCACCAGTGCACGTTGACTGTATCATTTGGACCTTCACATTGACTATGAAACACAGAGATTGCATCGGGATTGAATACAAAAGCACAATGCCGACTTAAGTACAAGAAGAGTGAATCTTCTAAGAGTTAGTGGTTTGAGCGGCTCCTGGCTGACCTGTATTAGATTCCAATGCTCCAGTGCAGGTTTTCTGTATCCCTTGAACCTTCACATTGACCATGAAACACAGAAATTGCATCGGGATTGAATACAAAAGGTACAATGCTGACTTAAGTACAAGAAGAATGATTCTTCTCGGAGTTTGTGCTTTGGGCGGCTCCTGGGAGACCAGTATGAGATTCCGATGCACCAGTGCAGGTTTACTGTATCCCTTGGCCCTTCACATTGTCCATGAAACACACATATCGCATCGGGTTTAAATACAAAATGCACAATGCCAACTTAAGTACAAGAAGGGTGAATTTTTTAAGAGTTTGTGGTTTGAGCGGCTCCTGGGAGACCAGTATTAGAGTCCGATGCACCAGTGCACGATAAATGTATTCCTTTGACCTTCACATTGACCATGAAACACAGAAATTGCATCGGGATTGAATACAAATGGGACAATGCCGACTTAAGTACAAGAAGAGTAAATTTTCTAAGAGTTTGTGGTTTGAGCGGCTCCTGGGAGATTAGTATTAGATTCCGATGCACCAGTGCAGGTTTACTGTATCCCTTGGACCTTCACATTGACCATAAAACACTGAAATTGCATCGGGATTGAATACAAAACGGACAATGACGACTTAAGTACAAGAAGAGTGAATTTTCTAAGGGTTTGTGGCTTGAGCGGGTTCTGCGAGAGCAGTATTAGATTTCGATGCACCAGTGCAGGTTTACTGTATCCCTTGGACCTTCACATTGACCATGAAACACAGAAATCGCTTCGGGAATGAATACTTATTGCACAAAGCTGACTTAAGTACAAGAAGAGGGAATCTTCTAAGGGTTTTGTGGTTTGAGCGGCTCATGGGAGTCCAGTATTAGATTCCGATGCACCAGTGCTGGTTTACTGTATCCCTTGGACCTTCACATTGGCCATGAAGCACAGAAATTGCATCGGAATAGAACACAACAGGCAGAATGCCCACTTAAGTACAAGAGAAGTGAATCTTCTAAGAGTTTGTGCTTCGAGCGGCTCCTGGGAGACCAGTATTAGATTGCAATGCACCAGTGTACGTTGACTGTATCCCTTTGACCTTCACATTGACCATGAAACACAAAAATTGCATCGCGATTTAATACAAAAGGGACAATGCCGACTTAAGTACAAGAAGGTGAATTTTCTAAAAGTTTGTGGTTTGAGTTGCTCCTGAGTGACCAGTAATAGATTCCGATGCACCAATGCAGGTTTACTGTATCCCTTGGACCTTCACATTGACCATGAAACACAGAAATCGCATCGGGATTGCATAGAAAGGGCACAATGCCGACTTAAGTACAAGAAGAGTGAATCTTCTAAGCGTTTGTGGTTTGAGCGGCTCCTGGGAGACCAGTATTAGATTCCGATGCATCAGTGCAGGTATACTCTATCTCTTGGACCTTCACATTGACCATGAAACACAGAAATCGCATCGGGATTGAATACAAAAGGGACAATGCCGACTTAAGTACAAGAAGAGTGAATTTTCTAAGAGTTTGTGGTTTGAGCGGCTCCTGGGAGACCACTATTAGATTCCGATGCACCAGTGCACGACCAATGTATCCCTTTGACCTACACATTGACCATGAAACACAGAAATTGCATCGGGATTGAATACAAAAGGGACAATGCCGACTTAAGTACAAGAAGAGTGAATTTTCTAAGAATTTGTGGTTTGAGCGGCTCCTGGGAGACCAGTACGAGATTCCGATGCACCAGAGCAAGTTTACTGTATCCCTTGGACCTTCACATTGTCTATGAAACACACATATCGCATTGGGATTGATTACAAAATGCACAATGCCAACTTAAGTACATGAAGAGTGAATTTTCTAAGAGTTTGTGGTTTGAGCGGCTTCTGAGAGTCCGGTATTAGATTCCGATGCACCAGTGCTGGTTTACTGAATCCCTTGGACCTTCACATTGACCATGAATCACAGAAATTGCATCGGAATTGAATACAACAGGCAGAATGCCGACTTAAGTACAAGAAGAGTGAATCTTCTAAGCGTTTGTGTTTCGAGCGGCTCCTGGGATTTCAGTATTAGATTGCGATGCACCAGTGCACGTTGACTGTATCATTTGGACCTTCACATTGACTATGAAACACAGAGATTGCATCGGGATTGAATACAAAAGCACAATGCTGACTTAAGTACAAGAAGAGTGAATCTTCTAAGAGTTTGTGGTTTGAGCGGCTCCTGGCTGACCTGTATTAGATTCCGATGCTCCAGTGCAGGTTTACTGTATCCCTTGAACCTTCACATTGACCATGAGACACAGAAATTGCATCGGGATTGATTACAAAACTCACAATGCCAACTTAACCTCAAGAAGTGTGAATCTTCGAAGAGTTTGTGCTTTGAGCGTCTCCTGGGAGACCTGTACTAGATTCCGATGCACCAGTACACGTTTACTGTATCCCTTTGACCTTCACATTGACCATGAAACACAGAAATTGCATCGGGATTGAATACAAAAAGGACAATGCCGACTTAAGTACAAGAAGGTGAATTTTCTAAGAGTTTGTTGTTTGAGCGGCTCCTGAGAGACCAGTATTAGATTCCGATGAACCAGTGCAGGTTTACTGTATCCCTTGGACATTCTCATTGACCATGAAACATAGAAATTGCATCGGGATTGAATACAAAATGCACAATACCGACTTAAGGACAAGAAGAGTGAATCTTCTAAGAGTTTATGTTTTGAGCGGCTCCTCGGAGACCAGTATTAGATTCCGATGCACCAGGGTAGGTTGACTGTATCATTTGGACCTTCACATTGACCATGAAACACAGGTATCGCATCGGGATTGAATACAAAAGGTACAATGCTGACTTAAGCACAAGAAGAATGATTCTTCTAGGAGTTTGTGATTTAAGCGTCTCCTGGGAGACAAGTATTAGATTCCGATGCACCAGTGCAGGTTTACTGTATCCCTTGGACTTTCACATTGTCCATGAAACCCACGTATCGATCCGGATTGAATACAAACAGCACAATGCCAACTTAAGTACAAGAAGAGTGAATTTTCTAAGAGTTTTTGGTTTGAGCGGCTCCTGGGAGAGCAGTATTAGATTCCGATGCAACAGTGCAGGTTTACTGTATCCCTTGGACCTTCGCATTAACCAAGAAACACAGAAATTGCATCGGGATTAAGTACAAAAGGGACAATGCCGACTTAAGTACAAGAAGAGTGAATTTTCTAAGAGTTTGTGGTTTGAGCGGCTCCTGGGAGACCAGTATTAGATTCCGATGCACCAGTGCACGTTTACTGTATCCCTTGGACCTTCCCATTGACCATGAAACACAGAAATTGCATCGGCATTGAATACTTATTGCACAATGCTGACTAAGTACAAGAAGAGTGAATCTTCTAACGGTTTTGTGGTTTGAGCGGCTCATGGGAGACCAGTATTAGATTCCGATACACCAGTGCAGGTTTACTGTATCCCTTCGACCTTCTCATTGACCACGATACACAGAAATTGCATCGGCATTGAATACTTATTGCACAATGCTGACTTAAGTACAAGAAGAGTGTATCTTCAAAGGGTTTTGTGGTTTGAGCGGCTCATGGGAGACCAGTATTAGATTCCCATGCACCAGTGTTGTGTTACTGTACCCCTTGGACCTTCACATTGACCATGATGCACAGAAGTTGCATCGGAATTGAATACATAAGGCACAATGCCGACTTAAGTACAATAAGAATGATTCTTCTCGGAGTTTGTGTTTTGAGCGGCTCCTGGGAGACCAGTATGCGATTCCGATGCACCAGTGCAAGTTTACTGTATCCTTTGGACCTTCACATGGTCCATGAAACACATATATCGCATCGGGATTGAATACAAAATGCACAATGCCAACTTAAGTACAAGAAGTGCGAATTTTCTAAGAGTTTGTGGTTTGAGCGGCTCCTGGCTGACCTGTATTAGAATCCGATGCACCAGTGCACGATAAATGTATCCCTTTGACCTTCACATTGACCATGAAACACAGAAATTGCATCGGGATTGAATACAAAAGGGACAATGACGACTTAAGTACAAGAAGAGTGAATTTTCTAAGATTTTGTGGCTTGAGCGGCTCCTGGGAGATTAGTATTAGATTCCGATGAACCAGTGCAGGTTAAATGTATCCCTTGGACCTTCACATTGACCATGAAGCACAGAAATTGCATCGGAAATGAATACAAGAGGCAGAATGCCGACTTAAGTACAAGAAAAGTGAATCTTCTAAGAGTTTGTACTTTGAACGGCTCCAGGGAAACCAGTATTAGATTCCGATTCACCAGTGCAAGTTTACTGTATTCCTTGGACCTTCACATTGAGCATGAGACACAGATATTACATCGGGATTGAATACAAAAGAGACAATGCCGACTTATGTCCAAGAAGAGTGAATCTTCTAAGAGTTTGTGCTTTGAGCGGCTCCTGGGATACCAGTATTAGATTGCGATGCACCAGTGCACGTTGACTGTATCATTTGGACCTTCACATTGACTATGAAACACAGAGATTGCATCGGGATAGAATACAAAAGCACAATGCCGACTTAACTACAAGAAGAGTGAATCTTCTAAGAGTTAGTGGTTTGAGCGGCTCCTGGCTGACCTGTATTAGATTCCGATGCTCCAGTGCAGGTTTTCTGTATCCCTTGAACCTTCACATTGACCATGAAACACAGAAATTGCATCGGGATTGAATACAAAAGGTACAATGCTGACTTAAGTACAAGAAGAATGATTCTTCTCGGAGTTTGTGCTTTGGGCGGCTCCTGGGAGACCAGTATGAGATTCCGATGCACCAGTGCAGGTTTACTGTATCCCTTGGCCCTTCACATTGTCCATGAAACAAACATATCGCATCGGGTTTGAATACAAAATGCACAATGCTAACTTAAGTACAAGAAGAGTGAATTTTTTAAAAGTTTGTGGTTTGAGCGGCTCCTGGGAGACCAGTATTAGAGTCCGATGCACCAGTGCACGATAAATGTATTCCTTTGACCTTCACATTGACCATGAAACACAGAAATTGCATCGGGATTGAATACAAATGGGACAATGCCGACTTAAGTACAAGAAGAGTAAATTTTCTAAGAGTTTGTGGTTTGAGCGGCTCCTGGGAGATTAGTATTAGATTCCGATGCACCAGTGCAGGTTTACTGTATCCCTTGGACCTTCACATTGACCATGAAACACTGAAATTGCATCGGGATTGAATACAAAACGGACAATGACGACTTAAGTACAAGAAGAGTGAATTTTCTAAGGGTTTGTGGCTTGAGCGGCTTCTGCGAGAGCAGTATTAGATTCCGATGCACCAGTGCAGGTTTACTGTATCCCTGGGACCTTCACATTGACCATGAAACACAGAAATCGCTTCGGGAATGAATACTTATTGCACAATGCTGACTTAAGTACAAGAAGAGGGAATCTTCTAAGGGTTTTGTGGTTTGAGCGGCTCATGGGAGTCCAGTATTAGATTCCGATGCACCAGTGCAGGTTTACTGTATCCCTTGGACCTTCACATTGGCCATGAAGCACAGAAATTGCATCGGAATAGAACACAACAGGCAGAATGCCCACTTAAGTACAAGAGAAGTGAATCTTCTAAGAGTTTGTGCTTCGAGCGGCTCCTGGGAGACCAGTATTAGATTGCAATGCACCAGTGCACGTTGACTGTATCCCTTTGACCTTCACATTGACCATGAAACACAGAAATTGCATCGCGATTGAATACAAAAGGGACAATGCCGACTTAAGTACAAGAATGTGAATTTTCTAAAAGTTTGTGGTTTGAGCTGCTCCTGAGTGACCAGTAATAGATTCCGATGCACCAGTGCAGGTTTACTGTATCCCTTGGACCTTCACATTGACCATGAAACACAGAAATTGCATCGGGATTGAATACAAAAGTGACAATGCCGACTTAAGTACAAGAAGGTGAATTTTCTAAGAGTTTGTTGTTTGAGCGGCTCCTGAGAGACCAGTATTAGATTCCGATGAACCAGTGCAGGTTTACTGTATCTCTTGGACCT
Source organism: Schistocerca piceifrons (assembly GCF_021461385.2). Lineage (NCBI taxonomy): Eukaryota > Metazoa > Arthropoda > Insecta > Orthoptera > Acrididae > Schistocerca > Schistocerca piceifrons. Next base: position 13,041,457 of record NC_060138.1, read on the forward strand.
TCACATTGACCATGAAACACAGATTTTCCATCGGGATTCAATACAAAAGGCACAATGCCGACTTAAATACAAGAAGAGTGAATCTTCTAAGAGTTTGTGGTTTGGGCGGGTCATGGGAGACCAGTATTAGATTCCGATGAACCAGTGCAGGTTTACTGTATCCCTTGGACATTCTCATTGACCATGAAACATAGAAATTGCATCGGGATTGAATACAAAATGCACAATACCGACTTAAGGACAAGAAGAGTGAATCTTCTAAGAGTTTATGCTTTGAGCGGCTCCTGGGAGACCAGTATTAGATTCCGATGCACCAGGGTAGGTTGACTGTATCATTTGGACCTTCACATTGACCATGAAACACAGGTATTGCATCAGGATTGAATACAAAAGGTACAATGCTGACTTAAGCACAAGAAGAATGATTCTTCTAGGAGTTTGTGCTTTGAGCGTCTCCTGGGAGACCAGTATTAGATTCCGATGCACCAGTGCAGGTTTACTGTATCCCTTGGACTTTCACATTGTCCATGAAACCCACGTATCGATCCGGATTGAATACAAACAGCACAATGCCAACTTAAGTACAAGAAGAGTGAATTTTCTAAGAGTTTTTGGTTTGAGCGGCTCCTGGGAGAGCAGTATTAGATTCCGATGCAACAGTGCAGGTTTACTGTATCCCTTGGACCTTCGCATTGACCAAGAAACACAGAAATTGCATCGGGATTAAGTACAAAAGGGACAATGCCGACTTAAGTACAAGAAGAGTGAATTTTCTAAGAGTTTGTGGTTTGAGCGGCTCCTGGGAGACCAGTATTAGATTCCGATGCACCAGTGCACGTTTACTGTACCCCTTGGACCTTCCCATTGACCATCAAACACAGAAATTGCATCGGCATTAAATACTTATTGCACAATGCTGACTAAGTACAAGAAAAGTGAATCTTCTAACGGTTTTGTGGTTTGAGCGGCTCATGGGAGACCAGTATTAGATTCCGATACACCAGTGCAGGTTTACTGTATCCCTTCGACCTTCTCATTGACCATGATACACAGAAATTGCATCGGCATTGAATACTTATTGCACAATGCTGACTTAAGTACAAGAAGAGTGTATCTTCAAAGGGTTTTGTGGTTTGAGCGGCTCATGGGAGACCAGTATTAGATTCCGATGCACCAGTGTTGTGTTACTGTACCCCTTGGACCTTCACATTGACCATGAAGCACAGAAGTTGCATCGGAATTGAATACATAAGGCACAATGCCGACTTAAGTACAATAAGAATGATTCTTCTCGGAGTTTGTGTTTTGAGCGGCTCCTGGGAGACCAGTATGCGATTCCGATGCACCAGTGCAAGTTTACTGTATCCTTTGGACCTTCACATGGTCCATGAAACACATATATCGCATCGGGATTGAATACAAAATGCACAATGCCAACTTAAGTACAAGAAGTGCGAATTTTCTAAGCGTTTGTGGTTTGAGCGGCTCCTGGCTGACCTGTATTAGAATCCGATGCACCAGTGCACGATAAATGTATCCCTTTGACCTTCACATTGACCATGAAACACAGAAATTGCATCGGGAATGAATACAAAAGGGACAATGACGACTTAAGTACAAGAAGAGTGAATTTTCTAAGAGTTTGTGGATTGAGCGGCTCCTGGGAGATTAGTATTAGATTCCGATGAACCAGTGCAGGTTAAATGTATCCCTTGGACCTTCACATTGACCATGAAGCACAGAAATTGCATCGGAAATGAATACAACAGGCAGAATGCCGACTTAAGTACAAGAAAAGTGAATCTTCTAAGAGTTTGTGCTTTGAGCGGCTCCTGGGATACCAGTATTAGATTGCGATGCACCAGTGCACGTTGACTGTATCATTTGGACCTTCACATTGACTATGAAAAACGGAGATTGCATCGGGATTGAATACAAAAGCACAATGCCGACTTAAGTACAAGAAGAGTGAATCTTCTAAGAGTTAGTGGTTTGAGCGGCTCCTGGCTGACCTGTATTAGATTCCGATGCTCCAGTGCAGGTTTTCTGTATCCCTTGAACCTTCACATTGACCATGAAACACAGAAATTGGATCGGGATTGAATACAAAAGGTACAATGCTGACTTAAGTACAAGAAGAATGATTCTTCTGGGAGATGGTGATTTGGGCGGCTCCTGGGAGACCAGTATGAGATTCCGATGCACCAGTGCAGGTTTACTGTATCCCTTGGCCCTTCACATTGTCCATGAAACACACATATCGCATCGGGTTTGAATACAAAATGCACAATGCTAACTTAAGTACAAGAAGAGTGAATTTTTTAAGAGTTTGTGGTTTGAGCGGCTCCTGGGAGACCAGTATTAGAGTCCGATGCACCAGTGCACGATAAATGTATTCCTTTGACCTTCACATGGACCATGAAACACAGAAATTGCATCGGGATTGAATACAAATGGGACAATGCCGACTTAAGTAAAAGAAGAGTAAATTTTCTAAGAGTTTGTGGTTTGAGCGGCTCCTGGGAGATTAGTATTAGATTCCGATGCACCAGTGCAGGTTTACTGTATCCCTTGGACCTTCACATTGACCATGAAACACTGAAATTGCATCGGGATTGAATACAAAACGGACAATGACGACTTAAGTACAAGAAGAGTGAATTTTCTAAGGGTTTGTGGCTTGAGCGGCTTCTGCGAGAGCAGTATTAGATTCCGATGCACCAGTGCAGGTTTACTGTATCCCTGGGACCTTCACATTGACCATGAAACACAGAAATCGCTTCGGGAATGAATACTTATTGCACAATGCTGACTTAAGTACAAGAAGAGGGAATCTTCTAAGGGTTTTGTGGTTTGAGCGGCTCATGGGAGTCCAGTATTAGATTCCGATGCACCAGTGCTGGTTTACTGTATCCCTTGGACCTTCACATTGGCCATGAAGCACAGAAATTGCATCGGAATAGAACACAACAGGCAGAATGCCCACTTAAGTACAAGAGAAGTGAATCTTCTAAGAGTTTGTGCTTCGAGCGGCTCCTGGGAGACCAGTATTAGATTGCAATGCACCAGTGCACATTGACTGTATCCCTTTGACCTTCACATTGACCATGAAACACAGAAATTGCTTCGCGATTGAATACAAAAGGGACAATGCCGACTTAAGAACAAGAAGGTGAATTTTCTAAAAGTTTGTGGTTTGAGCTGCTCCTGAGTGACCAGTAATAGATTCCGATGCACCAGTGCAGGTTTACTGTATCCCTTGGACCTTCACATTGACCATGAAACACAGAAATCGCATCGGGATTGCATACAAAGGGCACAATGCCGACTTAAGTACAAGAAGAGTGAATCTTCTAAGCGTTTGTGGTTTGGGCGGCTCATGGGAGACCAGTATTAGATTCCGATGAACCAGTGCAGGTTTACTGTATCCCTTGAACTTTCACATTGTCCATGAAACCGACGTATCGATCCAGATTGAATACAAAATGCACAATGCCAACTTAAGTACAAGAAGAGTGAATTTTCTAAGAGTTTGTGGTTTGAGCGGCTCCTGGGAGAGCAGTATTAGATTCCGATGCACCAGTGCAAGTTTACTGTATCCCTTGGACCTTCACATTGACCATGAAACACAGAAATTGCATCGGGATTGAGTACAAAAGGGACAATGCCGACTTAAGTACAAGAAGAGTGAATTTTCTAAGAGTTTGTGGTTTGAGCGGCTCCTGGGAGACCACTATTAGATTCCGATGCACCAGTGCACGACTAATGTATCCCTTTGACCTACACATTGACCATGAAACACAGAAATTGCATCGGGATTGAATACAAAAGGGACAATGCCGACTTAAGTACAAGAAGAGTGAATTTTCTAAGAGTTTGTGGTTTGAGCGGCTCCTGGGAGACCAGTACGAGATTCCGATGCACCAGAGAAATTTTACTGTATCCCTTGGACCTTCACATTGTCTATGAAACACACATATCGCATTGGGATTGAATACAAAATGCACAATGCCAACTTAAGTACATGAAGAGTGAATTTTCTAAGAGTCTGTGGTTTGAGCGGCATCTGAGAGTCCAGTATAAGATTCCGATGCACCAGTGCTGGTTTACTGAATCCCTTGGACCTTCACATTGACCATGAATCACAGAAATTGCATCGGAATTGAATACAACAGGCAGAATGCCGACTTAAGTACAAGAAGAGTGAATCTTCTAAGCGTTTGTGTTTCGAGCGGCTCCTGGGATTTCAGTATTAGATTGCGATGCACCAGTGCACGTTGACTGTATCATTTGCACCTTCACATTGACTATGAAACACAGAGATTGCATCGGGATTGAATACAAAAGCACAATGCTGACTTAAGTACAAGAAGAGTGAATCTTCTAAGAGTTTGTGGTTTGAGCGGCTCCTGGCTGACCTGTATTAGATTCCGATGCTCCAGTGCAGGTTTACTGTATCCCTTGAACCTTCACATTGACCATGAGACACAGAAATTGCATCGGGATTGATTACAAAACTCACAATGCCAACTTAACCTCAAGAAGTGTGAATCTTCGAAGAGTTTGTGCTTTGAGCGTCTCCTGGGAGACCTGTACTAGATTCCGATGCACCAGTACACGTTTACTGTATCCCTTTGACCTTCACATTGACCATGAAACACAGAAATTGCATCGGGATAGAATACAAAAAGGACAATGCCGACTTAAGTACAAGAAGGTGAATTTTCTAAGAGTTTGTTGTTTGAGCGGCTCCTGAGAGACCAGTATTAGATTCCGATGAACCAGTGCAGGTTTACTGTATCCCTTGGACATTCTCATTGACCATGAAACATAGAAATTGCATCGGGATTGAATACAAAATGCACAATACCGACTTAAGGACAAGAAGAGTGAATCTTCTAAGAGTTTATCCTTTGAGCGGCTCCTGGGAGACCAGTATTAGATTCCGATGCACCAGGGTAGATTGACTGTATCATTTGGACGTTCACATTGTCCATGAAACCCACGTATCGATCCGGATGGAATACAAACTGCACAATGCCAACTTAAGTACAAGAAGAGTGAATTCTCTAAGAGTTTTTGGTTTGAGCGGCTCCTGGGAGAGCAGTATTAGATTCCGATGCAACAGTGCAGGTTTACTGTATCCCTTGGCCCTTCGCATTGACCAAGAAACACAGAAATTGCATCGGGATTAAGTACAAAAGGGACAATGCCGACTTAAGTACAAGAAGAGTGAATTTTCTAAGAGTTTGTGGTTTGAGCGGCTCCTTGGAGACCAGTATTAGATTCCGATGCACCAGTGCACGTTTACTGTATCCCTTGGACCTTCCCATTGACCATGAAACACAGAAATTGCATCGGCATTGAATACTTATTGCACAATGCTGACTAAGTACAAGAAGAGTGAATCTTCTAACGGTTTTGTGGTTTGAGCGGCTCATGGGAGACCAGTATTAGATTCCGATGAACCAGTGTTGTTTTACTGTATCCCTTGGACCTTCACATTGACCATGAAGCACAGAAATTGCATCGGGATTAAGTACAAAAGGGACAATGCCGACTGAAGTACAAGAAGAGTGAATTTTCGAAGAGTTTGTGGTTTGAGCGGCTCCTGGGAGACCAGTATTACATTCCAATGCACCAGTGCTGGTTTACTGTATTACTTGGACCTTCACATTGACCATGAAACACAGAAATTGCATCGGGATTGAATACAAATGAGACAATGCAGCCTTAAGTACAAGAAGAGTGAATCTTCTAAGAGTTTGAGCTTGCAGCGGCTCCTGGGAGACCAGTATTAGATTCCGATGCTCCAGTGCAGGTTTTCTGTATCCTTTGGACGTTCACATTGACCAGGAAACACAGAAATTGCATCTGGATTGAATACAAAATGGACAATCCCGACTTAAGTACAAGAAGAGTGAATCTTCTAAGAGTTTGTGGTTTTAGCGCCTTCTGGGAGACCAGTATTAGATTCCGATGCACCAGTGCACGTTTACTGTATCCCTTGACTCATCAAACTGTCCATGAAACACAGAAATTGCATCGGGATTGAATACAAAACTCACAATGCCAACTTAACCTCAAGAAGTGTGAATCTTCGGAGAGTTTGTGTTTTGAGCGTCTCCTGGGAGACCTGCATTAGGTTCCGATGCACCAGTGCACCTTTACTGTATCCCTTTGACCTTCACATTGACAATGAAATACAGAAATTGCATCGGGATTGTATACAAAAGGGACAATTCCGACTTAAGTATAAGAAAAGTGAATCTTCTAAGAGTTTGTGGTTTGAGCGCCTCCTGGGAGACCACTATTAGATTCCGATGCACCTGTGCAGGTTTACTCTATCCCTTGGACCTTCACATTGACCATGAAACACAGAAATCGCATCGGGATTGAATACCAAAGGCACAATGCCGACTTAAGTACAAGAAGAGTGAATTTTCTAAGAGTTTGTGGTTTGAGCGCCTCCTGGGAGACCAGTATTAGATTCCGATGCACCAGTGCACAATAAATGTATACCTTTGACCTTCACATTGACCATGAAACACAGAAATTGCATCGGGATTGAACACAAAAGGGACAATGCCGACTTAAGTACAAGAAGAGTGAATTTTCTAAGAGTTCGTGGTTTGAGCGGCTCCTGGGAGACCAGTATTAGATTCCGAAGCACCATTGCAGGTTTACTGTATCCCTTGGACCTCCACATTGACCATGAAACACCCAAATTGCATCGGGATTGAATACAAAAGTGACAATGCCGTTTTAAGTACAAGAAGAGTGAATTTTCTAAGAGTTTGTGGTTTGAGCGGCTCCTGGGAGACCAGTATTAGATTCCGTTGCATCAGTGCAGGTTTACTCTATCCCTTGGACCTTCACATTGACCATGAAACACAGAAATCGCATCGGGATTGAATACAAAAGGCACAATGCCGACTTAAGTACAAGAAGAGTGAATCTTCTAAGAGTTTGTGGTTTAGGCGGCTCATGGGAGACCAGTATTAGATTCCGATGAACCAGTGCAGGTTTACTGTATCCTTTGGACATTCTCATTGACCATGAAACATAGAAATTGCATCGGAATTGATTACAAAATGCACAATACCGACTTAAGTACAAGAAGAGTGAATCTTCTAAGAGTTTATGCTTTGAGCGGCTCCTGGGAGACCAGTATTAGATTCCGATGCACCATTACAGGTTTACTGTATCCCTTGGACCTCCACATTGACCATGAAACACAGAAATTGCATCGGGATTGAATACAAAAGTGACAATGCCGTTTTAAGTACAAGAAGAGTGAATTTTCTAAGAGTTTGTGGTTTGAGCGGCTCCTGGGAGACCAGTATTAGATTCCGATGCATCAGTGCAGGTTTACTCTATCTCTTGGACCTTCACATTGACCATGAAACACAGAAATCGCATCGGGATTGAATACAAAAGGGACAATGCCGACTTAAGTACAAGAAGAGTGAATTTTCTAAGAGTTTGGGGTTTGAGCGGCTCCTGGGAGAACAGTATTAGATTCCGATGCACCAGTGCAGGTTTACTGTATCCCTTGGACCTTCACATTGACCATGAAACACAGAAATCGCATCGTGATTGAATACTTATTGCACAATGCTGACTTAAGTACAAGAAGAGTGAATCTTCTAAGGGTATTGTGGTTTGAGCGGCTCATGGGAGACCAGTATTAGATTCCAATGCACCAGTGTTGTTTTACTGTATCCCTTGGACCTTCACATTGACCATGAAGCATAGAAATTGCATCGGAATTGAATACATAAGGCACAATGCCGACTTAAGTATAAGAAGAGTGAATCTTCTAAGAGTTTGTGCTTTGAGCGGCTCCTGGGAGACCAGTATTAGATTCCAATGCACCAGTGCTGGTTTACTGCATTACTTGGACCTTCACATTGACCATGAAACACAGAAATTGCATCGGGATTGAATACAAATGAGACAATGCCGCCTTAAGTACAAGAAGAGTGAATCTTCTAAGAGTTTGTGCTTGCAGCGGCTCCTGGGAGATCAGTATTAGATTCCGATGCTCCAGTGCAGGTTTTCTGTATCCCTTGGACCTTCACATTGACCAGGAAACACAGAAATTGCATCGGGATTGAATACATAAGGGACAATGCCGTCTTAAGTACAAGAAGAGTGAATCTTCTAAGAGTTTGTGCTTTGAGCGGCTCCTGGGAGCTAACTCGATACAATACACCCAGGAAGTGGAGAGCAACCCGCACTGGACACATCAAAAGGCAGAACATTGGGAATTATTGTAGATGTAGCTAAATGGAATATCTGAAGGGAAGTAACAAAATAATGTGTTCTAGGATGGGACAAACCTGCCCAAGTCCTCTACAAAGGATACCAAGGGTCTAAATAATGTTGTGATAACATTTTGTATTTAAAAATATTTGTGTGTATAAATTGTTCAAGTTGATGTAAATTTGACAATTTAAGATATGGTCATGCTTAGGAACAATGTAAGAAATAGGTGTTATGTAAAAGCCAGTGTGCTTTTGTTTGAAACGAAAATAGCTGTGGGGAGTGCAAAAGGTGCGAAAGGCGAATTGGCATGCTACCTTGAGCAAGTGCGGGTAGTAAGTCACACAGTCTGTAGGAGGCAGTGATTGAGGTAACTCCTTTGTGGAGCAGAAGCTTTGCCTGCAAATTTTCATAACAATGCCTCGGTTGAAGACTGCAAACAGCTTACAGCATAGCTGCGAGTTGTTGAGCTACTGTATGTAACACTGAATGAAGCCAAGAAGAGAAATTGAGCCCATACAGCAAGAAACTTGCAGGCCATAGTGTGGGTAGTGTAGCCGTCATAGCTGTTCGCCACACCCAAGCCTACAGCCACCAGATAAGATTTTTTTCTATTTTTACCTTTGTACAGCATGAACCATTAATTTAAACTGTGTTTTAATAATCATTCTTGAACTTTACGGAAACTGGCTCACCCTGTCATTTCATCCTAATCATACATCTGTATAGGGTTCCTTCCTGGTGTTTGATTAATCCGAGTGTCCTGTTTTACAGACTTATGAAGTGCCAAGTTAATATAAAGAGGCACCATTTAAATTGCTTTAGTGTAAATAATAAAAATGTTTTCTTAACTATTGCAAAGTGTTATAGTTTGCTTACATAAAATTCAATCAGAGTGAAGTGCCAAGTTAAAATAAAGAGGCACCATTTATATTGCTTTAGCGTAAATAATAAAAATGTTTTCTTAACTATACCAAAGTGTTATAGTTTGCTAACATAAAATTCAATCAGAGTGAAGCCAAGTTACTAGAACCTGTTAGATGGCTATACAGAATTAATTCAAAGAATAATAGCTTTTGAAAGTAAGTTCCACCAAGAAAGAGGTTTTCTTTAAGTGAAATGTTCAGTTAAAAAGTGTGTGCTTTAGTGTCTAAGTATTTAAGTTTCTTGATTATGGAAAGTGCTTTTCTAAACGTTGTCCTCCCCACCCCGGCTAATTTTTTTTACCCTCCTTGAAGTTATCTACTGGGCTTTTTCTTTTTTAAAAACATAATATATAAAGATGTAGCCCAAAATTGTTTAAGTGGGGTAATTTATTTGAAGAGCCAAACTAAACAGTAGCAAGAAAGTAGGCAAAATTCACATTTCTGCTTCTCCAATACTTCACTATTTCATTGCCAGGATAGGTTGGTGACCATTAAGTACATGTTTTAAACCACTAAATGAACTTGGAAATGAGTTGTCCTAGCTTCAGTATATTATTATTCATACTGTGTTTCTATCTAGCCACTGGGTAAGATCTTAGGAAAAGAAGTGAATAGTCCAATTTACTTATCCATTAGACGCAACACACGGTAAATCCAGTAAGAAAGATAACTCTATTGATTATCTTTTCCTATAAACAGGACTATCCTTCCATAGTGTATTTTATCTGGAAACTAAACTAAATTTTAGTAAGAGGGTTATACGTGGCAACATAGAGACAGGGTTTCTGTTATTTACGTAAAAGCATACTAATATCATAATGGTGGTGTTATAAGGTCCTATTAATGTGTGGTCATGACATTTGTTAAATGTCTCACCACATTCCTATTGAAACTATTTACTCTTCTTGTAAATAACACCTATGACAATTTTATACAAATGTCCACTAAGACTTTGCTCGTCAACTTTCATTTAGGTAACAGCGATCTTTTAGATGTATTTAAATCAGTACTGTTAAGAAATACTGACTAGCTTTATTTTCAAGAATCTCAAATTTAAGTTATACATACTGTTATCCTCCAATAAGAATCATTGGCCGATTCTTCATCTCTGACAGGTTCATCATGCCTGCAATGCAAAACATTATCTTTTGTATTAACAGATGAAATCCAACTTTTTAAATTTAATAAATGCTTATACAAACATAAAGTTTCTTCAAAAAATGTATTTCTGACAACTTCCTGTCACAGATAATTTTCACTGAATGTTGCAACCCAGTTATATTGCTGATGAGAAGCAAATGTTGATCTTTTCCCTCTCTTCCTTCACCATCTCCTGTTTTGTTCACCTTGACATATTTCTACCAAAAAGACTACCCCAATGGATCCACTGCTTATATTTAACACACAGTAAATTCAGTGCAAATATTTCCTTAACACAGGATGTGCATTGACGAGCTTGAATTAATCAGAAAAATATAAACAGATACTAACCATTCCACAGCTCTTACAAAATACTTGCATTAAGTAATCATCAAAGCTACTTTTTGTACAGCAAGAGGACTAACAGTCAAAATGGTGCTACATGCTACAGGCAGTGCAATACAATTTATTTTACTCATTGCTACAGCAATAAATGTACTTGTAAAAATATTCAGACTTAGACTATAATCAAATACAGAGAGAGAAAATATTCTAACCAAAGAGATATAGCAGCCATAGGCAGAAACAAATAAAAAAACTGATACTAATCTTAGCTTTGAGGACCAAAAATGTATTCATCTGGAAAATGTAAAAAGAGAAATGAGACTGTTCAAGAATTAAGGACAAAAATTCAGGATCTTGAGTCAAGGATGATGTATGGTTAAATGAATGAAAAAACTAGACTGGAAATGATGAAATTCATTTGCGAAAGAGCAGCAGATGATGTAATTTTAAATGCTGAGAAATAAGATCTCTTCAAGAGGAGCCACCAAAAGTTCAAATAAGTGAAGAACAAGCTGAAAATACCGGTAAATGGGCTAAAATGGCGGCAAATAGATAAAGGTAACAGAAAGAAAGTGCTAAAGAACAGGCAACCAAACAACAACAACAACAACAACAATAATAATAACAGCACATTGTAGCAATGTATAATAGCAGTCCCACAACATCTGGAGGAAGATTTTCCACTAACAGAGCAATAAATTCATGAAGCCATCAAATCATTCCAAAACTTCAAAGCAACAAATGAAGACTCTACTGCAGCAAAATTATTGACATAATCAGAACACACAAATGATCTACAACTGCTGTTTGAGAACATTTGGAAAGCTGAAGAGATTATGGAAAGCATTAATCCACAGCTATGAAAAAAAGGGGACACACAAAATGTAAACAATTGCAGAGATGCCTCACTTCTGCCAGTGGTATACAAAATATTATCAAAAATTCTCTGGACAGAGTTGTAGAAACTTTAGACAAATAACTGGGAGAATCTCAAGGAGCTCTAGAAAGAGAATACCCTGCACAGAACAGATGTTTATTAGAAAATCGAGAATTCTCCACATACTGTTAATCACCAAACCTATAATAGTATCACGTATTGGTTTCAAGAAAACATTTGATTTGATAGGCAAAGAAATTATAGGTAAAATCATCAAAGAATTTTGTGTTAAAGCAAACATAATCCTCAAAACACTAGCAAATAGGATGACTGAAGCTAAATTTATGGGAGAAGTATCTCAACCATTTGAAATAAAAACTGGTGTTAGACAAGGGGACAGTTTATCACCTTTACTGTAACACTGCATTCTAGAAAGAATAGAAAGTATCTGGAATTTGGAGAAAAAAAATCACAAAATTGAACCAATAATTTTAGGACGAAAAACAAATGGAATTAAGGTAAGCTGCCTGGCTTCTGCAGATGATTCTGATATACTTTCAAAAAATCTGACAGACAGTTATTGAAAGAAATCTTTTGGAAGAAGTAGCAAAGAGAGCTGGTCCCAAAATTTCAGCCGAAAAACCAACATTGATGACAATTTCAAACAATGCATCAACATTCTTAGAAAAACAAAAATGTAAAATAGCATTAGTAAGTAAATTTAAATATATTGGACAAACTGTACAACAAAATGGACTAGAAGAATTAACAGTAGATGCAAGAGTCAGCAAACTGGAGAGAGCAAATCGTTTGACAAAGGATATTTACAACAAGAAATGTACAACTAAAGAAACAAAACTAAAACACTATCCCACAGTGGTATGACCAGGATGTTTATATGGATGAGGATGCCTAATGATGAACTATAAGCTGGACAGAACAGAGGTTCCTCAAAGGAGCATTATTAGAAAATAATGGTTGCAATACAAGCTACAGATGGCTGGAAAATGAGAAGTAATGAGGAGATCTATAAAAATTTAGAGAAAATATCAGAAGTAATGGCTAAAAGAAGATTAATCTTTTTTTAGAGACCTCTACTGAATGAGTAGTTCTGGAAGAAGGAATCAATGATAGCATGGATTACAGAAATAAGAAAGAAACAACATCAAACAATCAGAAATAATAGAAAGAAACCTTTTTACAGATAAAATACTGAATTTAAAAGGATCATCACCTCTCCAAGATCAAAATTAATTTCGTCCCTCTCAATAAGACCGTGAAAACCGGAAATAAAATTCATAAATATGATATTGCGAAGCTCAAAATCAATCAAAACATATTGGAACAATGCCACCAGTAAGTGACAGTTGAATCCCATAAATAGGCAGACATTGCCTCCATGATCCAACAAGCAGCTAATACTACAACCTTGACAGCAAAAAAGTGGAATCATACATGGTGGAATGAGGTTTGTGGTGAGGTGGTGGCCCAAACAGCAAGTGCATGGAAAAAGTGGAACTCTACCAGGAGACCTGATGATTTTGATGTATTCCATGAAGTTCGAAAATATGCAGCCAGAACTCTACGAAGGGCTAAGCAATTGCAGAGAAACAGCAGTTAGAACAGATCGATCAGCGTTTCCAGATAAACAATGTCAGAGACTTCTATCAGACGTTCAAATCGAATTTGAAAGGATACCAAGCCCCTAGTTTTTGTTTTAGAGACGAAAATGGAAAGCTCAGTGTTGTGTACATAGTTCCACATATTCAGCGCGTACACAAATTTCCCACTAGAGTGCGCCCCGCTAAGCACAACAGCGCAGGCGCAGCGCTCGTCCATCTCCGCACTACGAGATGGTGCTGCCATAGAGACAGACCAAATTCTACTTCCGCCGATCCGCGTATTAATATGTAACGCAGCCAATGAGATTGCTGCCAACATAGAACACTTTCTCCTCGCGCATCACACTTGCGCAGTGATACATGAACGTGCGAGGTATTATAACAAGTGTTAAGACCTTCGATCAGTCAGTCTGCATTTGTCTGCACCAGTCTGTACCAGTCTGCATTAGTCTGTACCAGTCTGCATTAGTCTGTACCAGTCTGTACGAGTTCTACAATTGTCTGTACCAGTCCATAGTCAAGATTCAGTCTGCGCCTAATAAGATTACCATTTTCCTGTACATAGCCATGAAGATAAATGTATAGACACTTTTGTCAAGTATCCAAGATATATGTGAGAATAAGATTAACGTACCAATACCAAAGGAACTTCAGAATGTCAATTGTAAATAGCATCCACAACCAAGTTAAGTAATTTTTATATTTGTTATTATTTTAATAAATGTATGTGAAAATTAATCAAGTTCTGTTTAAAGTTGGTCACCGTCAATCTGCTACTCTAAGCGTGCAAGTGGCATTTCTATCGTCTGACCTAATGGCAGAAGATAAACACGCCATGATAAGACCACGAGACATATTGCTGACACTCGCTTACTTCGTTAGAGCAACAAGTCAAATAATCTGATGGTGTGTGTACTGAAGGTCTTACAGTACGCACACCACACTCGGCCTGACCAACAAAGAAAACTGCAAGATAATGTCTCGTTACTTTGAAAACCTACTTAATTGTGATGAACCGAAAGAAAGATTCCCTGTATGTGCCCTAATCCACAAACTACCCCTCATCTCCATCTAGTAAAGAGGAGACCAAAGATATCATCAACAACTTTAAGAATAATAAGGCAGCTGGAGAGGATTCAATAGTGGTGGAACTACTGAAGCTGGCAAATAATGAAACTCTAGATATACTAGTCCAACTTTTTGAGGAGATCTGGAGAGCTAGGATGATACCAACTGAATGGCAGTCAGCTTTAATCCATCGTCTACACAAAAAAGGTGATAAATAGAATGTCAATAACTATAGGGGTACCTCATTAGTATCTGTTCCATATAAGATTCTCTCCAAAGTGATACAGAATAGAATAGAAGATCATTGTAACCAACTGACTGGGGACTATCAAGCTGGTTTCCGAAAGGGCGATTCTTGCGCAGAACAGATCTTTAACCTGAAGAACATCATCAGGTACAAAAAAAATTGGAAGAAATAACTATGTGGTCATGTTTGTTGATTTTCAGAAAGTATATGACTCCATCGACTGACAGGCATTAATGAATATTTTGGAAAAGTTTGAGGTGGATAATACATCAAGAAAGCTGATCAAACAAACTCTTGCTAACACAGTGTCAAAAATTAAATTTATGGGTGAGGTATCTGAACCCTTTACAATCAGAACAGACATAAGACGAGGAGATGGACTATCCCTCTCCTTTTCAATTGTGTCTTGGAAAAGGTCATTCGAGAGTGGAGAAAGTTATTAGCCCAAGAAGAAACAAATGAAGAGTGGTTCAGACTTGGTCCTAAGAACAAAGGGGTGTGCATTGACTGCTTAGATTTTGCGGCTGACCTGGCCATTTTTGCTAACAACATAGAGTCAGCAGTCAACAAGATAAATAGGCTGTCAGAAATTGCTGAAAAAAGTTAGACTCCAGATCTCTATTCAAAAGACAAAATATATGACGAACATCTGTGACGGACCTGAATGGATGATAACCAACCTGGGAAAAAATCGGATGAGTTAAGAATTTCAGGTATCTCGGTAAAGTCATCCACCAGGAGAATGGATTAAAAGAAGAAACAACTGTCGGGATGAGGAAGTTAGACCAAGCATACCAACTGACAAAGAATACTTATAACAAAAAGTCTATGAGTATATGGGCCAAGTTACAACATTATAATACAGTTGTAAAACCTGAGGGCTTATAAGCATCCAAAACTTTGACCACGAATAGACAAGGTCAAACCACGAATAGACAAGGTCAAGCTGAGTGGCTGGAAAAGCGTGAGTGTAGGATATTAAGGAAAATCCTAAGGTAATAGATGGGTCGATGGACAATGGCGAAAGAGAGCAAATGAGGACTCGTGCAGCAAGACAGAACCTATCACAGCATCCATTACGAAGAAATGATTGTTATTTTATGGTCATCTCATGAAAATGGACGGTGATCGACTAACAAAAAGAATACGGAGTTTCATCCTATCTAAGAAAATGAGGCCGAGATGGTTCAAAGAATGTGAAAAAGATCTTAAGCAGATTGGTATCTCAGAGAGAAATTCCTGAAAGGAACAAATTTAGAAGATTGGTGACCAACTACCAAGGTTTTAACATGGCATCAACATCCGAAAGACAGTGAGGACCATTATCTGAAGGGCATAAAAAGGCACTTCTTGGAGGGGCTCAGAAGATACTGGCAGGAAGTCAAAGCTGGAGCAAGAACAAGACCTGGACACTAGAGTGAAGTCGGTTGTTACCACGCAGTCCGTAAAGACTCACCTCGATAAAAAAAAAATAAATAAATAAAAATAAAAGGCTTTCGATGCAGAAGAAATAGGGGATTGAGAACAACACGAATAGAATAAAGGGGGAAAAACATGAGGAGGAGATGGACGAGTACTGGAAAAACAGGAGACGACAAGGGAAGAAGAAGAAGTGAAGTTATTACATGACGAGAGATGGTGATTGGATTTGATTTGATTCAGTTTTCGTTACATACACCGAAAAAATGAGATGATTCTCGAAGGTGTGGAACATGTCAGAATGTATAACACACAACATTTTAATATAGTGAATACTACCCTGATCATTTGTCACGAGATTGTCAAAATAGGTGAATACAATACAGTAAACTGGAAAAGCTAATATTTACAGAATTAATACACTGTCAGAATGAAACATTGTTATGCACTATTAATAAATTTATCATACACAAAATACCTAATATTGTCTGTTGCAACCAAGTGCTGTCAAAACTTAAATCTAACATATTTTTACTTAAGCTGGCCTAACAGTCTCTGTTAGGTTAGTCATCTATAGAGTAGAAGGCATTGCCTATCAAAAAGTCATTCAAACTCTGTTTAAACTGTGCTTTATCTGAAACCAAGTTTTTAATGGTTGCTGGTAATTTATTGAAAATGTGTGTTCCTGAATATTGGACCCCTTTTTGGACCAACATAAGTGATTTTAGGTCTTTATGTAGATTGTTCTTATTCCTAGTATTGATAATATGTATTGAGCTATTTGTTGGAAATATAGATATATAACTTGCAACAAATTTCATTAAGGAGTCAGTATACTGAGAAGCAATGGTTGGAATACAAAGTTCCTCGAATAGGTTCTACACGATGTTCTTCAAAGACTGGTCCCAGATACTCCATTGCACCATTCACCGAACCTGATAACCCCGAGCCATCAGTAACAAAAATTAAGTCTTGCTTAAGAGATTTACAACACTACATGCACTTGTTACCAAAGTCTCATTTACTTTTAGAGCTATCTGTTCCACTTCCTTCTGTTCCACTCTCTGTCTTCACTATATCCCATACAGGTCTTATTTTGTTGCCCGATACAATTATCTTTTTCTCTTAATAAAGCTACTTCGATTTCTGGATTACTTGATTCAACATTTTGCAGTATTATTTGTAATGCATTACAATGCTAATATCAGAAATGTTCCTAGATAGTAGATACAGTCTCCTTTTTGCCCCACATGATATCTTTATTCCTTGTGTAATCCATGGTTTATCTTTTGACTTCTGTGTGATTTGAGTTACCTTTAGGGGAAAACAATTTTCAAAAGAGGAAGTAACTTTATTAATAAATGCTTTCTATTTTCCATTTGAGTCAGGTAAACATCTCTCCAGTTCATGTCTTTGAGCAATTTCCTGAATTCCTCAATTTCTGGCTTATTTATTATCCTCCTGTACTCATATTTAACATTTTTTTATCCTGAAAAGTTCAGCATTTAACACAAGATGCTGCACGTCGTGATCAGATAGTCCATTTACTATTGGTTTTGTGATATGACTTTTTTCCCCTAGATTTGTTCATAAAGATATTATCAATAGCAGTCTCAGAGCATTTACATATCCTAGCTGCAAAGTTCACAATAGGAACTAAATTGAATGATAGTGTTAAAAACACCAGCAACCACTATTTCCTCTTCTTCTTTTTTTTTTTTTTTTTTACAGAAGCCATTCCTTTCGCTTTGTGAAATGAAGCACTGCCTAGTTCCAAAACACAGGACTACTATGACAAGGTGAAATGTTCTCAGAGTGCTACATGTATGATAGTAAATGTAATCAGCACTATAGTTGTTTCCTGAGTAGTTATGCTGTGTGTGTTTCATTCAATCAGATGAAATGGAATAAAATCATCAATTTATTTATTTGGGCTCTTTATCACCAAGATACATTCAATGTTGGTTGAGGTTTATCTTTTGAATTCACTCCAGTGTAGATTGTCAAAATTTTATCAGTTGTCAAAGTACTTGTAACACAGTTTCCGAATTTACTGCCATCCAGGAAAGTCTCGCACTCAAATTATTCTCAGCGACTGAGAGCTGGCTGAAACCCAGAGTAGAAAGCTCTGACATATTTAGTGATTAATGGAATATATATCGGAAAGGCAGGTTATACACTGTAGGAGAGGGAGTGTCCATTGTCTCTATTGAGGTCAAAGCTGATTGTGACAGTGAAGTATAACAAGTCTACGTGAAATCACGTTAATTAATGGATGTTTTAATCAGCCACCCGGTTCTGCTATGACAGTTTTGGAGCCATTCAAAGAAAGTCTACAGACAGTAGCACGTAAATACCTAGATCATGCAATACTAGTTGCAGGTGAATTTAGCCTACTGAGTATAGATGGTAGCCTATGGCTTCATTGCAGGGGGTGCAGTCAATCTTGTGAAGCACTTTTGAATGTGGTTTTCGAAAATTGTCTTGAGCACCTAGTTTGGCACGCCACATGCAATGGAAATATCTTAGACCTTGTAGTTACAAACAGGCCAGATATCATCAATGACTTCAGCATAGAGATGGGGATTAATAATCATGATAACATCATAACAACTAAGGTTACAAAAATTAATAAATCAGTCAAGAAGGCTAGGAAACTGTTCATGCCAGAAAGAGCAGATAAGCAGATGTTAGCATCTCACTTAGACAGAACTGACATCACTTACTTCCATTAAGATGGACGTAGAGAGATTATGGTCAAAGCTTAAACAGATCGTGAATTGCACTCTCAACATGTCTGTACCTAGTAAACGAATTAAGGATGCAAAAGAGCCACTGTGGTTTAACAATGAAATTCGGAAAATACTGAGGAAGGAAAAGCTACTGCACTCTTGGTTCAAAAGAGAATGCCAAATGGCAACAAGGAAAGGTTACTACCACTGTCATACCTCAGCAAAAGATCTGGCTGAGAAGCAGGGGGAATTATTGTCCTATGTAAAATCACTAAGTGAGTCAAAGGTTTCCATCAAGTCACTTGACCAGTCTGGTGTGGCAGTAGGAGATAAATGTTTTAAATTTTGCATTTAAGAAATCATTCATGCAAGAGAATTATATAAACATACCGTCATTTGACAATAGCACAAAGACACCTAACAACAATCACCACAAGAGGCCAGCGCTAGCACAAGTTGTTCACATGATATTCGTTGGACTGTTACCTGTAAACACGTGCCATGTCAGTGCTCTTGGAAGAGAGCTGTGGCAGTGACACGGCTCTGTTGTTGTTCCTGTGTAGTGATCTGCAAAGACGGAGGGGGCCGGGGGGGAGGGGGGGGCCAGATTCAAGCAGTGATTAAGTACTTCATAAAGAAAGGTATGAAAGCGAACGACATTCATGCCGATTTCTAGAATACACCAGGGGACTCTGCTCCTTTGTCTTCAACTGTTGCCAAGTGGATAAATGAATTTAAATTTGGTCAGGAGAGCTTAGATGATGATCATCCATGAATAGGTCAGCCAAGATGCGTCACTACTCTAGAAATCATTGCAAAAGTGCGCATAATGATCAAGAAGGATCACCAATTTAGAGTGCATTAAATTGCTCATGCTTGCCAGATGTCATCTGAAAGGTATTCACAAGATGGGTGCCGCGACTCTTTACGCTGGGTCAAAAACGCATAAGAATGGACATATCACAACAATGTTTGGCCTGTTTTAGGAGAAACAAACAAGATCTTTTGTGCTGGTTTGTGACACGAGGAAACTTTGGTTTACTACTATACCCCAGAGACAAAACAACAATCAAAGCAGTGGAAACATGCTGAATCTCCTCCGCCAAACTCCTTCAGCGGGGAAGGACATGGCGTCAGTGTTCTGGGATGCACCACCAAATTCCTTCAGCGGGGAAGATCATGGCATCAGCGTTCTGGGATGAGAAGGGGATTCTGTTTGTACATTATCTCCCCACTGGGCAAACAATTACTGGAGAGTACTATGCTAACCTTCTGGACAAATTGCAACAAAAGATATGCAAAAAAGGCCAGGTTTAATAAGGAAGAAAGTCATCTAGCATCAAGCCAATGCACGCTCGCACGCATGTGCCATCGCCATGGTAAAATTACACAAACTAAGGTATGAATTGTTGCCACACGTGCCTCTTCCCTAAACTGAAAATTTTTCTTTGTGGATGAAGATTCACTTAAATGAAGAATTGATAGCCTGAGTTGACAACTATTTTGCAGGCCTGGAGGAAAATCATTGTCGAGGTGGGATCAAGGTATTGGAACACTGTTGGACCAAGTGAATTAATCTACAAGCAGGGTACATTGAAAAACAACAAAGTTTCAGTGACTAAGTACTTTTTTTCTATTCTGTTTCAATAACTTTTCAAACCACCCTCGTAAGCATCCCTGACACCTGAAATAATTAAAAACAAATAAGTCGCCAGTTGCAGATGGAATCTCAATTTGGTTTTACAAAGAGTGCTATATGGCACTGGACCCTTACTTAGCTTGTATTTATTGTGAATCTCTCACCCAGCAGAAAGACCTAAGCAACTGGGGAAAAAATACAGAGGCGTCTCCTGTATATACGAAGGGCGAAAGAACAGACCTGCGAAATTACAGACCAATACCTGTAACATCAGTTTGCTGCAGAATTCTTGAACATATTCTGGGTTTGAATCTAATCAGTTTCATAGAGACCAATAAGTTTATGTCCACAAATCAGTACAAAGCATCGCTCATGGGCAACTCAGCATGCTCTTTTGTCATACGACGTCTGTTCAAAAAATTCCAGAACTTTGTCCACAAAATTTTCTATGCTTATCTTTTAGTTACTATGGATTGTCTCCTTTGAAATACTCTCCTCCACAATTGATACACTGCTCCCAATATCATTTCCACTTCCAGGAGCAGTCTTGACACACCTCTTGCTGGGTCGCATAAAGTGCCATCTGCGAATTTTCTTCTATCTCATCTACCATTGGAAACTTCATCCTTTTCAACTTTGGAAATAAAAACAAGTCTGCAGGGGTCATACTATTCTCGCAAGGAACATCTCATTCTCATTTGTGAGATCCAAAAAGTTTTTTTGGTCTTGACTCATGAGCCGTGGAATGAACTTGGCGGCAACACAATGCATTCCAAGATGCTGTGTCATTTCATAACATGATCCAATTGAAATGTTACATTCTTCTACAATCTCTCGGACAGTGAATCTTCGACCGGCACACACAATTTCGTTTACGTTCCTGGCACAAGCATCATCAGGGGACATCTAAGAGCGTCCTGAACAAGGATCATTTTTGACTTTTGTAAAGCCATTTTTAAAACATGTGAATAATATGTAACACCGAGTATGGCTTAAGCACTCATCACTATAGGCTCCCTGCATCATTTGGTGTGTCTCTGTAAAGGTTTTCTTGAGTTTCACGCAAAATTTAATGCAGATGCATTGCTCCTCTAACTTTGCCATCACAAAATTCACAAACCCAGATTCCATATTTCTTGATTTCCGAGAAGCATTTGACATAGTGCCTCACTGCAGACTTTTAACAAAGGTACAAGCAAATGGAATAGGTTCCCAGACATGTGAGTGGCTCAAAGACTTCTGAAGTAATAGAACCCACTACATTTTCCCAACGGTGAGTGTCCATCAGTGACTAGGGTATCATTAGGATCGTTCCAGTGATGTGTGATAGGAGCGCTATTACTCATATTTTCTATGTGCATAACTGATCTGATGGACAAAGTGGACAGTAATCTGTGGTTGTTTGCTGATGATGTTGTGGTGTATGGAAGGTGTCATCGTTGAGTGATTTAGGAGGATAAAAGATGACTTGGACAAAGTTCCCAGTTGGTGTGATAAATGACAGCTAACCCTAAATGTAGAAAAATATAAGTTACTGCAGATGAGTTGGAAAAACAAATCCATAATGCCAGAATCCAGCATTAGTAGTGTCATGAATGAAGAAGTCACATTGTTTCAATATCTGGACATAACATTGCAATGTGATATGAAATGGAACAAACTTGTGAGGGTCATGGTAGAGAAGGTGAATAATCATCTTTCGTTTGTTGGGTGGATTTTACTACAGTGTGGCTCAGCTGTGATGGACATCACATATAGGATGCTAGTGTGATCTCTTCTTGAGTACAGTTTGAGTGTCTGGGATCCACAAGGGGTCGAATTAAAGCAGACATTGAGGTAATTCAGAGGCAGGATACTAGATTTGTTAACAGTAGGTTGAAACAACAACATACAAGTATTATGGAGATGTTTCTGGAACTCAAATGGGAATCCCTGGAGGGATTTTGAGGAACACTGTGCTGACTGCAGAACAATTCTGCTTGCACCAACATACATTATGCATAAGGACCACGAAGATAATAGACGACAAATTAGGACTCATAGAGAGGCATATAGACATTCACTTTTTCCTCACTCGACTGGCAGATGGAACGGGAAAGGAACTGACTACAGTCGAATTAAAATTACTTGATAGTTGGCACTTCAAATGCCAATAAGAGTAGTCAGCGTCACACTTGAACTGTCTGCTGTTGCCAAACTCCACCAAAATTGGCCAGTCACTTCCAATTCCTGGTTCAGCATTCTTTCTTGATGTATTTGTATCCCGAATTATGAGCTCGACACTTTTATTATGTATTTCATGACACGCGATAACTACACCAAAAACAACACACATTAACAATGCTAATGAAAGACACACATTTCATTCATAGCACTAACCAAACACTACCGAATAACTCAGCACAAGGTGTAATTCAGTATCATACATATAGTTATCATATTCACAGAGATCATCTTACATTAGATAAGCTTTTCACTACACTGCGTGAAACTGAAATTTTTAAGGTTGCAATTCATAGTTGCAACTGGGTCACTACATTCACATATATAAATACTTCAAGCAGTGCTGTGACATAGCACAATGGTTGGCAGATTAATCTAATGTGTAGCATGTCGTAGGTTTGAATCTCATCAATGCAGCAAAATTTTTATTTCTAAATCTAACCAAAAGAGTGTGATTATTATTTTCATTCAATTAATTGCTTTAAATATATATATTTTTTTATTTTTAATAATTTGCTGCATCATTTTTCATCATTGTTTTGACTGTTCTATTTGGTCTTATTTTTCTTCCTGTCATTATTTCTTCATTTGGAATCTGCCTCAGTCATCTATAATCCACGACCAAGTGCCCACACGGACTGTTCACTGGTTTCTAACATGGCAGCATGTGCAACTAGTGTAAGGATAGTTACAGGTAACAAATGACACGGAGAAATTTCAATTTGCTTTCAGCCCTGAAATTGAGTTTTTGTTGTCTTGAGTTTACCCTTAAGGGTTAGCTTTAATCGCCATGAACAAAGCGATCATGATATTAGTACTGCTGCAGACTGTTGACCACAATTTTCTCGGCTGGGTTAGGACACAAGTTTACAGTCAGGGATACAAAACGGGTCGTCTTCTCCAGTTCAGTCACTGGTCACTTTAAATCAATAGTCGACAGAGTATCCAACATTTCTGACATACCTTGCACCAGCCACTAGAAAAATTGCTCTGTGTTAAACATTTAACATAATTTGTGAAGTGAGCCGCTTGTTTGTTGTCACCTGTAACCAAACGGTAGCTGGCAGCCAATGTGGCAACATTTTTGCAGCAAGTGATTGATGTCAACTATCAAGTAATTTTATTCAGACTATTGTAGTGAGACAGGGTACCTTCTGCCATGCACCATATGGTGGCTAGTGGAGTATGTATGTAGATGTGGAATCAGTCTTTCCTTCTCATCCCATCTGGAAAGTCACCCTTGATCTGCAGTTCTAGGTAACTTTCTCAAAATCTACCCTTTTTCCTAGACCTATCCTTCACCCCTCTTCCTTCCACTTCAACCCTTCTGCCTGAAGAATGAGCTACTGGCTCTAAAAGCTTGCTTAATTATAATCTTCTTTTATGTGTGTGTTCTGCCGCCACTTAGCAAGTAGATTGATTATCTATCCAATTCAATTATCATGTAATCAAAAGCTGCATTTAATACACCAAGTCTCTTTTACCAATCATTTTTAATATGTCCTACAGAATGTACTGTCTATCCTGTCCTTTTTTGAGATTACTGTTTTGTTGTACTTATCTACAGGCATCATCTTACTTATTAGGAGTCAGTTCCTTCATGTTGTTGTTGTTGTGGTCTTAAGTCCTGAGACAGGTTTGATACAGCTTTCCATGCTACTCTATCCTGTGCAAGCTTCTTCATCTCCCAGTACCTACTGCAACCTACATCCTTCTGAATCTGCTTAGTGTATTCATCTCTTGGTCTCCCTCTACGATTTGTACCCTCCACGCTGCCCTCCAATGGTAAATTTGTGATCCCTTGATGCCTCAAAACACGTCCTACCAACCGATCTCTTCTTCTAGTCAAGTTATAGAGCTGCATGTCCTCGGGAAAAATTATGGCTGTAGTTTCCCCTTGCTTTCAGCCGTTCGCAGTACCAGCACAGCAAGGCGTTTTGGTTAATGTTACAAGGCCAGATCAGTCAATCATCCAGACTGTTGCCCCTGCAACTACTGAAAAGGCTGCTGCCCCTCTTCAGGAACCACATGTTTGTCTGGCCTCTCAACAGATACCCCTCTGTTGTGGTTGCACCTACAGTACGGCCATCTGTATCGCTGAGGCACGCAAGCCTCCCCACCAACGGTAAGGTCCATGGTTCATGGGGGGAGTTCCTTCATAGTCAACAGTTAAGGAATGGGTGGCTGAATTCATATGTGGCATATGTCTCTGTAAGATGACTCATGAACAACTTCCTAGAATTACAATCAAATATGAAAATGCTGAGAAAGAACACAGTGTGATATTGCAAGATCAGTAATTAAAAAGATGTGCAAAACAGTTGATGCTGTGGCCGTACCAGAAAGTGAGTGGCATGTCTGTTGAAGCCTGACTACAACCTAATGTGAAAAACAATTTGGGACAATCTGACACACAACTGATTCTATGCACCAATCTGTTCCCGTGGATGAGAGATGACTGAAATGAAACAGCAGTTGCACAAAAATAGTCAAGGTGACTTCATCGGAGAGAAAGAGTGGTCGTTGTTTTCTAGGATGCAAAAGGGATTTGTATTTTAGATTAGCTTGCAAGACTGAAACAATACCTCACAAATACTATGCAAGTATTCTGACTCAACTGGATGAAAAAATATGGAGCCAAGACCCAGGGGGGGAAAAAAAGTTCATCGTCAGTGAAATGCATATGGTCACAAAGGCACTTTCACAATAGGAAAACTGGGAGTTTCAAGTGTGAAGTCTTCAAATATCTATTCCATTCTCCAATTTTTTCACATTCTGACTTTAGCTTCTTCTTCTTTTCTTTTTGTATGAATGATTCACTTAAGACTACATGCGTCACACCTCAAAACCGTTTTGTGAGTCAACAACTGGATATGTTTTCACTGCTCTGTCTCTTGTAACTCCGTTGGACATGGAGGTAGCAAATGAGGATGTAGGATGTCCATGACATACTGCTGTGCTGTCAGGGTGACCTGAAGCCATATCCGATGCTGCCCCACACGCCCTCTCCCTATGTCGTTGTCATACTCACTGACAACTGTCATCGTGGGTCTTGCAGAATGTGACTCACTGCTGATCACATGACAGGTGCAGGTGTGAAAGGGTTACAATGTGCTCGGCGTACATTACAGCAATTCTCCCATGAGCTCGTCAGACACGGTCAACCGGAAGCTTGCTGACAAGCACGCCGCCCTTACGTTCCAAAGCAGTCCAACATGGGGCCACTATCACATCTGAATGTCTCACAAATCTGAATATTGCATAATTCAATCAGCCTGGCAAATGGAGACACACAATTAGGCCCCTTCAAATTTATTTACGTGCTGATAATGCTGACTCACAGAAGTACAGGGCATCTGTGCCCTTCACAGGGATCACTCAACATCTTACACTCTTCACATCTCTTATAGCTCCTACCATTCACGGTAACAATCCGAGACACAAACAAAGCTAATGCAATCTGGTGGCCTTTGTATCCATTTCAGAGAGTTGCGACTCTCATAATTTACCACTGGTATGCACACTCGTGAAACTATGTTGCTTCAGGGACCTTCCCCTTTTTCTCTTAAAGCAGTTTAGTTCTTTGAATCCAATTTTCTTGTAGCTCAGAATAATTATTTTATTGTGTAGCAAACTTACAGACTAGCATTCTGGTCTGAGCTGTCGGAGTTGGCGGTCATGTGTGTGTGAGGTGTGCTTGCTTGTGTGAATGAATGGTGTGTATTTCTATTTCTTTTTCTGATGAAGGTTGTGGCCAAAAGCTTATGTGTAAGTGTCTTAACTGTGCCTGTCTGCATTTTAACGTGCCATCTTTATGGTAATTAGCACTCTATCTTTTCCTACACTGCTGATATTCCAACCTGGAGTTTCCATTGTTTGAACTTACGGTCTACTGTTTTATGTTGCAGCGCACTTCTACAAGTGTAATACACAAATGTTGCCTTAGGAAAGAGTCACAACAACATCCATGTCTACCGTTTGCTATTTTTTACGAAATAGCATGTCACACTCGAAATTTAACTTAGCCAATGAAATAAGTTTGAAGATTTATTGTGTGTAAAAGACACAAGGGCCCACTGTGTGGGAAATGTGTGAAGTTCTGTGCAGAGACGGAGTTATCCACAGACGCGGTAAGTCTGGGGAGCTATACGGGTGTTAAAACATCGCCACCTGCTGGGATGAGGGGCCACTTACTCTGAGGTGGCGCTGTGCCAGCAACGAGCTCGATCCATTGATTAGCACCACAGATGACAATTAGCAACCAGCCGCTTCTCTGTGCAGAGATATAAAATTTATCGATTTTGGACGTCGGGTGACAATCTGTCACATGGAGAACAATGTTTACTCTGGCAATTTTAACACTAATCTAGTGTTCTGCAACATATTAATGTGAAATGTTGTCTATGATGTTGAGGAGTGTAAGTTAAACTGATATCTGAGAATTTGTTGTTTTTGTGGCACTATCTGGAAAATGGCCTCTCTTGCAGCTCCAAGCATAAATGTCAAGTGAAGAAGAATAATTAGCACAGCACACTGGAACCGAGTAGGGATCCGGTTTACTGCTCAGCCACTAAATTAGCATATCGTGAGTACACCAGAAGAGACGCTGTACACACTTGCATATACTACATACACAAGTACAAGCATCGATCAAGCTACTGTGAAACTGCACTCTGTGTGACTCATCACTACATCAGAATACTGTAAATGTGGTGATTCCAATTCCTTAAGGTCTCTTCCTGTTTGTTTTCATCAGTTGGATCTTATTTTTCAAGTATGTGGGAATCCAATGAGCTGCCGGTTTGGATACATTCTTTCTGTACGTCCCACAAGTTGGATTCTTTGGAGACACATTGTAACAAGAGTTTTTAGGAATTTGCCTGGAGATTTCACACTGGATTCTGTGTGATGTATTCCATCTTTTATTCTTGGACCTAAGATTTTTACTACAATTTTACATTCTTGCTGTTTTCATGTCTTGTGTTGGACAAAGAGTCTCTCTCATGCATAAAGAAATTCTAATTTGATCACTGTTGTACAATGTTAGATTTTAGAGTTCCAGGAAAAATACTTTTTGTTAACTGAGAGACAGTTTGTATTTTCTGAAGTCTGGATTCTATGGCCTTCTTTTCATTATGATGTTCAGTGGTCTTTTTCACCTAACTATTTAAACTCTTTAACACCGAATACTATGTCATTGCCTATATAAGTTCACCCAGTGCCATTTTGGTATCAGCCAAGAATTTTTTCTCCAGGTGAAATTAGTAGTCCAATTTTCCTAGCTTGCTCCCTTAATATTTCAAATTGCTTTAGCACATCAGTGATGTTTTTGTCAATTAGTATTATGTCATCGGTATAGATTACACAATATAATTCTATCTTTAAGTTTACGTTCTAGTCAGTGTAATAGTGCACCTGCTCTTCTCCATTATCTTACAATTTTCTTAGGGGCATAGTTGAATAGCAATGTGATATGCCATCCCATTTTCATATTCTTATGTCTGTCTTAAATTACACTGCTTGAAAAAAAGTGAGACACTCAGAAGGTGGGGAGAAAACAAATTGAAACATAGCGAATTTAGAGCGTATGTGATGTTATTTCAGTGATAACAAAACAGAGTCAAATTTATACAGAACTTATCAGTTTGAGCCCACTTATCAATACAGCAATGCACCCTGTCTCGCCTGGACAGTGCGGGAGGATGTCGTAAAGCTGCTGCATACCCTCCTGAGAAAGGTGATCCACAACTGTTGTAACTGGACATTGCAATCATGGATACAGGCAGTGGGATGGAGTTGACGTCCATGTCGGTCCCATAATGTTCTATCGGGGACAGATATGGGGATTTTGCTGGCCACAGGAGCATATCAACATCACGCAGACAATTTAAAGAGACACATACTACATGTGGACATGCACTGGCCTGTTGAAAAATAGCACCACAATACTATTACACACTGCTGTACCATCAGAGTTCCCTCGGCCATTACAAGCCGTGACCTGAAGTCATACCCAATGGCTCCCCACACCATGGGACTGCTTTGTGACCCCCCCCCCCCCCCAAATGTGGAAGAATGGTACCTCTCCCCATCTCCCCGGGTCACTGTCAAACTTCTCCACGATAGTCATTTGGAGCAGTGCAGGACTGGGACTCATTAGTGAACATAATGTGACGCCATTCATTAGCAGTCCGTACTTCTCGATCATGGCACCACTTCACATGCAGTCATTTGCTTGGGTGTTAATGGCAGCCTATGCGCAGGACGGCAATTCCACAGTCTGGCTGCTCCTAGCTGTATGACACAGCATGTTGCAAGGAGTCTATTACAGTGAACTCCTGTTTATCCGAAATGATCGGGACGGTGGCCGGTTCCGATAACGAAAATTTCAGATAAATCAAAGTCCCCCTGTTTTCACATGTGAACACTCCAAATTGCATCAATATTGCGAAATACGATCGTAAAACGTGCGTAGGGTATGTAAAACGTTACTGATATGGTTGCAAATAACCCTGCACTTTTTTACTGAAAAAATTCTGTTGACATGTTAAAAAGGCACCAAACTATGATTGAAAACTTAAAGTTTTTAAATGCTGTATAACAAAGCTCGTTTATTTTGCATTCTTACAGAAAAAATCTCCCTTATTTGGCAGCAGGAAAAAACAGGAGTTTTAATTTTATTACCTACTCTTTTGAATAAAAAATAAACTACTGAACAAAATTATGAAACAAATCTAGAGATTACTCAAAGGAACGAAAAGTCTGTCTAGAGGAACTTTCAAGAAAATTAAAAAAAAAAAAAAAACTTTTTAAGTTATGGACATAGAAGTTCTAGGATGCTTCATTAGAGTTTATTTTTTGGTAACGAAGTCACAAATTTCTTTTTTTTTGTTTTTTTGCTTGAGAAACTATTGCTGCAACAATACATCTCCAACGTTGAAATCAAACTATTTCAGGATAAATC
The DNA here is from genome assembly GCF_021461385.2 of Schistocerca piceifrons. NCBI lineage: Eukaryota > Metazoa > Arthropoda > Insecta > Orthoptera > Acrididae > Schistocerca > Schistocerca piceifrons. Next base: position 13,070,927 of record NC_060138.1, read on the forward strand.
GTCTCCTCCTGTTGGCTGATGTACTCCAGGGCAGTTTGGATCACTTCGTAACAGAATATGTGAGGAATATTTTTCTCTGATTCATCATCAGAAACATAGTCTTCTGACACTTTATGATCGGTCACAATTTGGACGATTTCATCCTCAGTCACATGAAAAAATGCCATTTTCCATCCACTCTTCAATGTCTTCGAAGTGTGTGTCTTTACAACCAGCTTCTCCAGTAAATTCACCAAAATTATGTCAGCTTGAGTTTCGGTGTTGCCTCCTCCTTCCCACCACTTAGGTTGCCTTACGATCTAAGAGTTTTTTCCAAGACCTAACAAGAGGAAGTGGAGGAATTAGACTCCAAGCTTCAGCAATCAATGAATGACACTTAAAACATCGATTTCTTAAGAGCTTCCACAAAATCATCTGCAGCATCAATCACCTAGCATCTTGCGTCTGTAATGTTTTTCCATCACCTCACGAATACCTTGGTCCATCGGTTGACATAGAGATGTGACATTTTGTGGGAGAAATACAACTTTGATATCCCCATCTTGCAGATCACCTGGGTGATAAGGAGCATTGTCCACAAGAAGTAGCGCTTTTCGAGGAAGTCCATTTCCTTCCATGTAATTTACTACAGCTGGAACAAACTCTGCCTGGAACCACTCTCTGAAGATGGCACTGTTCATACATGCCTTAAGACTGATTCGTGTACCTCAGTGGCAAACTGGTTGGTTGGTGTCTAAATGCTCTTGGTGTTTTGGATTTGCCAATTAAAGTAAGACACAGTTTATGATTGCCAGTGGCATTACTGCAAGCGAGGACAGTAAATCTTTCTTTGATTTTTTTGTATCCGGAAGCCATTTCTTCTTCTTTAGAGGCAAGGGTTTTCGTTGGCAGCATTTTGTAATTCAACCCAGTTTCATCACATTTGTAAAGTTGATTGCCAGTATAACCTCCTTTGTCAATGATTGTGTGCAGTTTCTTCTTAAAATCAGCGTAGCAGCTTCATCCCCAGATAATGATTTGGCACTGATGGCAATTTCATGAATGCCATGCCGCTTCTTGAAACGATCCTGCCGGTCATTACTTCCGAGGAATTCTTGCTTCTTTCCTTCAATCAGCTCATCAGCTCATTTTGACAAAGTAGAGGACCTGAAACTGACACACCTTTGGCTCTTATTTATTCGTGCCACAAAAATAATGCCTCTTCTAACTGAGGATGTGCACCTTTTCTCATTGTTTTTCAAGATTTCACTGCGCTGCCCAATGCTTGGATGGAACAAAATTTTTCAATTCCTGATCGATTTGTCTTCCGATCAGTAATTGTACTCCTACTCTGCAGCAACTTTTGTGGGTGGTTCACCAGCTTTGATGTACTGACAACAAGTGGAAAGTGTTAGGCGGCGCACTCTAATTGTCAGTTTCGACAGGACTACGTTGCGCTGCATAGAACAATACTGTATGTACTGTACTTACAAGGAGTTCCAATAGATGGCAGTGGCATGAAACCATGCAATACGAATAAGAAACACACTAGAGCTTCAACCAACACACGCACGAATTGACGATACTTGGACTTTTGACACGCACCAGTGCACTGATTAGCACTAGATTGCCAAAAAACACCAGCAAATGCTTGGCTCCAGGTGCATGCAAATTGAAACTTGTCAAGTGTCAATCTAGCTAGCCAAAAGTGTAGCTGCACGAGAGTTTACTGTACTCGTTCTCAGATGGCAGTCACAGACGTGAACAGGTTACAATGTACTCAGTACACTACACAGTGATGCTCCCTTGTAGTGGTCTGATGTAGTCAACTGGAACATTGATTATGAGTATGCCCTTACTTTCCAACATCAGGCCACTATCAGATCCAAATACTCCAAAAATACAGATGTTGCAAGGTTTAACCAGGCGACCAAATGGACATCCACAATGAGGTTTCTTTCAAACTCTCATCAGATAATGCTGTCTCACACCAATATGCAGCACCTTCATATCCTCCAGAGTGATGATTCAACATCTGACGCTATTCGCATCCCTTATATACCACATGATGCTTGCTAAACAGCAATAAAAACAAAGAACACTAATGAATAATGAAGGAAAAGACAGACCGTTACTTACCATAAAGAAGATACCTTAGGCTGCAGATGGGCAGAATTAAAAGACACTTACATAAAGCTTTCAGCCACAGCCTTCACCAGTAAGTAGTAATCTGTCTTTTCCAACATTGTTGATATTCCTACTGGAGTTTCATTGTTTCAACGACACTGATGCTTTTCTGTGAGTGTTTCCTTTATGATGTTTTCTGCATTTTAGCTTTTTTTTAAAAAAGAAAAAAAAAGAAAGAAAGAAAGAAAAAAAAAGATTTGTTGCTGGAAAACTTCTGAAGTCCAGTAAAGGAGTTACAACAGCCATATATGGTTATCTGGTGGACCTTGCAGAACCAAATTCTAGGGCTGAAATGTATTGTTGACCAATGGGCAATAATCAGACTGAATACTAAATAAAAAATTAAATCCAATTTTACACAAAAACACAGGTTCTATCACTGTTGTTTTTCGTTCTATTTTGCTCTTATGTTTGCTATGACTTGTTAAGTAGAAATTTTCTTTCTATCTATAGAGTTACATTTGCTGTAATGTATCTTACCTGCATGTTGTTTCTTCTTTCTTCTCACTGCTGCCCCAATCATGGCAAGCAAGTCATCCTCACTGCATTTGCTTCGTATTGCATCTCTGAAACAACAGTTAAAACACCCGTTAAACAGTACCAGGCAATTACCACACAGTGAAATGTTGGTACACTAAAAAGGAAGAAAAACTTTGCAGAAATCTTCAACAGTAATCTTGTAGTCTGCAGTAGGCAACAGCAGGATAACAAACCCACTGGACAAGAATGGGAAAGTCATGATAGAAGTTACTTTTATTTTTATAAATAAACAGGTATCTTACACAAATGCTCAAGAGTATACATAGGATCTTGGGCTGAAGAGGTGGAGCAGAAACTGACATTAGTTTTGTTGAAGAGGGAGTAGTGGAACACAGCACAATTTCTTGCAAAATGAAGACAAATTTATTGATAAACTGTTAATTAATTGCCAAGCTCACCAATGTGACCATTTTACAACAGGTACTTACTGCTTGGAGTATATGTGAATTTTCAGGCTTGCCTGATAGATCTGTTGCAAAAACACTTTGGGTTCCCCACCAGATAACATTATGCAAGTCCCTCCCTCAATATTTCAGTGACACAACGTTTTGGCATCTTCAGGTGGTGGTGATTTCCACCATCACTGCTGCAAGATGCAACTGGCAATTTCCACGTGACAGCTTTGAAATTTATCATGTGGATGACTATGACCATCATATTTAGAATTCAGAGGATTTCATAGAATACCTGAAGATGCTTAAACTAGAACTTTCAGATCTTTTAGTTAGCTCAAATGTTATATCATTACTTACAAAAGTGCCCCTGCAGCCCTCATTAGAGATTATTAGCAGCAAGTTTGAGAAAGAAATTGTGGTGCTGTTTAAACATGTGCATACCTCATCCTATTTCTTATGTAACACCAACTACTTTGATCAAGTGGACAGTGTTCCCATGGGAGACCTTCTACTTCCCATAGTAAATATCCAACATTCCTCCTTCTGGCAGAATGCTGAAGAGACATTTGTGGTGTGGCCCACATAATACAGACACTACCTATGTTCCTGCAGCATTTGCACTCACTCCATCTGAATATTCAGTTCACTGTGGAAGTACAAAAAGATAGCAGCTTACCATTCCTGGATGTCACGGTTAGAAGAAAAGCTGACAGAACACTGGGGCATAGTCTCTACTGCAAACTGATAGACGCAGAGTTATATTTGCGGTCCAAAACTTGCCATCACCCTGCACAATGTGGTAGTGTCTTACACTCCCTGGCACATAGAGCACACGTGATCTCAGATACCGACAGTCTGCCTGTTGAACTGTAACACCTAAGAACAGTGTTACAGCAGAATGTTTATTCTTGTAAACAGATTTGCAATGTGTTCTGAGCAAAGCAAGTTCAGTGTAGGGATGTAAATGAAGATACTTAGACAAGCACTGCAAATGGCTTTCTTGCCATATTTCAGTGGCATGTTTTCAAAAATAGAAAGAATCGCTAAGAGAAACAGAATCAAATGTGTTTTTCGTCTACCAGCAAAACTAAGGAATTGTTTGGGTTCAGTTATAAAGACAATCTTGACCTTAGAAAACACAGATCATATATAAGATCTGATGCCATTATGGGAAATCTTATATAGGGCAGACACCTCACATTGTGCAAGAACACTGTGTTCAACAGCGCTGACAAAAATGCCACCCAGTAAATTAGTGGTAGCAGAGCACTGCCTGAATACAGGGCACCACATGTTTCCCAAGAGGACTGAAATTTTATCCTCAGCATCATCACTCTAGGATTGTGTTTTTAAGAATGAGGCATGTATCCATACGGTGGGCAATCTTACCAACAGGAATATGGAATTTTGACTAAGCACTCCCCAGAATCCAGCACTGACTGCCATGAAATTAAAACAGTAGAAACCAGATCCTCCGATGTATGACCTGATGCAGCACCTTGCAGAGAGTTAATTCAGCTTTTAACCACACGAGTGTCCAGAAGTGCAGTCATTGCCCACAACACATAAGCAGAAGGCTACTATGAATGGCATTTCCATCCAACTGGGAGTGCCTGTCCACACATTCGTACTACTGCTTCTAGCCTGACAAATTTCAATTCTGCTGTGCGAATATCACCAGTCACATCTTGCAGCAGTGATGACAGGACCCACCACTACCTGAAGATGACGAACAGTTGTGTTGGTGAAATATTGTGAGGCTTGCACAAAGTTATTCAGTGGCAAATCTGAGAAGATTTGTATACATTATTTTTCTGTGATGCAGGTAATGTGCAGCAAAATGTGATAACTTTCTGCATTTGCCTTTTTATACATTTCAAAATACCCCAAAAAGTGGTGAGAAACACTGAACATATGACGTAACCAGATGACATACCCCACAGCATGTGCAGCAGTTGGGGCTGAGTGTAAAGGAATGATTGAGCAGTGCAATACTTTCATTTGAGCAAACAGAGCAAATTTCGAAAACATTTTGTAAATATGATCTGTTGTAAATGTAGATGTTACAAAATTATTGTCCCTGCTGTAATCAAGCAAAAGCAGTTCTGATTTTGTGTTTTTTGCTTCTGTCCCTTCTCTTTTTGTTTACAGACATTAGTTAGTAAAGAAACCATAGGTCATTTAATGGCAATGATGCTATTCTGAAGTTTATACTCATCTACTTGTTATGCAATATGGTAGGTTTTCATTGCACTGTACTTTGCAAGAAATCAAGGAAACTGCAAGACCGGTAAATAAAATAATAAACTTCAATATAAATACATAATTGTTTAACACAATGAAAAAATACTGCCTGCCTGATGCAAGACTCAAATCCTGAATGCCATCACTAAAGTCGCACACGTGTGTCCGTAGCCACAATGATATGAATATTTGACTTGGGTTGGGATGATCAAGTGTGACAGGCCGAGAGGCTCAACCACTGCAAGCATGGCAAGGTCCATCATCTGGTGACATTTGTCATTCGCTTTTGACACATTTCCCAACATTTGTATCGTATCCAACATTTGTGATCCCATGTGTCTTGTATTAAATTACTTGTCTCAGGGTCATATACAGTGCTTTGGAGGTTTTTAAATGATAATACGCATCACCCTGTGTGTGTGTGTGTGTGTGTGTGTGTGTGTGTGTGTGTGTTTATATATATGAAACAAATGCTAACAAAGAGATAGAGGGCCTGGCCAGTACTTACCTCAGCTCAGTACAGCCGATAGATACACAAAACAGAACAGAAAATTGACGTATCCTAGCTTTCGGAACTTCGTTCCTTCATCAGGGAGGAGAGAGGGGAAAAAAGGGGAAGAAGGGAAAGTGGATTCAGTTATTCACAACCCAGGTTATGAAGCAACAGGGGAAAGGTAAACAGGGAGGGTAGCAAAGATGAAAGATGGAGGCATGGATGTCAGAGGGAAGCCAAAGATTTTCTACTGTAATTACTGTGCCAGCTTCAAACCGAGGAGGATGAATACAGACGTAAAGAGGCACATAGTATAAAGATAAACGCAACTATGTAGGATGAAAAGATGCGTGAATGGCTAAAGAGGAAAGGGAAAGAGGAGAAGACTAAAGAGTAAATGGGAGTGAGGTTGGTTAACATATGTTCAGTCCAGGGGAATGGCGGGATGAAAGGATGTGTTGGAGTGCAAGTTCCCATCTCCGCAGTTCCGAGGTACTGGTGTTGGGTGGAAGAAGCCAAATGGCACATATGGTGTAGCAGGTTCCTAGGTCCCTAGAATTATGCTGGAGGGCATGCTCCGCTACTGGGTATTGGACATCTCCTAGGCGGACAGTTTGTCTGTGCCCATTCACGCGCTCAGCCAGTTTAGTTGTCGTCATACCAAAGTAAAAGGCTGTGCAGTGCAGGCATGTCAGCTGATAAATGACGTATTGTTACAGGGGTAGGAACTGCTGGGTAGAGAAGGTGGTCTGGGAATATTGTAGGGTTTGACAAGGATGTTACGGAGGTTAGGGGGTCGGCAAAAGGCAACTCTGGGTGGTGTGGGGAGAATATTGTCAAGGGATGATCTCACTTCAGGGCTTGACTTGAGAAATTCATATCTGTGGAAGAGTAATTAGTTGATGTATTCGAGGCCAGGATAATATTGTGTGAAAAGGGGGATGCTTCTGTGTGGTCTGGGGGTAGTAACATTGTTGTTGGGTGGGGAGGAATGTATTGCTTGGGAGATCTGTTTGTGGACAAGGTCTGCAGGATAGTTGTGGGAGAGGAATGCACTGATATATAATATAATACAGGGAAATATTCCAAATGGGAAAAATATATCTAAAAACAAAGATGATGTAACTTACCAAACGAAACCGTTGGTATGTTGATAGACACACAAACAAACACACACACAAAATTCAAGCTTTCGCAACCCACAGTTGCTTCATCAGGAAAGAGGGAAGGAGAGGGAAAGACGAAAGGATGTGGGTTTTAAGGGAGAGGGTAAGGAGTCATTCCAACCCTGGGAGTGGAAAGACTTAGGGTATACACTCACGCACGCACACACACACACACATACATTCATCCGCACATATACAGACACAAGCAGGGTGTATGTGCGGATGGATATGTGTGTGTGTGTGTGTGTGTGTGTGTGTGTGTGTGTGTGTGTGTGTGTGTGTGTGTGTGTGTGGGGCATACTGATCTGAACTATGCAGCCTTCAAATGGAAGTTTTTTGATCACTCCTTATTTTGCACCCTGCCACCTTGGCAATATGTACCGCAAATCATCAGACAGACGACCTTCCTGCATGCTTCGAGCATCCCCTGGTGCTGTTCCGAACAAATGCTAATCTTTGTAAGTGTGACGAGCAGTGTGCAGATTGCATGTTTGTATCCCACAAAGAGGTGACAGTTCCCAGTGGCATGAATGGTTACTGTTTATTGACTGTCACTGAGTTGGTGAGTCATTTGCTACATTGTGGCCCACCTGTTCGCTGCTAAAGCCATGCTAGTCAGTGGTAACCCCTGTCAATGATATCCTGTTGCCCATAGCAGTTCACTCTGCTGACTGTGGTAGTATTTTCCTTGAATAAATCTGCTCACAGTACACCTTTGACACTGTGGTACAAGAAAGCCCAATGACTACACACCCTTATAGAATATGTGTCTTGACCCATGGGTACCCACGATATGGCAGTGATAAAATCACCCTGTGATCAACTGTCACACTGCAGCTGTAAGCTGCACTTCCTTTTTCAGAATACTCAGGTTTATTAATTTGAAGTAAATCAGATCTTTTGAAGGAAGATTTAACAAAAAGAGCACATCCAGGAAAGGATGAAAGCATGTCTAATTAACTGGAACACAAAATTAATAATTAGTGGTGACAAAGATCCTCTGCAATAAAAAATAATGTCCACTTACTTCATGTATTAGCCTTCAAGTGACAGAATATATGTAACTGTGTCCTTCTTATTTACACTGATTAAACAATGTAAATTCCAGGTAGGAATATCAACAGTGCAGGGAAAGATAGATCACTATTTACCGTAAAGAAAACAAAGTTGCACACAGGCACAACACACAAGCTAGCACACTGCGCGCGCACGCACGCACCCACACACAGAGAAAAAAAAACTGCCAAGTCCAGCAGCTAGGGACAAGCTGCTGGAGTTGGCAGTCATATGTGTGTGACATGTGCTTGCCTGTGTGTATGAATGTGTGTGTTTCTCTGTATCTCTTTTGCTGATGAAGGCTGTGGCCGAAAGCTTTGTGTAAGTGCCTTTTTAATTGTGCCTGTCTACAATGTAACATGTCTCCTTTACAGTAAGCAGCAATCTATGTTTTCCTATATTTTTCATTTACACAGATGTAATTAATAAATCAGAGTCTATTTATTCCAGAGAAGTGACAGTTTGTTCATGACAGTTCAGCACAAATCTGATTTTTTATATACAGCAAGGCTACCTATAGATTATTCTGTGTGCCAGTGTTCATGCTGACTATAGGGATTCACACTGATCATGTGTAATTTGACATCTGGTCCTGTAAACTTACTTCTGCTCAACGTGAAAAATTCTCCAATCCACGTTTTGTAATTAACCTTAACATATCAAATAATGCACCCTTCAATATAACTGCTTATTGTCCACTTCCCATCACCCTATTCCCACTGTCAACCCAGCTGACCTCTACTTCTAATCCAAAAACCATGGTTGACTCAATGTTTGCTATTGCAAGCTATTGCTATTGCAACACATAAGTGCCAGAGGCACCAGTAATGATATATAATTAAAAATACTAGAAAGTAAGGCTCACCGGTTAGTTCATGCTAAGACAAACACTACAAGTGTCTAAGACACTGTGCTCTCACACAAGTACGAGGTCTGAATACATTCCAGTTACGATACACTAAACTATTTCATTCACGGTGGCAATATACATACTCTCTCCCCAATAAACAGAATAGTTATAACTCAATTGTTCACAAGTGTATATTATGAGTCTTGCCACAGCTATGCAGTCAGTATGCCACAGGCGTGCCATAGAAAGGGATCAGGTTCAATTCCTTGTAGAGCCGGGAAATTCTGCTCGGTGGACAGACTGGAATAGGGTACACTCTGCTTGTAGTTCCAGCTGAGGAGCTACTCGAGTGAGATGTAGTGTCTTCAACTTCTGGAAGTTGATAACAGCCTGGAGAGTTGTATACTGACCCCCTAACTCTCCATAGATATATAGTAGAGGACATCTCTCGAAGAGCATTGCGTGGTCTTCTGGGCCCAATGCAGAGTTCCTTTATCAATGTATACTGCATATCACCACTTGTACACACTCATCAGCACAGTACCATATTGTCTCTTCACGTGGCAAATTTTTATTCCCTTGTTTCCAGATCCACATTTTTCCTCTTCTTTTCTTTTTTTTTTTCTTTTCTTTTTTTAACTATCATTACTTGTACCACACATATTCCACATAGTTTATGCTCACTCCTTCAATGATACTGCCCATCCTTCTCTAGTGTGCGAGTTGTCCCTGCTTTCCTGCGTGTTTGTTGGTTTAAACACCCTTGTTTCAAAAGAGAGTGACAGCTTAGATACAGTCTTGTCAACATTTTGTATTTTTATTTAGCAATTATTGTTTGAGCCTTATAGGCGAATGTCACAAGATATTGTCAACCACTGCATTCACTAGATTGGAATGGGGTTCATGGTAACTTATCAATTCATTCTTTAAGATGCTGTTATCTTTTTCATCCTATCTTGGACTAGCTTTTCCATACTCCCACTCTATTTTACGTAGTCAAACAGTTATCTGCCCTTGCAAACTTGCTCCTTTACTACCAAGTTAACTAATACTGGGCAGCCTAACGGAAGTTCCAATATCCAGTCTTTCACCACAATTCACCTACACACACTTTTCATTCACTGATTTTCTTTTTTCAATGTCATAAATATTTTGCTTTCACAGATTGCTGTGCTTTGAACATAAAATTGTAGGAACATCTGCCTCACATGTCAGTTTTTTTTTTATTTATTAAAGAATATGTTCCTTGCTTATTCCTATCTGCTTCTGATACATTTCCATTCTCACTTTTATTTTGTTTTGATCCATTTCTTTTTTCTTTGATAGACAAGTCAAACAACAATGGCAATATGTTGCAGCCCCCTGTGTTTCACCCTACTTACTACGAACTTACTTTTCTTAGCTTCCAATTTCATTAGTCATTTGGTTTCTAAGATACTTAAATTAATTGTTTGACCCTGTATTTTTATATCTTATTTTACCTTCGGTTGATAAAGGATTTCTGTTATGCTCACAAAGAGAGAGCTGATTCTTCTCACCCCCCACCCCCCTTACCTTGTCCTGAAACAAACTTATCGCCAAATATCTTGCAGTTTTTTCCTATTATTAATCTCTTAGTCTAGTCATCAATTTAAAAGTGTCAGTTGTTGGTCCCATTGTCTAATAATTTGTACATTTATACACATGAAGTTCCAATTTTTATTTGGAACATATAGACTCTGATAATCATGAATCACAGTTCAAATGGCTCTGGGCACTATGGGACTTAACATCTGAGCCAAGGCAGGATTCAAACCTGCGACCGTAGCAGTCGCGCGGTTCTGGACTGAAGCGTCTAGAACTGCTCGGCAACGGTGGCTGGCGAATCATAGTTACCATCACATGGACAGAAATACTGTGTTAACTTTATTACAACCAAGGGACATAGCTAAAAATGTCTTTACATAATTTCCAGTCCTGATTACTTTCCTTTAATTTAATCTCACAAATAGGTTAGTGTAACATGATGCTGACAGAGGCAAATTATATATACTCACAAATTATTTAGTTAGAGGTATCTGGTTTGTATGTCTTGGAGGGAGGAGGGTGCAAGCTGAAAACTTCACGAAAAGATTACTCATTTCATACCTGCTGGATTTAACTGCAGTTTATCTCTTCCATATACCAACCACATACCTAATGTGCATGGCAAACAGTTTGAAAGTATTATTCTATACTCAGCATTTGGAACTATCAGTTCCTTCATGAGAGAGGAAAGAGGGATAAGTTTCTGAAGGTCTGAAAGGTCACTCGGACTCCACGACTAATGTGAGGACAAGAGGAACGAATGTGTCTATAAGAAGTTTTGGAATTTCACCTCCTGAACGTAAAATACTGATCAGTCTGTCAGTCTTCTAGTAATTTTATGGTTTCCTCGCATGAATTTTCACTTGGACACGATTATTCTATGTTTCATCACTCACCTGAGAGATATCTCTGAATTCCCAAAGAGACACACCTTCAAATTGCCATTAGCTGTTATCCGTAAACGGTTGCACGTGCCACAGAAGTGTTCACTCATTGAGGTAATAAATTCCACATGTCCCTTGAAGCCCGGGACATGGGATGCCTGCAAAAAGAAATTGTAAGAAAATAGCTACTGCTGTTGTGAATATACTATAAATGTGTTGCTCACCAAGTGGAGGAAGGAGAAAACGTGCATTAAGGGGAGTTTGAACGCCCTATCCTGACAATGTTAAATTTAGTGACTTAACTTCCCCGTATTTCAGGAACAACTGTAGCCATTGACAAGAAGCTTTTACAGCACATTAAACTATATGTTCTGAGTCTTACAATAATTGCATTTCAGGCACTGCTTTTGGAAATACAATTTTTTAATTACACAGTTAAAATTTTGTGTACTTTTTTGTATGTTATTCTAAATAATTATATTTATACATAACATTATGTTCTTCTTTTAGTTCGGAAGACTCAGGATACATATGTTATTACTCCCTGAAAATTTGAATTCGCTACTCGAAGTAGTTTCTGAGATTTAGGGAAAAATGCAAGAGAAAATGTAAATTTTCAGGAAGAGTTTTTAAAGTTTTAATAGACTGTTACTCAATATATGCTTAACATTTTATTTTTAGTCACTCAGAAGCACCCTGCACCATACTGTATATCATCCTCTTGATCTTTTTTAAGTTTTTTCTTGTTTTCTTCTTTCTGGACTCCGTAGTGGCCAACTGTGCTGCATACTCTGCTTTACCAGTACAAACCTTGTCCATCCATTCAAATTCTCTGATGCAGTTTGCTCCAGAAGTAATTCCCATATGTTGTAGCACTTTCACGCTACCAATGCTGCCATCATTAAAAGCAATAACAGCATGGCTGACCCCCACTTTAGTGTCTTCATTACAAGAAAAACATTTTTTGGCCTACATCTACATCTACATCTACATCCATACTCCTCAAGCCACCTGACGGTGTAGGGTACCTTGAGTACCTCTATTGGTTCTCCCTTCTATTCCAGTCTCGTATTGTTTGTGGAAAGAAGGATTGTCGGTATGCCTCTGTGCGGGCTCTAATCTCTCTCATTTTATCCTCATGGTCTCTTCGCGGGATATACGTAGGAGGGAGCAATATACTGCTTGACTCCTCGGTGAAGGTATGTTCTCGAAACTTCAACAAAAGCCAGTACCGAGCTACTGAGCGTCTCTTCTGCAGAGTCTTCCACTGGAGTTTATCTAACATCTCTGTAACGCTTTCGCGATTACTAAATGATCCTATAACAAAGCATGCTGCTCTCTGTTGGATCTTCTCTATCTCTTCTATCAACCCTATCTGGTACGGATCCCACACTGCTGAGCAGTATTCAAACAGTGGGCGAACAAGTGTACTGTAACCTAATTCCTTTGTTTTCGGATTGCATTTCCTTAGGATTCTTCCAACGAATCTCAGTCTGGCATCTGATTTACCGACGATCAACTTTATATGATCATTCCATTTTAAATCACTCCTAATGCATACTCCCAGATAATTTATGGAATTAACTGCTTCCAATTGCTGACCTGCTATATTGTAGCTAAATGATATGGGATCTTTCTTTCTATGTATTCGCAGCACATTACACTTGTCTACATTGACATTCAATTGCCATTCCCTGCACCATGCATCAATTCGCTGCAGATCATCCTGCATTTCAGTACAATTTTCCATTGTTGCAACCTCTCGATATACCACAGCATCATCCGCAAAAAGCCTCAGTGAACTTCCGATGTCATTCACAAGGTCATTTATGTACATTGTGAATAGCAACGGTCCTACGACACGCCCCTGCAGCACACCTGAAATCACTCTTACTTCGTAAGACTTCTCTCCATTGAGAATGACATGCTGCGTTCTGTTATCTAGCAACTCTTCAATCCAATCACATAATTGGTCTGATAGTCCATATGCTCTTACTTTGTTCATTAAACGATTGCGGGGAACTGTATCGAACGCCTTGCGGATGTCAAGAAACACAGCATCTATTTGGGAACCCGTGTCTATGGCCATCTGAGTCTCGTGGACGAATAGCGCGAGCTGGGTTTCACACGATCGTCTTTTTCAAAACCCATGCTGATTCCTACAGAGTAGATTTCTAGTTTACAGAAAAGTCATAATACTCGAACATAATACATGTTCTAAAATTCTACAACTGATCGACGTTAGAGATATAGGTCTATAGTTCTGCACTTCTGTTCGACGTCCCTTCTTGAAAACGGGGATGACCTGTGCCCTTTTCCAATTCTTTGGAACGCTATGCTCTTGTAGAGACCTACGGTACACTGCTGCAAGAAGGGGGACAAGTTCCTTCACATACTCTGTGTAAAACTGAACTGGTATCCCATCAGGTCCAGCGGCCTTTCCTCTTTTGAGTGATTTTAATTGTTTCTTTATCCCTCTGTCATCTATTTCAATATGTACCATTTTGTCATCTGTGTGACAATCTAGAGAAGGAACTACAGTGCAGTCTTCCTCTGTGAAACAGCTTTGGAAAAAGACATTTAGTATTTCGGCCTTTAGTCCATCATCCTCTGTTTCAGTACCTTTTTGGACACAGAGTGTCTGGACATTTTGTTTTGATCCACCTACCGCTTTGACATAAGAGCAAAATTTCTTAGGATTTTCTGCCAAGTCAGTACATAGAACTTTACTTTCGAATTCATTTAACGCCTCTCGCATGGCCCTCCTCACATTACATTTCGTTTCGCGTAATTTTTGTTTGTCTGCAAGGTGTTGGCTATGTTTATGTTTGCTGTGAAGTTCCCTTTGCTTCCGCAGCAGTTTTCTAACTCGGTTGTTGTACCACGCTGGCTCTTTTCCATCTCTTACGATCTTGCTTGGCACATACTCATCTAATGCATATTGTACGATGGTTTTGAACTTTGTCCACAGATCCTCAACACTATCTGTACTTAAAACAAAACTTTTGTGTTGAGCCGTCAGGTACTCTGAAATCTGATTTTTGTCACTTTTGCTAACCAGAAAAATCTTCGTACCTTTTTTAATATTTCTATTTACGGCTGAAATCATCGCTGCAGTAACCACTTTATGATCGCTGATTCCCTGTTCTGCGTTAACTGTTTCAAATAGTTCAGGTCTGTTTGTCACTAGAAGGCCTAATATGTTATCGCCACGAGTCGGTTCTCTGTTTAACTGCTCAAGGTAGTTTTCAGATAAAGTTCTTAAAAAATTTCACTGGATTCTTTGCCCCTGCCATCCGTTATGAAAGTTTGAGTCTCCCAGTCTATATCCGGCAAATTAAAATCTCCACCCAGAACTATAACATGGTGGGCAAATCTACTCGAAATATTTTCCAAATTATCCTTCAGGTGCTCAGCCACAACAGCTGCTGAGCCAGGGGGCCTATAGAGACATCCAATTACCATGTCTGAGCCTGCTTTAACCGTGACCTTCACCCAAATTATTTCACATTTCGGATCTCCGTCAATTTCCTTCGATACTATTGCACTTCTTATCGCTTTAAGCATGCCTCCCCCTTCACTGTCCAGCCTGTCTCTGCGGTATACATTCCAATCTGAGTTTAGAATTTATTACTGTTTACATCTGGTTTCAGACAACTTTCTGTCCCTAGTACTATGTGGGCATTGTGACCGTTTATTAATCAGAGCAGTTCTGGGACATTTCTATAGATGCTCCTGCAGTTTACTATTAGCACATTAATATTGTTATTCCCTGTTGCATTTTGTCTACTTCTACCTTGCCGCATCTCAGGAGGTGTCTTGTCAGCCTAGGGAGGGAATTCTCTAACCTAAAAAACCCACATGTGCACTCCACACATACTCCGCTACCCTTGTAGCCGCTTCCTGCATGTAGTGCACGCGTGACCTATTCAGGGGGACCCTACTTTTCTCCACCCGATAGCGGAGGTCGAGAAATTTGCACCCCAGATCTCCGCAGAATCGTCTGAGCCCCTGGTTTAAGCCTTCCACTCGGCTCCAAACCAGAGGACCACTATCGGTTCTGGGAACAATACTACAAATAGCTAGCTCAGATTCCACCCCACGAGGCTTTCCGCCTTCACCAACTCCGCTAACCGCCTGTACGAACTGAGGATGACCTCTGAACCCAGACGGCAGGAGTCATTGGTGCCGACATGAGCAACAATTTGCAGTCGGGTGTACCCAGTGCTCTCTATCACTGCCGGCACGGCCTCCTCCACATCTCGGATGAGACCCCCGGCAAGCAGACAGAGTGAACACTGACCTTCTTCCACGACCTTTCCGCTATTTCCCTAAGGGGCTCCATCACCCGCCTAACGTTGGAGCTCCCAATAACTAATAAACCCCTCCCCCCATGTGCCTGCTCGGACCTTGCTGAAGGAGTGGCCACATGTCCACTCACAGGCAGAATGGGCAATGCCACACGGCCAGCCTCCACACTGACCCTCCGCCTCGTGCGCCGCAAATGCCGCTGAACCGGCCACTCCCCTTGGGAAGAGGGTGGCCCAACCGCGCCCGGTACCCGCAAAGATGTGTTGACAGAAGGGTCAGTGGGTGAAACATGTAACACCTGGGGTGTACCATGCAACGCACCAGACTCCCCACTGCCACAACACTCCAAGGCAACAGCCTGAAGACGGCTAACCGCGGCCATCAACACGTTCAGCTGTTCGCGAACACTGGCCAGCTCCTCCTGTGTCCGTACACAGCGGTCACACATCCTATCCATACTAAGAAATCAATTTACTGTAGAGAGTTAATCAACTTATAACTGGACTGCTAATTCACTAAAGGCGGCTGATAGTTGACTAAACTGTGGTTACTAGACACTTCCTGTAGAAAACAATGAAAATAGCACTACCTGTCTCTGGACTGTATTCAAAACAAACACTAGCACTACTGGCACTATGGCTGACTAAACGGACTCTCTCTGACTGTATTCAAAACAAACACAAAATTTATGGAACACTATTACTAGCACTCGACAATTAAAGCTTCCTAAAAGCAAAAACACACGGAAGAAGAAGTGATAAGTAAGAAAAATAGAGTTAATACTTAAACTAGCGTAGCTCGCTGCACAGCAGACGTGACGCAGATGGCAGTTACGATGACACTGACACTATAAGATTATTGAACGACTCATTGGGATTTTGAGTCTGACAATGCAGACACTTCTTCAATAATTCAGGATTGCCAGGTCTCTGTAAACAGGTTTTATGATATCCACAACTGCTGCTGGGATAGAATGTTTATGGCTGTATGACCTGTTTGAGTACTGGGCATTGTGGTAATTGCACCATGAACCAGATCCAGGAGGGCAAAGATGGTGTACTGGTTTATCATCAGCTGACAGTCTCTGGAAGAAGGTAGCCCATACTGCCTGCTTCATTTTCAACAAATCCTCAGTATTATTTCTAATGGCAATCTCATAATACTGTTGTAGTTCATCAATCATTTTGTCTGTCAGCCTGCTTCTTATGGTCTTACCACCTGAAAGTTTCTTGTCTCTCAAACTTTGTTTCAATTTCCTCAATCTGGTGCCCATCCTCTTCTGGACATGACCAACACATTCCATTTCTGTGATAAGCTTCTCACCATAAGGCTGAGTGGCTACTACACTGTTATATGCATTTGAGTCTGCCTAACCTAAGAACTTAGTGTAACACACTCCCCTTTAGTTTACAGATCGATTATAAATTTCAACAGCTGCACAGGCCTCCGTATGACTAGTTGTCCTTCATAATTTCTGTCACAGATATGCCCTTCTTCATTCCCTGATTTATACTTATAACAATGTTTGGTTAAAATCTGGAAATCTATTAGCTTTCCAGTATCCACACTGGTCACTGTAGCAACAGAATTCTTAGAACTGCAGCTGCGCTTCTACCAAGTGCCCCAAAAGCTACTGATATGTCAATCATACCATCGTTTATTTCAGCAGCTTCATTTGCAGCACCCTTAATTGACTCACATGCAGCAGATCTCACAGCAGCTCCAATAAATCCTGCATACTTGTCCATTTTACAAAGTGGGCGTGGCATATACATCATGACACACATTGTTTCTGCTGCAGTGTGTCCTTTGCCAATAGCTCTCAATCCATAAAACCACCTAACATTTATTTCAAAATAATTATCTTTACACTTATCAGAATTCCAAAATGAATGAGTATATTTACAACTGGCAGAATTAATGATTAGTTTCCTGGCTTGTCCATTTGATACCTCAATGTCTTCATGTAAACTAACTGGCCCTCCACATACATACAGCACACACATTCACATAACACCCCTGTTAGGATGTGTAAATGTATCAGCATATAACCTAACCTACCGTTTACATGAGTTTTGTTTTGAGATAACTGTGTTATCACTATGTTTCATTTTAATCTTCGAAGCACTAATGGGTGTTTCGCTAGATACTCATGAGTTTGCCAGTATTTCATTGTCTGTAACTTCACACACCACATGCTGAACACAATGTTTCTCTTTATTCAAAAATTTATTACCATGAAACCCACATTTCTTAAAAACACTTCATTTTGGAGTCATACTTTTTGAGAGATTTACCAGTCTATTCGTCACTTTTCCTCGGAAAAACGTTAGCACTTCGATATACAAAGCATGTTTATACTATGAAAAGATACGATACTATTTTTGACACTGCTACCAATACAAACACATAATTTAACCTTCATAACACAGCAATCCACAGCTTTCTACAGGGTGGTCCATTGATAGTGACCGGGCCAAATATCTCACGAAATAAGCATCAAATGAAAAAACTACAAAGAACAAAATTCGTCTAGCTTGAAGGGAGAAACCAGATGGCGCTATGGTTGGCCTGCTAGATGGCACTGCCATAGGTCAAACTCATATCAACTGCATTTTTTAAAAATAGGAACCCCCATTTTTTTATTAAATATTCATGTAGTACGTAAAGAAATATGAATGTTTTAGCTGGACCACTTTTTTCGCTTTGTGATAGATGGGGCTGTAATAGTCAAAAATGGTTCAAATGGCTCTGAGCACTATGGGACTTAACTTCTGAGGTCATCAGTCCCCTAGAACTTAGAACTACTTAAACCTAACTAACTTAAGGACATCACACACATCCATGCCCGAGGCAGGATTCGAACCTGCGACCGTAGCGGTCACGCGTTTCCAGACTGTAGCGCCTAGCACCGCTCGGCCACTCTGGCCAGCTGCTGTAATAGTCACAAACATGTAAGTATGTGGTATCACATAACATTCCACCAGTGCGGACGGTATTCGCTTCATGATACATTACCTGTGTTAAAATGGACCGTTTACCAGTTGCGGAAATGGTCGATATCGTGTTGATGTATGGCTATTGTGATCAAAATGCCCAAGGGGCGTGTGCTATGTATGCTGCTTGGTATCCTGGACGACATCATCGAAGTGTCCGGACCATTCGCCGGATAGTTACATTATTTAAGGAAACAGGAAGTGTCCAGCCACATGTGTAACACCAACCACGACCTGCAACAAATGATGATGCCCTAGTAGGTGTTTTAGCTGCTGGGGCTACATCAACATCGATTGCACCCGTACCATATTTCTATGCACCAGGAATTGCATGGCGATGACTTTGAACGTCATGTACAGTTCTGCCACAGGGCACAAGAGAAATTACGGGACGATGAAAGATTTTTTGCATGCGTTCTATTTAGCGATGAAGCATCATTCACCAACAGCAGTAACGTAAACCGCCATAATATGCACTATTGGCCAACGGAAAATCTACGATGGCAGCGACAAGTGGAACAGCAGCGACCTTGGCAGGTTAATGTATGGTGTGGCATTAAGGGAGGAAGGATAATTGGCCCCCATTTTATCGATGGCAATCTAAATGGTGCAATGTATGCTGATTTCCTGCGTAATGTTCTACCAATGTTACTACAAGATGTTTCACTGCATGACAGAATGGCGATGTACTTCCAACATGATGGATGTCCGGCACATAGTTTGCGTGCGGTTGAAGCAGTATTGAATAGCATATTTCATGACAGGTGGATTGGTCATCAAAGCACCATACCATGGCTCGCACATTCACCGGATCTGATGTCCCCAGATTTCTTTCTGTGGGGAAAGTTGAAGGATATTTGCTATTGTGATCCACCGACAATGCCTGACAACATGCGTCAGTGCATTGTCAATGCATGTGCGAACATTACGGAAGGCGAACTACTCACTGTTGAGAGGAATATCATTACACGTATTGCCAAAGGCATTGAGGTTGACAGACATCATTTTGAGCATTTATTGCATTAATGTGGTATTTACAGGTAATCACGCCGTAACAGCATGCGTTCTTAGAAATGATAAGTTCACAAAGGTACATGTATCACATTGGAACAACCGAAATAAAATGTTCAAATGTACCTACATTCTGTATTTTAATTTAAAAAACCTACCTGTTACCAACTGTTCGTCTAAAATTATGAGACTATTACAGCGTCATCTATCACAAAGCGAAGAAAGTGGTCCAACTAAAACATTCATATTTCTTTACGTATTACACGAATATGTAATAAAAAATGGGGTTCCTATTTTAAAAAACACAGTTGATATCAGTTTGATCTATGGCAGCGCCTTATAGCAGGCCAACCATTGCGCCAGCTGGTTTCCCCTTTCGAGCTAGACAAATTTCGTTCTTTGTAGTTTTTTCGTTTGACACTTATTTCGTGAGATATTTGGCCCGGTCACGATCAATGGACTACCCTGTATATAAAAAATTACCGATTTTATTAGGTCTTGAAGTAATGCATGTAAAAATTTTAACATTTTCAACTGGTGTAGATTATATTTTAGAAAATAAAATAAAATACTTCCCACGCAAGTTTATAAGTAATATACATATCATTTTATTTGGAAAATTGCAAATTTTATAATCAGATAAAAACCCAAAAAAAAGAACAAGAATGTTTTCCCCTTCTAACTCCCCTTAAAGTTACGGAAATGTGCAAGCTTTCGGAGCCAGTGGCTTCTTCTTCTGGCAGAAACAATGAAGGGGAAGGAAAAGGGAAGAAAGAAAAGGATTGTCAAGGTTTAGCAAATGGGGAGAGTTGCAGAAAAGCTGCAGAGAAACCCAGGCCAGGACAGACTTATTCAATGGGATGAGAAATATGTAACTAAACCAGTCCATCTCTCATACCACCAGCAGATGTGAAGTATTCTTGTGATTGGTAGTAAGTCATAAACATTAAATTATTTTCAATGTATGTTCATATGTAATACTGCACGTACCTTTGAGGTATCATTGGGCCCATTGGGAAGAGGATCAAAATCAGGCCACTGCTTTCTAATTATTTGGAGCATTTCACTAAATGAGACCATCTTCCCATCATTCCATTTGTTGCCGCTGAAAGGCATGTACTCGATAAATCTTACATCAACATTTTACTCTTTTCTTAACTCCACAAAACTGCACACTTCATCTTCATTAAAATCTCGCATTACAACACAATTTATCTGTGGAAGAAAGACACCACTAAAAACTTGGTATCAGATAAAGCTTGGTTTAAACAGAGTTTGAAAGACTCATCCTACTCTATAGATGAATATCTTAACAATGGCTGTTAGGCCAGCTTAAATAAGAATGTCTGTTAGATTTCAGTTCTGAGAGCACTTTGTCATAACAGTCAAGATTATGTACTTTCTGTTTGATAAATTTATTAATAGTGCATAACAATGTTTCAGTCTGACAGCGTATCAATTCTGAAAATATTAGCTGTTCCAGTTTGTATTGTATTCACCTAGTTTGACAATCTCCTGACAAATGATCAGGGTATTCAAATGTTTTATGTTTTTTATGTTATACTTTCTGGCATGTTACTCACCCATGAGAATCATCTCATGTTTTGGGTCTTGGAACAAAAGCTGAATCTAATCTAATCTAACCTACAAAATAATGATTCTACAAGTCTGTTGTTATATTTGTATACCTCACTGATTCTGTTAAATTAATCTTTTTCTCTCTTTTTAGAGAATGTGGGAATTTATCTTAGCATGCCAAGCTGTTAACCTTCTTAACAATTTATGAAAATTAAACTACATACATCTCCAATCTTTTTCCCCACTCCAACGCACACATCTTTTGCTGAAGGTATTATTTTAACTATTACATTAAATTATGAAGCTTTCTTGAAACTGTGCTGCCATTTGTGAAACAAAGTTAAAAGTGTGCTCAAGATAAAAGGTCTTCACAAAAGGAGCATTTAGTATCTGTGCAGGTGGTAACACTGACAGCCTTCATATAAACAAGCCCAAATGGTAGAACATCCTTATTTACACATACACGCAATGGCAGAAAAAAGGAAAAGAGCACACCTTTCATTCAAGCATTGAATATATAAACTGATGAGACAAAACACTATGACCTCCTGTTTGATAATGTGTTTGTCCACTGTTGGAACACAATACAGCAGTGATTTTGTGTGGGACAAGTTCAACAAATTTCAGGTATGTTCCCAGCATTATGTGAGGTATGTTCCCAGCATTATGCAGCACCGCATGTCTAAGCACAGGTCATGTAATTCCCATAAATTGGAGATCAGTGGTTTCTGGGTGCAGAACTAGTATCTGATAGCATCGCAGATGTATTCCATCAGATTCAGAAGGGGTGAATTTGATTCTGGCCTCATGACACTGAAAGTCATATTGTTGAAACATGTCACCTTCATTAGGGACAGGGTGCGGACAGTGCACAATAATGTTCACACAGAACAAAGCTGTTATGGAGCCTTCAGTTACTACCACAGGACCCACAGAAGACCAGGTGAATGTCCTCCATAGCATAATATTGCTCCCACTGGCCTACGTCTGTAGCAAAGTGCACCTTTCAAGCACCAATTCACTCTGTTGACAGTGTATGTGCACAAAACCGTCAAGCAGGTGTAATGCGAAACATGAATGATTCAACCAGATGACACATTTCTATTGATTCACTGCCCAATCTCAATGCTCCTGAGCCACAGAAATTGTAATTCAACAGTGTTGTCAACATGGGAACATACAGGGGTTGACTACAGCAGAGCCCTATGTTTAACAGTGTGCAATGAATGGTGTGCTCTGAAATACTCGTGCTTCCACCAACACTGTGTCATCAGACCTGCCACAGTAATTAGCTTCCTCAGCCGAATGTCATCTTTTTCAAAGGAACCCTCCCAGCATTTGTCTTAAATCATTTAGGGAAATCAAGGAAAACCCAAATTTTGATGGCCCGATGGGACTCGGGTCCGTTGTCCTCTCGAAGGCAAGTCCACTGTCTGACCACTGTGGTGGCATGACCTAGTCTTAATTAAGCCAGAAAATCCTGGGAAATGCTGACATACTTATTGATTTAAGATATAACAATTTAAAACAATCCTTTCATGAATTTCACTACAATTTTCTGCTCTTTTGAAAAAAAATTCTTTTGACTGTTTTGATGTTGTTTAGTATGTTTAAATAATGATGGCAGTCTCTATAAAAGGGCAGTTTGACTTTTAAGTTTAGTTATACTGTTTTAAACTACATCCTTCATCTATTTGTGCACCCAGAAGTGCTATAGGATATAACTTGAAGACTATGGTGAGGTGGTGGGGGACAGTCATGTGTTGAGAAGGAGGTGCTGCCAGAAATGAAGTGTGACACTGCATACAGGGAGAATAAAAATACTCTATTCCATATTCATTTACAATCTAACTCTGGCCCCCATATGGTTTTACTTTTCTCCAATAAGAAAAAAAGAAATTGTCAGTAACTGTCTTTATAAGGTCTTAAAAGGAAACAAACAATAGAAAATCTAGGCTGGAATAATGACCATATTATAAAAAAGATACATTGCTATTTACTGTATACAGGAGATGTTAGGTCACAGACAAGCACAACAAAAAGACTACTAAACACGTAAGCTTTCGATCAGAAAGTCTTCTTCCAAAGTGGACAAAACACACACACTCACACACATACACACACACACACACACACACACACACACACACACACACACACACACACACACACACACACACATATACACACACACACACGACCGTTGTTTCTCCCATGATGCGCAGTTGCTCCCAGTCTGGCCCTAGCAGCCAGAGACAGTGGTCATGTATGTGTGATCTGCATTTGCGCGCATATGTGTGTTTGTGTGTGTGTGTGTGTGTGTGTGTGTGTGTGTGTGTGTGGGAAAGGGGGGGGGGGGGTTTGCACCAAAAGCTTACGTTTTTTTTTTTTTCTTTGCCCCCCCCCTGCCTGCAACACAACATCTACACTATACAGTGAGTGCCAATCCATCCTTTTCATAATACTGTCATTACCACCTTGCCAAGAGGCATATTGTGGAGTAATCCGAAGGGCTCTACTAATTTGTACAAGAGGAAGGAGAGCACAATCTCAATGTAAGTTTTTAGAAAACTGGTATGTGCATTACTTCTGCAAACCTTTCAGAAAGGACATGGTATGCATTTCATTCAGCAAGATGAGTAATAAACAATATTAGCAATACTGCATCAAACTTGTTCACTTTCATCTTTGGATTAAACATTCGATTTCAGAGAGTACAGAATTTGGCAGAATCAAATTTTGGGGATATGTGGAACTGGGACAATGGCATATTTTTTACCCATTCAACAAACTAAGCACTGCTGATTGCTACTTTTATTGTGTCTGCTGCTGCAATGCATATATGAAACTGTAAGTGCAGCATCTATGATGGAATGAAATGTTATACAAATGAAACAAACAGGCACAGTGAAATAGAGTAGTATGGCTCATCATTTCGGTCTCACAGATTAGCAGGTGTTGACTTGAAAGATAATACTTAAGAAGTTGAATCCAAAGGAGAGGATGTACCGTATTTACTCAAATCTAAGCTGCTCTTTTTTTCCGGTTTTTGTAATCCAAAAAACTGCCTCCGGCTTAGAATCGAGTGAAAAGCAAGTGGAAGTTCTGAAAAATGTCGGTAGGTGCTGCCACAACTAACTTCTGCCGTCGAATATATTTAGCGCTACAGCCGTGTACCGCAAGTCTCTAGAGGAACGGAGGGTTCCAAATGATTGGAAAAGAGCACAGATAGTCCCAGTCTTCAAGAAGGGTCGTCGAGCAGATGCGCAAAACTATAGACCTATATCTCTTACATCGATCTCTTGTAGAATTTTAGAACATGTTTTTTGCTCACGTATCATGTCATTTCTGGAAACCCAGAATCTACTATGTAGGAATCAACATGGATTCCGGAAACAGCAATCGTGTGAGACCCAACTCGCCTTATTTGTTCATGAGACCCAGAAAATATTAGATACAGGCTCCCAGGTAGATGCTATTTTTCTTGACTTCCGGAAGGCGTTCGATACAGTTCTGCACTGTCGCCTGATAAACAAAATAAGAGCCTACGGAATATCAGACCAGCTGTGTGGCTGGATTGAAGAGTTTTTAGCAAACAGAACACAGCATGTTGTTATCAATGGAGAAACATCTACAGACGTTAAAGTAACCTCTGGCGTGCCACAGGCGAGTGTTATGGGACCATTGCTTTTCACAATATATATAAATAACTTAGTAGATAGTGTCGGAAGTTCCATGCGGCTTTTCGCGGATGATGCTGTAGTATACAGAGAAGTTGCAGCATTAGAAAATTGTAGTGAAATGCAGGAAGATCTGCAGCGGATAGGCACTTGGTGCAGGGAGTGGCAACTGACCCTTAACATAGACAAATGTAATGTATTGCGAATACATAGAAAGAAGGATCCTTTATTGTATGATTATATGATAGCGGAACAAACACTGGTAGCAGTTACTTCTGTAAAATATCTGGGAGTATGCGTGCGGAACGATTTGAAGTGGAATGATCATATAAAATTAATTGTTGGTAAGGCGGGTACCAGGTTGAGATTCATTGGGAGAGTGCTTAGAAAATGTAGTCCATCAACAAAGGAGGTGGCTTACAAAACACTCGTTCGACCTATACTTGAGTATTGCTCATCAGTGTGGGATCCGTACCAGATCGGTCTGACGGAGGAGATAGAGAAGATCCAAAGAAGAGCGGCGCGTTTCGTCACAGGGTTATTTGGTAACCGTGATAGCGTTACGGAGATGTTTAATAAACTCAAGTGGCAGACTCTGCAAGAGAGGCGCTCTGCATCGCGGTGTAGCTTGCTCGCCAGGTTTCGAGAGGGTGCGTTTCTGGATGAGGTATCGAATATATTGCTTCCCCCTACTTATACCTCCTGAGGAGATCATGAATGTAAAATTAGAGAGATTAGAGCGCGCACGGAGGCTTTCAGACAGTCGTTCTTCCCGCGAACCATACGCGACTGGAACAGGAAAGGGAGGTAATGACAGTGGCACGTAAAGTGCCCTCCGCCACACACCGTTGGGTGGCTTGCGGAGTATCAATGTAGATGTAGATGTAGATGTACACAGGCATGCTTCATAGGCACAAAGATAAATACTGGCGCCAAAACCTCTGCGTCAGTAAATAAATTTTAAAAAAAGGTGGAAGACAATTTTCATACATTATCCAACGAAGTAAATACAAATTCCGTATTGTTCATCTTCGAATGTAGCAGAACTTCAATGTATTACGAAAATCCGACTGGCAAGACTGTTTGGGATGTTTGTCAATATGGCCAACTCTACGTTCTGAATTTTTTCCTACCTGTGAGAAGAGATGGTTGCTAATAGGAACCTGATGAAATGTGAATCACATGCAGTATTCTCTTCATCATAAGAGTAATACGAATATAAACATTTTGCCACGTATTCTTTCGTGTTTGCTGCTATCTTATTTAAATCCTGTCTGCCTAATAAACTACGAAACTAGAGTGAGACAACAGCAAACGCGGAAGAATATACGTATCGTGTCATGTTTATATTCGTATTATTCTTATGCCTAATAGTGATATAGTCAGAAATGAAGCACCGCAACTGACTAGATTTTTAAATCTAAGATGACTCTAATTTCTGTGCAGAATTTGATGTACTAAAGAAGCGACCGCAAAGATTTTCAAATGGAGAAAAATTTTCGCCTAACTCTCGTTCAGAACATGTTCTATCATACGCAGTCTATTATTTGGTTCTTGTTGATCATTATCAAAGAAAGCAGCAGTGTAAGTAACAAGAAATAGTAGTCTCTTGCCATTGTTCCGCTAATGAGATGATTTCTCTCTCTCTCTCTCTTTTTTTTTTTTTTTTTTTTTTTTTTTAATTGTAAGCGGCGGTAGCATGCACAAAACCAAGCCATGCCGCGAGCGACGACAGGCCGCAAACACGCACTATCAGAATGCGACAAACAATGCATGACACAGTACAGTAATGCATTTTCAGCTTAGAGTGACATAAACGCCTATAACAAGGAAAACGGCACTTATCAGATCAAAGCAAAATAAGTAATCGATTCAAACCAGACGAAGCACGTGAAAAAGGAAGGGTACCAGTATAAATACGGAGGAGCGCCTGACGCATAGCAAAGGCTACCTGGTAAAGCTTAACTGCTAAGCTTGCGACTCGAACCAAACTACTGTAGCTGTATTGTCAATCATTCGACCTAAGTTGTGTCTCATATTACAATGGACCGACTTTGTTTCGATTTGGAGGTGCGGCCTAAAACTTTTCTCTCCCCTTGAACTTCGAGTCTCAAATTTCAGGTGCAGCTTAGATTCAGGAATTTTTTTTTTTCCTTCCTTTATTTCGAGTCTCATTTTTCAGGTTTGAGTGCGGCTTAGATTTGAGTAAATACGGTAGGTGGTATTTCAACTAATTCTAACTATGAAATAAAACAAAGTACAGCAGGGAGCTCTGACGAATCAAAGAGCAGCGATGAAGATTCTGATGAATAGTAAAGTATGAGTTAAGAAATAAGATGCTACTGAGATCGTAAATTTTTGTTGTGTTGATGAATCTGTTAACAAACATATTCAAAAATGCACTGAAACATTGGCACATGTAGTGTTGGGAGGTGATAAACTGTCATTACTGTTAGAGGAGCTACGTATTTCTTGCTGTTCTACTCCTACATGACACTGTATCTGAAGGTATAGAATGAATCTTCACTGGCTAGAGAAATGGGTAACACAATTTTACAAGTCTCTGCTGTCATGTAATCTCTTCAGGGAAATCATGACTGTACTAAGATTCGGTTTGTGGTTGACAAGGTCAGAGTCATTAAGAAATGCAAGGCAGCTACCATGTCAGTCCTAG
This sequence comes from Schistocerca piceifrons, assembly GCF_021461385.2. Taxonomy (NCBI): domain Eukaryota; kingdom Metazoa; phylum Arthropoda; class Insecta; order Orthoptera; family Acrididae; genus Schistocerca; species Schistocerca piceifrons. The sequence goes on from NC_060138.1 coordinate 13,098,537, forward strand.
AAGAGAGAGACGTAGCAAACTGTCAAAGCATGTTCATTCCCGGTCCATATGTTTGTGGTGATGTACTAACCAAGTAATACTGATGTGTGATCCAAGTCACACAAATATGGTTTTAATAATAACCTCCGAACAATATGCCTCTAAGGACTCAACAAGACACAGAACACTGATGTGCACATTACAAACTAGAATCACACAGAGAGTCAGTCAGCACTGTTCCATACTTATATATGTGCGAGTCGCCAGCAGATGGCACGGCAGGGACCGCACTGCACGCTTGGCTCCCAGAGACGGAATCCAGCAGCCAGCCTGCAATGATCAGTCGGTGACCAATTTAAAGACGCATGTACGGCAACACAACTCTCGGTGCACTCACACAGACACGTACTAGTAGCACGATACAGCAGTGATGAGTAGTAGTACCCCTCCTGTCTTGCGCGCCTTTTATCTGGCTCTACAATTTACTTTCCTGGACCCACACAAATGCCTGATCCTCCTAATTCAATTTGCTCTGCAGACTATTTAAAATTCATAAAGAAAAAGGAGCCACAATTGCACTTTGTGTGCCAGTTACTTTCCAATACATTGGCACCAGCTGATCTTATTTAAGAATACTCAACTTTCGTAGCCATACTTACAGCACATCCTTTGCTTCCTGGCCTAAATCCAAGTTAACTCCCAGCCCCCCTCCCCCCCCCCCCCCCACACACACACGCCCCTCAACCCCTCTCCCCCCCCTCCGAATCAGCTAGTTGTGTGCTGTTATCTCACGTCACACCCTAGTCTATGAGTGCCCAGCTGTCTGTCGCCTGACTCCTCTACCTGCACCCCTAGCTAGCCCACAGACGGCTCCCCACTCTCCCACGAGCCACTAAATGCTTCCCTCCAAACCCCTCCCATCTCTCTCCATCTCTCACATTGCCTCAACCCACCCCATCCTACCCCACTCTAAAGCCCCACCTCGCTCCAGAACACTCACCGTGGGCCAGTAAAGAGCTGGCAGTTGAGCGACCACAACATAAGGAGACATGCGCATGTGAGTGAGTGTGTGTGTGTGTGTGTGTGTGTGTGTGCGCGCATGTTTTCCCTACAGCTATAAAAAGAAAGTGCATTCTGGAAGCTCGCCAAGCAACGTACCTTTTAGTTAGGAAGGTAGAAGATGAGGTACTGGTGGAAGTAAAGCTGTGAGGAAGGGTCGTGAGTCATGCATGGATAGCTCAGATGGTAGAGCACTTGCCCACGAAAGGCAAAGGTCCCAAGTTTGACTCTTGGTCCGGCACACAGTTTTAATCTGCCACGAAGTTTCATATCAGTGCACACTCCACTGCACAGTGAAAATCTCATTCTACATACCTTTTGTTCATGTGCCTATCGATGAGACAGTGCTTCTGCCTTTTGGTGAGCCATCTCCTTTATTCCTAAATAATTCATAATTTTCAACAGAAACTTTCCGTACGTTATTATTGCATCCTACATTACAATATGCAATTTCCACAATATGTGGTCATCTGTGAATATAATGGGGGTAACAACTGTAGGAGAATAAAAACTGACTGCAGTAGGCAAGTTCAAGTTATTGTACGCTGCAGTAGTTATGCAGAGGTGAAGAGGGTCACACAGGATAGGCTAGCATGGGCAACTCCATGAAACCAATCTTCAGATGGAAGATCACAACAATAAAAACATTTGATTGAGCATACACCAGACTCCAAACAGCGTACACAACCTGTATGCTCAGAAACACAGAAAATCATATTGGTTCCATCAGCAGGAAACTTCAGCCCATAATTGTTATGGAACACTGCGGTGATTTTGTTCATTAATAAAAACCAAAACTGGGGAGTAATAAGAGAGTATTGTTGTAACATCTTATCAACCTGGTTATCTAAATACATATTAAGAAGAATGGTAAAGTGTTATTTTAAAGCGCCACGAAAGTATTTGAGCAATGTATAAAATTAGAGAATCAGTGCATAATATTGAAAGCCTATCTACATTATCTATATCTGCATGACTAGTCTGTAATTCACAATTAAATGCTGGCAGAGGGTTCAGAGAACCACCCTCAACCTATTTATCTACCATTACACTCCCCTACAGCATTTGAGGAAAAACAAACACTTCAATATTTCCGTACAAGCTCTGATTTCTCTTATTTTATTACAATGATCATTTCTCCCTATGTAACAGGGCTCTAACAAAATATTTTCACATTCGGAGGAGAATGTTAATGATTGAAATTTTAAGAACCTGCTCCAGCAAAATGCTTTTGCTTTAATGACTGCCACTCCAATTCACATGCGATATCTGTGGCATGCACTTTCGTGTTTCCCAATAATACAAAATGAGCTGCCCTTCTTTGAACTTTTAAATGATGTCCTCTGTCAGTCCTACCTGGTAAGGGTCCCACACCATGCAGAATACTCCAAAAGAGGACAGACAAGTATAGTTGTAGATAGTCTCTTTAGTAATCCTAATCTTCTAAATGTTTTACTATTAAATCACAGTCTTTTGTTTGCTTTCCCACCGCATTATCTATGTGAGCATTTCAATTTAACTTATTTGTAAATGTAATTCCTAAGTATTCAGTAGACTTCACAGACTTTAGATCTGCGTGAATTATCATGTAACCAAAATTTAGTAGATGCCTTTTACTACTCATGCGGATGACATAACAATTTTTATTATTTAAGGTCAGTTACCACTTTTTGCATCATATGGATAGGTAGCCTAAATCATTTTCCAGTTCATTTTGATCATCTGATCACTTTACAAGACAGTAAATGATTTGCAAGACTGTAAATGATAGCATCATCTAAGAGGACTGCTCCGATTCTCTCTTAAATTCTTAATGTAGATCGGCAACAGCAGGTGGTCTATAACACTTCCTTGAGGAATGTCAGATATCACTTCTGTTTTACTTGACGATTTTCCATCAATTACTATGAACTGTGACCTTTCTGACAGGAAACCACACATCCAGTTGCACAACTGAGACAATACACCATATGATTAGAAAATGCTTGTGAGGAACTGTTTCAAAAAGTCATCTGGAAATCTACAAATATGGAATCAATTTGAGATCCCCAGTCGACAGCACTTATTACTTTGTGTGACTAAAGAGCTAGCTGTGTTTTAAAAGGTGGTTATTTCTGATCTATCTTGGCTATTTATCAATGAATCATTATCTTTGAGATAATTCATAATATTGAAACACAATATATGTTCCAAAATCCTAATGCAAATCAACATTAGTGATATGAGTCTGTTATTTAGTAGGTTATTCCTCTTTTCTTTCTTGAGCATTGGTGTGACCTGAGCAACTTTTCAGTCTCTAGGTATGGATCTTTATCAAATGAGCGGCTATATATGATTTCTAATGGAGCTATTGTATCAGCATTCTCTGAAAGAAACATAACTGCTTTATTACACTGAGGAGAGCTACTACTAAGTTACTCACAGTTGCAGTTGCTCTTGATTTGAATACTGCAATATTTACTTTGTTGTCTTTGGTGAAGAAATTTCAGAAATCCGTGTTTAGTAACCCTGCTTTAGTAGCACTGTCATCAGTAACATTACCACAGCTATTGCGCAGTGAAGGTATTGGTTGTGTCTTGCCATTGGTGTACTACACATGCAACCAGAACCTCTTTGGATTTTCTTCCAGATTTCAAAACGAAGTTTCACTATGGGAACTATTAAACACATCTTGCACTGAAACCCACCCTAAGTTTCGAGCTTCAGTAAAACATCACTAATCTTGGAGATTTTGCATTCTTTTAAACTTTGACATGCTTTTTTTCATTGCTTCTGCAGCTGAGTTTTGACATATTTTGTGCACCACCCTTTTAATTTATTTGGTATCCTTTCAATTTATTTGGTATATATATCTTAATTGATGTCGATACTATTTCTCTGAATTTAAACCATGTCTGGTCTACACTTACATAGTCAGACTTGAAGGAGTAGAGACTTAGTAGAGACCGTCTCCTTGGAAGGCATCAAGTTAATTTTTATCTGCTTTCTCATTAAATGCCCTATTGTGTACGGCTGAAAATTAATAGAGATAAGGCAAACAGAATGTGTGAAGTAAGTGGAAATTACTCATCTCTTCCCCGATTACAGTGCAATAGAAGATACTACAAGATGTTGACAGATTTCCATATCTCGGTAGCTTTATATGTAATAATGAGGTCACAGATGCAGAAATCACCAGCAGAACTGGAAAATCAGTCCATATGGCAATTAGGTCTGTAATATGTCAACAAAGCTTTGACTGTACTCCTTTATCGTTTATATGTGTGAGACTTGGAAAATGTCAGTAAAATCAGCACACAGTCTCCATATTTTTCACCAACAATGCTAGAGATGAATTCTGAAGATGTTAACCCAACCAAGTTACAAACGATGAAGTGCTGAGAATACGACGTCTAGACAGCCTGCACAAAATTATTGTTGAAAGAAGACTGAAGATTGCAGGTTATGTTCTACGCATGTAAGGTGGAAGAATCCCAAAATCAACACTGTTGTGGAAATCAATGGACAGATACAGATGTACAGGAAGACCTTTTAACACCTGGAACTTTTGCAATGAATCTTCAATGCATGGACACAAACTTGGAGGAAGGTGAGAACGTGGCAGCTGATCGAGTGAACTAGTGGAAACCAGTTCCTTGTATGGTACACAGCAAATCTGAGTAAGTTAGTAAGTAAGTAAGTAAGTAAGTAAAGTAAGTACAACTGGGGATTTTGCAAAACTGTTGGATGATCGATATTATTGTCTATATTTGACACTGTTGGACTTCTACCTTTTCCTTGATGTGTATTCTTCAAATTGTGAGTTTTATGAGAAAGCTGATAGGTACTTACCAATCAACCTTTCCTCACACGAACTGACATTGTCTCTTTGTAAATTCTACTGTGCTAACAATTATCTACTGAGAATCCTCGACTAGGTCTCCGCAGCTCAAATGAGCCAGTTTCTTTTAAATTTCTGTCTTTGGCTATAATTGTCTTCCAAGTATGGTGACACAACATCCTGTCATGAAACTTTTGCCTTTACACTTGTTTACTTTTCTGGACTCTACCTTTTTCTGCACTGTGCACTAAATACACTATGTGATTAACGCCGAATCTCCAACAGCCAATCGTGAACTGTAAACAGTCGTAAACTCTACCAGGGCACATAACAAACAATTAACATTTGTGTTTTAGTGTTCTAAGCTGTGAGGTCATCAGCGGACAAATAATTTAGTACCTATTCCTGGACAGCCGGAGTGGCCGTGCGGTTCTAGGCGCTACAGTCTGGAACAGAATGACCGCTACGTTCGCAGGTTCGAATCCTGCCTCGGGCATGGATGTGTGTGATGTCCTTAGGTTAGTTAGGTTTAATTAGTTCTAAGTTCTAGGCGACTGATGACCTCAGAAGTTAAGTCGCATAGTGCTCAGAGCCATTTGAACCTATTCCTGACGTGCTGTTGTTTGGAACAACAACTGACATGATCCAAAATATTACAGTCTTTTATTATAGCTTCACTTTTATTTTGTCTAATGATTACTAATTTCAGTATCAAATTCCATCATCAAGCCACTATATGATCAGAAAGCATAGTGTATCTTTAAAATATTGTTTAATAAACAGATTACCATTATATCATCATTCCTTAAAGTAATGTCCAAAGTGGAAGGACAGATGATTAATTTTGAGTATATACAAAAGTCAGAGTACTGAACCGGATATGAAAGAAGGAAAACCAGAAGGGCAGTGAGAGACGAGTGCCTTCTGTCACCTTACTTCCTTAATATGTTCATCAAGGAAGTAATAACAACAACAAAGAAAAGATGACAAGAATCAAAAGGTAATTTCTGGAACACTCCAAGGAAATGCGATAGGACCATTACATTTACAATGTATATAAATGATCCAGTAGAAAGTGTCAGAGGCTCCTTAATAGAATCAAAAGGTAATTTCTGGAACACTCCAAGGAAATGCGATAGGACCATTACATTTACAATGTATATAAATGATCCAGTAGAAAGTGTCAGAGGCTCCTTAATATTGTTTACAGGTACTACAATTGTCCATCAGAAAGTAGCAACAACAGAAGACAGTATCAATTTGCACAATGACCTGCAGAGGATTGGTGAATGATGCAGGCTCTGGCAGTTGACCCTGCACATAAATAAATGTAACATATCACACACACACACACACACACACACACACACACACACACACACAGGGAAAGAAATCCAATACTGCCAATACTGTACAACTACACTATTAATGACAAATTGCTGGAAACAGAATCTACCATAAAATATCTAGAAGTAACTATCCAGAGCAACCTTAAAGTGGAACGACCACATAAAACAGCAATAGAAAAGCAGATGCCAGACTAAGATTCACAGGAAGAATCTTAAGTGAATGTAAATTACCTCTGTGTCCTTACCCAGTAGGACTGACAGAAGAGAGAAAGAAGATCCAATGAAGTGCGGAGTGTTTTGTCACAGGATCATTTAGTCGCTGTGACATCATTACAGATATGCTCAGCAACTCCAGTGGTAGATGCCATAAGAGAGCAGTTGTGCATCACGGAAAGATTTACTACCCAAATTTCGAGAGAGTAGTTTCCGAGAAGAGTCTGACAACATAATAGTTTCTCTCATATACAATTCACAAAATGATCACGAGAAGAAAATTTGAGAAGTTAGAGATAATACAGAAGCGTACTGACAGTCACTCTTCCCAAGCACTGTTCACAAGTGGAACAAGGCAGAGGGGATCAGTTGGTGGCATGAGACGTACCCCCTGCCACACACAGTTAAGTGGTTTTTGGAGCATGATGTCGATATGGAAACTTAATTGCATGCATATACACTGCAGATTGACGACATTGCAATAGTAAATCAGAGTAGGAACTAAATAAAATGTTTCAGGCCTTAAATCAAGAAGTGGTAAAACTAAAGCTAAAAATGAATACAAAGAAGACAAAAGTTATGGCTACAGACAAGAAAGGAGGTGGAGGTAGGACTGACACAAGAACAGGCAATGAGCAACTCAAGAAAGGAACTGAAATTCACTATCTCAGTAGCATTTTGCAAGAAAACAATCAATATTTCAAGGCATTCAAGAAAAGAAAAGCACAGGTGAAGAGTTCCTTCCAAAATAAGAAGAAGCTGCAACTGAATAAACATATCAGCTTCCACATTAAGAAAATATTTGTAAAGACCTTTGTGTGGAGTGTTCTGACACACAGATGCAAAATCTGTACATTAGAAAAGCCAAAGGAAGCTCACCTCAAACCTGCTGAAATGTGGTTCTGGAGGAGAAGTACAAGAACTAGCTGCATTGACAGAAAAATTAAAGGAAATAGGAGAGAAGAAAGAACCACTGAAAGTTATAGGCCAGGGCAAAGCAAAATACACTGGACACTTAACTGGAGACGATAATCTTTTAAAACACATTTCTGAAGGCAAGATCGTAGGTAAGAAAACAAGGGGATGACTGAGAACATCCTACTTAAACAATATGATCAATGAATGGGATTTTCTTCACACATGGAGATGAAGACAACTGCTGAAGAGAGGAAGCTGTGGCTGCAGAGACAAGGTTTAACCTTTTGGAAGAGTAAGCACAAACTAATACAAAATATGAGTCTGCATGGGAGCTACATATGGAATAAATGACAACTTCTTGTGTGCAGTCATCAAGTCACTTACCCCAGTAGGTGTCTTATCTACTAAAAGTAAAGGTCACTGTTGTGCTTTCAATAGATGTGAACTGCACCCTGAAAATGGTATGTCTAGTTTGCAGTTGTACAGAAGCTTTTTATTTTGCAAAATGGTTCAAATGCCTCTAAGCAGTATGGGACTTAACGTCTGAGGTCATCAGTCCCCCAGACTTAGAACTACTTAAACCTAACTAACCTAAGGACATCCCTGCCTAAGGCAGGATTCGAACCCGCGACCGTTAGCAGCAGCACGGTTCCGGACTTAAGTACCTAGAACCGCTTGGCCACAGTGGTCAGCTTTTATTTTGCAAAGAAATTTTTGATAATAAGATGAACTGATGCTGGTACTTGCTACTGAAACCAGTAGTACTTAGACACAACAAAAGTGTGACTACAGAATTAAGAATAATTTTTCCAAACAATCGAGTATTTTTTCAAAACAACACCACAATAGAGGAAACTTATTTTAAACTAAAGACACAAAAGAAAAAAAGAGAAACTGTAAAGATCTTGAGTCTCATAAGACTCTCTTGGGAGGAAAATATAAGATATTTAATTGGTAAACTTGCAAGGCATACTTTTTTATGTTGTATAAACTATGAAACTGTTAGCATCGTCAGCTAAAATTTACTTCTTCTGTCTTAATATACCTTCCTTCACTTACAGCTGCAGTGTGGAGACAGGGGTGAGGGTGGGAGTGGGGATGGGGGCGAGGGTGAGGGCGTACTGCTTTAAAATGGTGATTCTTGTATTGATATTCTTAACAACAGATTTATATCTTTTGCTTATGAAAGTCTGCATGCGATGACAGCTGCACTAGTAATACCTTCACAGGGTCGTATTCAAGTTGCAAGGCTAGATCTATGCCAGCCATGACACGCTCCCAGCCTTTCCTCCTCGTGATCTGGTTGTAGCGTTGGGACTGCAGGGTGTCTAAGCTGATGTTCAGACCGTCAAGCCCTGCCCTCTGCAAGGCAACCAGCTGTCTTGTCAACATGAGGCCATCGGTTGTCATTAAGACACTTTTGAGATCTTTTATTTTCTTCAAGGCACCTGTGAAACAGCAAATTATTCTAAAGAAACTGAAACAAATAATTTGTAACATTGCTGCTGCATATGAAACAAACCTCCAGTTGATAAATTGAAAATACAAATTCCTTAAAAGTTAACTGTACATTTGCCCTAATACAAAGAGATAAGAAGGGTTAATAAACTGAATTGAAGAATGCAAGTTAAGATAGCAATGAAAAAATAATTAGAGGCGTGAGATCACCTACTGCAACAGGGAAATGGGAACCAATATGAACCATTACCCAGCTACTGTCAACTGATTCCATGTCTCCATGCACACTGTATAAACCACTGTGGGTTGTACGACAAAGTACATTGTTGTACCACACATTATGGTTTTTCCCCATTCAATGCTCATGTGGAGTGTGGGAAGAATGATTCTTTAAATGGTTCTGTGCATGCTGTAATTAATCTTGCCTTCATGGTCCCTATAGGAGTGATACATATGCGGTTATTGTATAATCCCTAAATACCTCACTTAATACAGGTTCCTGAAATTTCATAAGTTGGGTTTTGTCATATATTTGGCGTCTATCTTCACTTGTCTGGCATTTCCAATTTTTAGTAGCGTCTTGATGCTCTCCCATGCATCAAATAAATCTATGATCAATCATGCTACACTATTTTGTATACATTCAATGTCTGCCATTAGCCTTATTTGTTATGAGTCATACTTAAGCAATATTCTAGAATGGGCCACACAAGTATTTTGTAAGCAATGTCCTCTATAGACTGATTACATTTTCCAGTATCTTACCAATGAATTGAAGTCTGCATTCTGCTTTGCCTACAAGTGAGTCTATGTCACCATTTCATTTCATCCAGATATTTGTATGAGTTGACCAATTAAAACTGTGATTATTTGATAATGTAGTCATACAATACTGTCTTTTATTTGTTTTGTGATGTGCTCCAATTTACATTTCTGAAAACTTAAACTCAGTTGCCTATCTTTGGACCAATTTGAAATGTTATGATCTGACTCAAATTTGTGCAGATTTTTTTCAGGCAATAATTCATTATAGACAACTCTATCATCCAGGAAAAGTATGAGGCTCCTTATAATATCGTCTTCCAGAACATTAAGGTACAACATTAATGTAATGGTATAAATTACTATAACTGTATAAATAAGTTTATAAGTGTGTAAAATACATTGAACTATTTGTTACAACAAAACATTGTACTGGTATACTCAGCAAGATGTTAAATCAGCAGATAGCTACATTTTATGTTCAACATTTTGAAAGGATTTATACCCAAATTAAATAAATCTGAAGAAATGTTAGGGTGTCTCTGGAAAAAAAAATCCACAAAAACTCATACAGTCCAATTTGCTATTATGTCACTGTTACTGAAATATAATACAAAGTAACTGAATTCGATGAACATTCTCAGAGTGCAATATGCCTCAGAGTGAAATGCACAGTAATGTCAACATTATTTTTCAAGGCTATGTTTGTGAAAATGGATGAAAGCAAACCACACATTTTGTTCTCAATCTGCGGAAGCATTATGCACTGTGAAACACTGTACTGCTGTTCTACATAAAAGCTGTCTCATTGCCAACATCTTTCCCCTGCTGGCTGTTCTACACTTCTCATCACTGATTCAACATGTTGTAAGATATTTTATGCTGTATGACACCACAGTCCAATCTGGTTAGGATAGCATAAAAATAATATATGAATTTCAGTATTAAACTGGAACAGCAGAACAGCTCTCATCACACTGGATATCAAATCGAGGTTGGATTACAGCCATGGGTACATCATTTCATGCTACTCAACTGTATGTCATATGTCAGAGTTCATCAACTGTAGTGGCTGGCGACTGGTGGCTGGCGACTGGTGGCATAGCCATCTCTTGGCATCCAGTGAACAGACGTTCTACACAGGTGACAGATTTGAAGAAAATGCTGGATACGGCAACAGTGGAACACTCTCTGTATCGAGGTAGCTCAGTACAGCTCAGGTGATGTGTAGTCTTACATTATCTTGTTAAAAGATAACATCACGGAGCCCTTCAGAATAAGGCACAGCGATAGGCCTTAACAAAACACAAATGCAATGGCTGCTGTCCAAATTACTGGCTATGTGAACCAGAGGTTGTGACATGTATCCAGTTGCACCCCATACCATCACATCACATGCTGGACCCGCATGAGAATGACAGGTACAATCTGGCCAGGTCTGTTGGCATCAGAGCCTCCACACATGAGTACATCAATTGTGACGATGTTGCAGAACCGAGACTCATCTGATACGATGACACAGTGCCATTCCTGTGTCTGGCATTGTTGTCAGTTGCACCACTGTCAGTTCACCTCTCTCTAGAGCTGCATTAAGGGCTTGACAGTCTGTGCTGCTCCAGCAGCCATCACATTGTCTGTGTGGATACTTGTCTCACTGTATACAAGCCCACTTCCTGACTAAATGTACACAACTTCACTGCAGGATCACGTATGCATGAGCGAACACTTGTCTGCCCTCTCAGGTGCTAGTTGGGTGGCACTACTGAGGCCCTGCAAGGCATTTAGCATGGCCCTCCTGAACCTACCAATTTTATGTTCGCACAAAATGAGATTCTGAGCAATGCAAGCAGCAATATAGTGAAACAATAAACCAAAGTCTCAGCAGACCATGAGCCTGCCACTGCCAAATCTGGAATGCTTATAAACATTTCTCCTTCTTCCATTATGCTTAACACGGTCTTCGTGTAAACAACCAACACTGAAATAGAATTTCTGAATGAGAAACCTGCTCCATAAGCTTTTCTTGCATACAGAATATGCATGGGAGTGCTGAAAAGTAATGCCTCTGAATTTTTATTCTGTTCTCAATATCAGTCGAGGTATGACACGTCACGCATATTACTTGGTCAACTTTCCCACTTCACTGACTCGTGGCACATCCCCCTCCCGCAAATAGATGGAGTCACAATAGGCAGCCAACTCTGACCAGAGATTTTGAATATGTTTACGGTGCACTTCGAGGAAGAGGCCCTGATGTCATCCAAATGGAAATCTATCTTCTTCTTCTTCTTCTTCTTCTTCTTCTGTTATGTGGATAACACACTTATCATCTGGCCTCATGGAAGAGACAAACTTCTTGACTTCTTTGTACATCTGAACTCCACACGCCACAAAATCAAATTCACTATGGAGACCAAAGAAGAAGGAAGACTACCATTCCTGCACATCATAGTCAGGAGAATAACGGACAGCACCCTGTGCCACAGCGTGTATCTGACTCTATAAAACACATAAACTCAGTTCTCCCTATGGCACTGTGAATAATTTCAATAACAAAAAGTGAGATGAATGTTGCAGCGTACAGTTAATTTCCACTTTGGCTTTGCATTCAAGATCAGTCTTACCTGAGAGTGCAACATTACATCTTTGGTTAATTTAATTATATGTTCATTAGATTTTGGTTATAAGGCACGTTTTGCTGCCTAATGTTTCATCTCCAAATGCTGGAAACAATCCATGGAGGAAGAGGAGTATGTAAGACATTGGTGGACCAGGTTGGAAGAATCTGTGAATTTCAATACTCTGTAGAAGAGCTCAATCATTTGAAAATAACTTTCAGACCTTGTGGCTATTCTAACAGATATACATAAGGCACTACATTCTAAAATATTTGCATCTTTCACTGAAAAACAAGCAACTAGAGGAAAAGTTCTCTTGCCATTTGTAAAAACAGTCACAGATTGAGACCTCCGAGTGCTATGAAGAGAAGGTATTGACGCAGTGCTTAAACCAAACTGAAGACCACAACAGCAGCCACACTCAAGTAAATTGCTATGCAGTAGTTTCAGTGAATTTGACAATGATGTGGCTGCTTTCATGATGGCCCAGTCATATTGTGGGGTAGGGAATGCCAGTGACAGGGCTGGAATTGTAGGTGACAGATGGATTTTTGGCAAAGCCTTGTATCAATACCTCCTTAATTATTGAGCTGAAAAACTGTAAAAAACATTCATACAGCAAAATCACACAAAAAAATTTTCTATTTCTGCAGGTATTGTGCCTTCTGTTTCTTTTTCATTACAAAAACATATTGATTTAAGTTTATAAAGTCACAACTATGTCACTGTGATTTGTGTAACACACATTCTGGAACATGTTCCAGGAATGTCATGAAACAGACAGCTTTAAATACTTACTGTAGCTCATCTTTCAAGACTTGCATGCCAACAACAACACCATCTATCCAATCTGTTTTTATTTCACTTTCATGTAAAGATTTCTCCACAAAGGATATCATCTGCCATGTAGGCAGTGCAAGAGGAAATTCCACACTCACATTTGGGTAATCAAGTGGATTCTGTGTCTTGTCAGAACCAAGTACAATCAACCCAATTTCATCTTTATCACTGGTAAATATCTGGAAACATAATAAATGGTAAAAATAAGTTTTGTTTATAACAAGTTGTATACCAATAAAAATATCACACACAGATACTCTTTATAAAATTATTTAATTGGATAGATAAAAAATCTACTCACCAAGCAGTGGCAGAACACACACATAAAAGACTGTTGTGAAGGCAAGCGTTTGGAGCCAGTGACTCCTTCTTCAGGCTGAAGGGTTGCAGGGGAAGCAAGAAGGGTGAAGGAAAAGGACTGGAGAGGTCTAAGAAAAGGGGTAGATTTTGAGAAAGTTACCCACAACCGTGGGTCATGGGTGACTTACCGTACAGGATGAGAAGGAAAGACTAATTGTTGGGGACTGCATCGGGCAAGATTCGGAAACCTGAGAGCTTAAAGGTGGAAGACAGGGTAATATGCAAGACAGAGATTACTACTAAAACTGTACATGAGTTAATAAGAGTGAGAAGCTAAGTGTATTGTATGCAACAGCTGTGGGAGGGGGCAGTGAAAATAGACGGAAAAGACAATGAAAGATGTAGAAAGCTAAAACGGAGTGAAGCAAAGAGTAATTACAGTGAAGAAAAGCTGAGACAGGAGAAATTAACGTAAATTAAGGCAAGGTGGGTGGTGAGAACCAAGGACACGTTGTAGTGCTAGTTCCCACCTGCGGAGTTCTGAGAAACTGGTGTCTGGCGGAAGAATCCAGGTGGCATGTGTGGTGAAACAAGTGCCGAGGTCACGTATGCCATGTTGTAGAGCATGCTCTGCAACAGGATATTGCGAGTTTCCAGTATATACACTATGCCTATGCCCATTTATCCTAACTGATAATTTGGTGGTAGTCATGCAGATGTAGAAAGCTGAACAGTGTTTACATAATAGCTGGTATATGACATGTGTCGTTTCTATTTTTCGCCTGATCCGCAGTTCTGGGTGACTTTCCCAAAATCTACACCTTTTCCTGGAACTCTCCAGGCCTTTTCCTTTACCCTTCTTCCTTCCCCTTCAACGCTTCTGTCTGGAGGAGCCACAGGCTCCGAAAGCTTGCCAATCACAACAGTCTTTTATGTGTATGTTCTGCTGCCGCTTGGTGAGTAGATTTTTTATCTATTCAATTAAATAATTTTATCAATAATTTATTGTTTATGTTGTTATAGTTACTCTTTATAACCTACTTAAAATACATCACGTACCCTCCTCTCCACAATTCTTCGAACACATAGTTTTGCCTTTTGTAAAAAATCACTGCGTTTCTGTATAACATACTTGGAGTCAAAGTGTCCAACATCTATTACAATTATAAACAGAAGAAAGAAAGTCATTGTATTTATTGGCAGTATTACGCAATCAAATATTTTGAAAGACTTCCAGTGGTATAAACTTACAATATCTTACAAATAAATATATACGTTTATTCTTTAAATCAGTTCTTAGCAATAACATAATAGTATAAATTGCAGAATCAATATAGCCAATTTTAATGTAATGACTGCAATACAAATACAAAATAACAGCGGTAAGTTATAACAAATGAGAGAGAGAGAGAGAGAGAGAGAGAGAGAGAGAGAGGCATTTAGACAATGTTTCATTACAGTGTGAAACTTATTAGAATTAAAATGAAGCCATAGTGAATTATTACATTCTAAAAATAATAATTATTGTGTTCTTTCACCCCAAAATAATACTTTCATTAGGTAATATATACTTTTAATTTCAGAAATTTTTACAACAGCTCTGGACTTCACTGCCTCGATGAATTTATTACATGTGTCAATGAATGAGGGTTGATAACACTGCTTTAGTCATTCAATTGTTCGTCATGTGATATTCGCAATGTTCTTAATAACTTCTTATGTAAAGTTCCATCATCAAAAAGATAATCTACGTAAGTTTTAGAAGTCGCGAATCTTTAAACAACAACTTGAAAATGGGTATATCAGTATTTTGTATACATTCTAGCATTGCTAGATTTACTTTTAAATTTTAAAGTATATGAGCAGATTGAGCGACTTTCCATCCAGAAAATTTGCTGTTGGCAAGGCCTCACTACAAAGAAAAATGGTCTTTCCGGAGTCAAATGCAAAAAAAATTCATAAATTGTAAGTGATACAACCAGGTATTAAGCAACGGGCATAAATATCGTTCTGCTTGACGAGAAAAAAAGTAGGTAGATGAAAGAGTAAATTGGGTGCAAGGATTGAACATAAACTCCCCCAAATTGCAAAGGTTTTTTTTTAAAAAAAAAAAAAAAACAAGAGGGTCACTGCTCAAGAATTGAGAACTGCCCCCCCCCCCCCCCCTTTCTTTTACAGGCTTGCTTTCACTTTTCAGATGAGACCATGTCCCCCATATGTGAAGAAAATAGCCAATATGTAAAGAGAATTACAGATAAAGAGTTTTCTAGAATGAGATTTGCATTCTGCAGCATAGTGGGCACTGATATGAAACTTCCTGGCAGATTAAAACTGTGTGTTGGACCAAGACTCAAACTTGGTGATCGTAACCCCAGACCTGTGTTGCCGTTTTGGGAGGTAGATCTCGTATCTGGAAAGGGGAGATGACAGTTAGGGTACTATGGGCGAGCAGCTGCCATCAATTTTTGATGGTGCAGAACCCACAATAGTGGAACTGCTGCCTAGTCCAAAGGCACCTGTTACCAGTCTTACCCCACAATAGTGCATCGAATCCAGACGTAATGTCGAAACTGATAAAAAGTCATATGAGAGATTCCTGTAATCTAGGTGTGACTGCACCAATGCTGCATACAGCCATATCAAAGTAGAGTGGACCACACCGCGGTTGGTGTCGCTGAGGCATAGAAGAGCATTCAGGTGCGACCTACATGTGTGCTTTAGTTGACAAAGACGGGGAAGCCATGTCAACTAGGCATCAAAGACCGGTCCTAAAAAACACAATGACAGAAATGCATAACGTAGGTCATGGCAGCCAAAAAATGGATGCTATGAGTGAAAGCCCAGCATTGTGCTTGGTGTATTGCTCCCTGCATTCTGCCTCCAGCAATAGCCATCGCGGACGAACAAAAAAGATGGGGACACCATATGTCATGCAGCTGCCGCCAGATCATTGATAGCCACAAAAAGGAGAGTGACACTCAAAACAGAACCTTGTGCAAGCCCCTTCTCCTACAGGGGGGGATGCTACAGGAGGCACCAACCTGTACCCAAAAAGTGTGACATGGAAGAAAGTTCTGGATAAAAATCAGGAGTGGGCCATGGAGGCCCCACTCCTTTAAGGTGGCAAGGACGTTATGGCACCATGTGGTATCATAAGATATATACGCAGATCAATGAAAACTGCAACAAGGAACTGATGTTGAGCAAAAGCTGTTCAGATAGCACACTTCAAGTGGACTAAATTATCTTCAGTAGAGCTCCTTGGCGAAAAGCACCCTGGATCGAAGCCAAAGATCCGGGGATTCAAGGACACAATACAGCCTTTGACAAACCATATGTTCAAGTAACTTGCAGGACACTGAGTAAACAATCTGCACGACAGCTGTCCGTTTGAAGAGGCAATTTATCTGATTTCAAAATTGGAATAACGGCGTTTTCTCGCTACTGGGAAGAGAATTCTGCATTGCACCAGGGATGGTTAAAGAAAGGCCAGGTACACTGCTGGAAAAATTTGCAACACCAAAAAATAATTAATGTAGAGTAATGAAATACCAGGAATATATTTGTTGAGACAACGTATGTAAAGTGATTAATGTTGCAGGATCAGAGATCAATGTGAGTGTGAGATAAGCCACTGCAAATGTAAATGTAAATGCTGGTACGCTGTTGTACACGTGTCATGTGTCAGTTTGTGGGATGGAGTTCCATGCCTGTTGCACTTGGTTGGCCAATATAAGGACAGTTAATGATGTTTGTGGATGGGTTGAAGCTGTCATCAGATGATGTCCAATATGTGCTCGATTGGAGGTAGAGCTGGTTATCGGGCAAGCCAAGGCAATATGTTGACACAGTATACCATGTTGGCTTACAACAGCAGTATGTGAGCAAGTGTTATCCTGTAGGAAAACACCTCCTGGAATGATGTGTGTGAATGGCAGCACAACAGGTCAAATAACCAGACGGACATACAAATTTGCAGTCAGCGTTCGTGGGATTCAGACAGACAGTTTTGTCAGTGGAAAAGCGAAAGCCATTGTCGATGCTCCAGGAGTAAAGACAATCAAGACATTGCTGAAGATGCCACTAAGTGAGACAGGTTCATAGAGAACCGCAATAGAAGGCAAAATCGTCAAAAAAAAGGGAGCCGGAGATGCCCAGTGGGAGACAGGCCATTATAGGGTTAATGGCGATAGCAAAGAGAATGACACTCAGAATGGAACCCTGAGACACACCATTTTCCTGGATAAAGGTGTCCGACAAGGCAGACCCTTCATGCACCTCGAAAACTCGGTCTTTTAAAAATGTCTGAAGGAAACAGGGTAGGTGGCTACGGAAGCCCCACATGTGAAGAGTATGGAGGGCACTAGCTCTCTAGCAGGTATCATAGGCCTTCTCCAAATCGAAAAACACGGCGACAGTCTGGGATTTCTGCAGAAAACCATTCTTGACATGGGTGGGCAAAATAATGAGACGGTCAACTGCAGAATGCCGTGTTGAAAGCCACACTGTGCATCCATCAAAAATTGTGAGACTCGAGCCACCATATCATCCGGGCATGAATCATATGTCCCATCACCTTGCGAACACACTGGTAAGAGAGATGGAGTGGTAGCTAAAAGGAAGAGTGTGTGTGTGTGTGTGTGTGTGTGTGTGTGTGCGTGTGTGTGTGTGTTTTTGTGTGTGTGTGTGTGTGTGTGTGTGTGGGTGTCACAGAGAGAGAGAGAGAGAGAGAGAGAGAGAGAGAGAGAGAGAGAGAGAGAGAGAGAGAGCTAATTTCGGCAAGAGCTGGATTTCTCAGAATCGTGAGTGTTACTGTGGTGCCTTCACTATGAGGAAGCTAGGTCACGCTCTCACTTCATCTCAATCCTCTTCCCTGGACCAGACACTGTTAACTTTCAAATGTTGCAGCACATTTCTCTTGTGGGCAAGCACTTTTTGCTTGATACGTACAACCGGACCTGGGCAGGGGGCATGTTTTCCTGCCACTGTCGTGAAGCCACTGTCATACCCACACCTAAGCCCGGTAAGGACAAACAACTTCCTTCTGGCTATCACCTACTTTGTTTACCCATGTCATGAATGGTTTTCTGTGGAAATCCCAGACTGGCTGTGTTTTTCAATTTGGAGAAAGCCTACAACATTTGTTGGAGGACTAGTATCATTTGTACTCTCTAAACATGGGGCCAACTGCCCCATCTCCTTGAGGAATTTTTAAAAGACGAGTTTTCGAAGTACGTATGGGGTCTGCCTCCTCGGACACCTTTATCCAGGAAAATGGTGTACCTCAGGGTTCTGTCCTGAGTGTCGTCGTCTTTGCTGTCGCCATTATCCCTACAATGGCCTGTCTCCTGCCGGGCATCTCCAGCTCTCTTTTTGTTGACAATTTTGCTATCTACTGCTGCTCTCCATGAACCTGTCTCATTGAGTGGTGTCTTCAGCAATGTCTCGATCATCTTTACTCACGGAGCATCAACAGTGGCTTTCGTTTTTCTACTGACAAAAACATTTGTATGAATTTCTGGCAGCACAGCTGGTTTCTCCCACCATTTTTACATCTTGGGCCTGTTGCTCTTCCATTCATTGACACTACAAAATTCCTGAGGCTCCTGCTTTATACAAAACTATCTTGGTCCTCCCACTTCATGCTCCCTGCAGCTTTTTCGATGGGTGTGAACCCTTCACAATCTTGGCTTCGTGCGGCAGCCCATCTTCACCTTGACCTTCATTCACTTTCTAAAGACACTGCACCAGGCTCGGTCTATTGCCTTCAGTTTCATGACCTATGCATGGAATTTTGCAATAGTATCTTTGTGTACACTGGTGGCTCTTGGACTGACCATGGTGTCGGGTGTGCCTTCAATGTCAACCAACATTTTTTGGTACTGACTTCCAGCACATTGCTCAGTATTTACAGCAGAGCTCTTCACCCTGTATCAGATCATGGAGTACATCTGGTGACATACTCTTTTCAACTGTGTCACTGCTCAGACTCTCTCGGCACCCTTCAAAGCCTCTGTGCACTGTAGACTGTCCATCCCTTAGTGCACCGGTTCCAGGAAAGCTTCCATTTGCTCACTTTTTATGGAGCCACTGTGATGTTTATGTGGGTTCCAGGTCATATCAGTCCAAGAGGTTGCTGACACTGCTGCCAAAGCTGCATTCCTCGTACTTCAGCCCAATAATTCTTGCATTCCCTCTGATGATCTCTTGTTGCTTTCTGTCAGGAGGTGATGTCACTTTGGCATCGCCACTGGTCCTCCATTCATAGGAATAAGCTCTGGGTTATTAAGCCTCTCCCAGTGGCTTGGACAACCACCTCTCAGTCCTCCTGTGGCGAGGAGGTCATTTTAACTAGGTTGCATATTGGGCAATGCCTTTTTAGTCATCACCATTTGTTAAGTGGTGCTCCCCTACTACTTTGTGCACATTGCACCCAACTTTTAACTGTCTGCCGTTTCCTGAGGGGATGCCCTTTTTTTTTTTTTTTTACCGTTTACATTCCCGTTTGGGTTTGCCATCTGAGTTATTGGCCGTTTTAGTGAACAATGCGTGGGCTGTCGACCGTGTTTTACTTTTTATCAGTTGTAGCAATATGGTGAAGGCCATTTAATTTTTAGTTCTGGGCCTCCATTTCCCTATTGCGTACTTCATAGACCTTTCTCCACGTCCCTGTTTGTAGCTGTCCTCTCTTCTGCCATTAAACGTTGACATGTAATCATTTTTAACTCCTCTCTTCATCTTTGCGTTTCACAGTTTTGGCATGGACACATATGACCCTAGGTGTTTTTGCGCCCTAAAACAAAATGGGGGAGAAATACAAAGCCCTTACATTCTTTTGTCGACTTATGTCTTTACCTCCCCTTGAGACCTCAAAATTTGTGGGGGAAAATTCTAAAACGTGTCTGTGGAATCAGAGAAATATCAGAGAATTTCACTTGGAGAAACTTGTGGCAACCCTGATTTTAGGTTTTTATATATGGAAATTATTTTTGCTTCTAGTATTGCAGTTCTGAATTGCTGAGTTCATCTTAAACTAACTCTTGTTATTAATCACAAATACCATTAGGGAATATAACTTCTATAGGCATGTAAGTGTGAGAATCCATGGGTCCCTGAAGAAGCTTTTTCAAGATGTAGAATAAATATTTTTTCCGCTTCGCTGAAGTACCTCAGAAGATTATGCCATATGAGTAAACTGAGTGAAAGTGTGTTAGCAATCCTTTGTCCAGTTTGATACAGTAAGAGATTTCTAAGCACAAAATGGGCGGAACTGAGCTTCTCGGTTAGCTGACTCACATGCTGGTCTCACACGTGAGTGGTATCTGCATACCCAGGAACTTAGAACACGGGAGCCTAATTGCCCATTTATCCCTACTTTTTATATTCGTATCTGTAAGTCACTCTTATTTCTTTAGAACTGCACAATACAAGTTTTTAGGCATTAAGCTGGTACCTGTGGATCAGTACAAGCCTGTTCTGTTATTCTCCTGGATGTTTCTGGTATGGATGAGTTTAGATCTTGCATCAATAAGTTTGTGACACTGCAAAACATTAGAGTTTTTCCAAAGCCCTCCAGTGCCCCAAGTAAATCATTTTTGTGGACTTGGCAGCAAACACTGCGTGCCACACCATATTTTATGTTCTCCCTTTTTGAGTTTAATCTTATTCCTGTCTTATCATTTGTTAATGTGACCTTCCATTTTCTGTAGTTAAAGTACAACTCAATCCATGCAAGGGGAAGACTTTTAATGCCATACTATTTTAGCTCCCCCTCACAGAATTTTTTAATCTAAACAGTCAAAGGCTTTGGCAAGATGACAGAGGGGATAATTTCCACTATTTAATTCTACTGGAATTGAATTTTTGAGATATTATGTTGGATTCTCAGTATAGAAGCTTTTACAGAAGTCAAACTGTGTTGTTAAAAAGTTATTCTCTGAATGGTGGTTCACCATTCTAAGTGGATTTAGGTTGAAATACTATGCAGAGATGAAGAGGCTTACAAAGGCTGGAATAGGCTGGTGAGATGCACCAAAGCAGTAGTTGGATGAAGACCACAACAGCAGACTTCAACTCAGTTTATTGATGGAAATCGAGCTCTTGCCGAAATTAGCTCTCTCTCTCTCTCTCTCTCTCTCTCTCTCTGACACCCACCCACACACACACACACACACACACACACACAAAAACACACACACACACACACACACACACACACACACACACACACACACACACTCACTCTTCCTTCTAGCTACCACTCCATCTCTCTTACCAGTGTGTTCGCAAGGTGATGGGACATATGATTCATGCCCGGATGATATGGTGGCTCGAGTCTCACAATTTTTGATGGATGCACAGTGTGGCTTTCAACACGGCATTCTGCAGTTGACCATCTCATTATTTTGCCCACCCATGTCAAGAATGGTTTTCTGCAGAAATCCCAGACTGTCGCCGTGTTTTTCGATTTGGAGAAGGCCTATGACACCTGCTAGAGAGCTAGTACCCTCCATACTCTTCACATGTGGGGCTTCCGTGGCCACCTACCCTGTTTCCTTCAGACATTTTTAAAAGACCGAGTTTTTGAGGTGCATGAAGGGTCTGCCTTGTCGGACACCTTTATCCAGGAAAATGGTGTGTCTCAGGGTTCCATTCTGAGTGTCATTCTCTTTGCTATCGCCATTAACCCTATAATGGCCTGTCTCCCACTGGGCATCTCCGGCTCCCTTTTTTTTGACGATTTTGCCTTCTATTGCAGTTCTCTATGAACCTGTCTCACTTAGTGGCATCTTCAGCAATGTCTTGATTGTCTTTACTCCTGGAGCATCGACAATGGCTTTCGCTTTTCCACTGACAAAACTGTCTGTCTGAATCCCACGAACGCTGACTGCAAATTTGTATGTCCGTCTGGTTATTTGACCTGTTGTGCTGCCATTCACAAACAGCATTCCAGAAGGTGTTTTCCTACAGGATAACACTTGCTCACATACTGCTGTTGTAAGCCAACATGGTATACTGTGTCAACATATTGCCTTGGCTTGCTCGATAACCAGCTCTACCTCCAATCGAGCACATATTGGACATCATCTGATGACAGCTTCAACCCATCCACAAACATCATTAACTGTCCTTATATTGGCCAACCAAGTGCAACAGGCATGGAACTCCATCCCACAAACTGACACATGACACGTGTACAACAGCGTACCAGCATTTACATTTACATTTGCAGTGGCTTATCTCACACTCACATTGATCTCTGATCCTGCAACATTAATCACTTTACATACGTTGTCTCAACAAATATATTCCTGGTATTTCATTACTCTACATTAATTATTTTTTGGTGTTGCAAATTTTTCCAGCAGTGTACCTGGCCTTTCTTTAACCATCCCTGGTGCAATGCAGAATTCTCTTCCCAGTAGCGAGAAAACGCCGTTATTCCAATTTTGAAATCAGATAAATTGCCTCTTCAAACGGACAGCTGTCGTGCAGATTGTTTACTCAGTGTCCTGCAAGTTACTTGAACATATGGTTTGTCAAAGGCTGTATTGTGTCCTTGAATCCCCGGATCTTTGGCTTCGATCCAGGGTGCTTTTCGCCAAGGAGCTCTACTGAAGATAATTTAGTCCACTTGAAGTGTGCTATCTGAACAGCTTTTGCTCAACATCAGTTCCTTGTTGCAGTTTTCATTGATCTGCATATATATCTTATGATACCACATGGTGCCATAACGTCCTTGCCACCTTAAAGGAGTGGGGCCTCCATGGCCCACTCCTGATTTTTATCCAGAACTTTCTTCCATGTCACACTTTTTGGGTACAGGTTGGTGCCTCCTGTAGCATCCCCCCCTGTAGGAGAAGGGGCTTGCACAAGGTTCTGTTTTGAGTGTCACTCTCCTTTTTGTGGTTATCAATGATCTGGCGGCAGCTGCATGACATATAGTGTCCCCATCTTTTTTGTTCGTCCGCGACGGCTATTGCTGGAGGCAGAATGCAGGGAGCAATACACCAAGCACAATCCTGGGCTTTCACTCATAGCATCCATTTTTTGGCTGCCATGACCTACGTTATGCATTTCTGTCATTGTGTTTTTTAGGACCGGTCTTTGATGCCTAGTTGACATGGCTTCCCCGTCTTTGTCAACTAAAGCAGACATGTAGGTCGCACCTGAATGCTCTTCTATGCCTCAGCGACTCCAACTGCGGTGTGGTCCACTCTACTTTGATATGGCTGTATGCAGCATTGGTGCAGTCACACTTAGATTACAGGAATCTCTCATATGACTTTTTATCAGTTTCGACATTACGTCTGGATTCGATACACTATTGTGGGGTAAGACTGGTAACAGGTGCCTTTGAACTAGGCAGCATTTCCACTATTGTGGGGTCTGCACCATCAAAAATTGATGGCAGCTGCTCGCCCATAGTACCCTAACTGCCATCTCCTCTTTCCAGATACGAGATCTACCTCCCAAAACGGCAACACAGGTCTGGGGTTACGACCACCAAGTTTGAGTCTTGGTCCAGCACACAGTTTTAATCTGCCAGGAAGTTTCATATCAGTGCACACTATGCTGCAGAATGAAAATCTCATTCTAGAAAACTCTTTATCTGTAATTCTCTTTACATATTGGCTATTTTCTTCACATATGGGGGACATGATCTCATCTGAAAAGTGAACACCCAATTTACTCTTTCATCTACCTAGTTTTTTTCTCGCCAAGCAGAACGATATTTATGCCCGTTGCTTAATACCTGTTTGTATCACTTACAATGCTGGTATTTATGTATTTTTTAGCATTTGACTCCGGAAAGACCATTTTTCTTTGTAGTGAGGTCTTGCCAACAGCAAATTTTCTGGATGGAAAGTCGCTCAATCTGCTCATATACTTTAAAATTTATAAGTAAATCTAGCAATGCTAGAATCTACAAAATACTGATATACCCATTTTCAAGTTGTTGTTTAAAGATTCGCGACTTCTAAAACTTACGTAGATTATCTTTTTGATGATGGAACTTTACATAAGAAGTTATTAAGAACATTGCGAATATCACATGACGAACAATTGAATGACTAAAGCAGTGTTATCAACCCTCATTCATTGACACATGTAATAAATTCATCGAGGCAGTGAAGTCCAGAGCTGTTGTAAAAATTTCTGAAATTAAAAGTATATATTACCTAATGAAAGTATTATTTTGGGGTGAAAGAACACAATAATTATTATTTTTGGAATGTAATAATTCACTATGGCTTCATTTTAATTCTAATAAGTTTCACACTGTAATGAAACATTGTCTAAATGCCTCTCTCTCTCCCTCTCTCTCTCTCTCTCTCTCTCTCTCTCTCTCTCTCTCTCTCTCTCTCTCTCTCTCTCTCTCATTTGTTATAACTTACCGCTGTTATTTTGTATTTGTATTGCAGTCATTACATTAAAATTGGCTATATTGATTCTGCAATTTATACTATTATGTTATTGCTAAGAACTGATTTAAAGAATAAACGTATATATTTATTTGTAAGATATTGTAAGTTTATACCACTGGAAGTCTTTCAAAATATTTGATTGCGTAATACTGCCAATAAATACAATGACTTTCTTTCTTCTGTTTATAATTGTAATAGATGTTGGACACTTTGACTCCAAGTATGTTATACAGAAACGCAGTGATTTTTTACAAAAGGCAAAACTATGTGTTCGAAGAATTGTGGAGAGGAGGGTACGTGATGTATTTTAAGTAGGTTATAAAGAGTAACTATAACAACATAAACAATAAATTATTGATAAAATTATTTAATTGAATAGATAAAAAATCTACTCACCAAGCGGCAGCAGAACATACACATAAAAGACTGTTGTGATTGGCAAGCTTTCGGAGCCTGTGGCTCCTCCAGACAGAAGCGTTGAAGGGGAAGGAAGAAGGGTAAAGGAAAAGGCCTGGAGAGTTCCAGGAAAAGGTGTAGATTTTGGGAAAGTCACCCAGAACTGCGGATCAGGCGAAAAATAGAAACGACACATGTCATATACCAGCTATTATGTAAACACTGTTCAGCTTTCTACATCTGCATGACTACCACCAAATTATCAGTTAGGATAAATGGGCATAGGCATAGTGTATATACTGGAAACTCGCAATATCCTGTTGCAGAGCATGCTCTACAACATGGCATACGTGACCTCGGCACTTGTTTCACCACACATGCCACCTGGATTCTTCCGCCAGACACCAGTTTCTCAGAACTCCGCAGGTGGGAACTAGCACTACAACGTGTCCTTGGTTCTCACCACCCACCTTGCCTTAATTTACGTTAATTTCTCCTGTCTCAGCTTTTCTTCACTGTAATTACTCTTTGCTTCACTCCGTTTTAGCTTTCTACATCTTTCATTGTCTTTTCCGTCTATTTTCACTGCCCCCTCCCACAGCTGTTGCATACAATACACTTAGCTTCTCACTCTTATTAACTCATGTACAGTTTTAGTAGTAATCTCTGTCTTGCATATTACCCTGTCTTCCACCTTTAAGCTCTCAGGTTTCCGAATCTTGCCCGATGCAGTCCCCAACAATTAGTCTTTCCTTCTCATCCTGTACGGTAAGTCACCCATGACCCACGGTTGTGGGTAACTTTCTCAAAATCTACCCCTTTTCTTAGACCTCTCCAGTCCTTTTCCTTCACCCTTCTTGCTTCCCCTGCAACCCTTCAGCCTGAAGAAGGAGTCACTGGCTCCAAACGCTTGCCTTCACAACAGTCTTTTATGTGTGTGTTCTGCCACTGCTTGGTGAGTAGATTTTTTATCTATCCAATTAAATAATTTTATAAAGAGTATCTGTGTGTGATATTTTTATTGGTATACAACTTGTTATAAACAAAACTTATTTTTACCATTTATTATGTTTCCAGATATTTACCAGTGATAAAGATGAAATTGGGTTGATTGTACTTGGTTCTGACAAGACACAGAATCCACTTGATTACCCAAATGTGAGTGTGGAATTTCCTCTTGCACTGCCTACATGGCAGATGATATCCTTTGTGGAGAAATCTTTACATGAAAGTGAAATAAAAACAGATTGGATAGATGGTGTTGTTGTTGGCATGCAAGTCTTGAAAGATGAGCTACAGTAAGTATTTAAAGCTGTCTGTTTCATGACATTCCTGGAACATGTTCCAGAATGTGTGTTACACAAATCACAGTGACATAGTTGTGACTTTATAAACTTAAATCAATATGTTTTTGTAATGAAAAAGAAACAGAAGGCACAATACCTGCAGAAATAGGAAATTTTTTTGTGTGATTTTGCTGTATGAATGTTTTTTACAGTTTTTCAGCTCAATAATTAAGGAGGTATTGATACAAGGCTTTGCCAAAAATCCATCTGTCACCTACAATTCCAGCCCTGTCACTGGCATTCCCTACCCCACAATATGACTGGGCCACCATGAAAGCAGCCACATCATTGTCAAATTCACTGAAACTACTGCATAGCAATTTACTTGAGTATGGCTGCTGTTGTGGTCTTCAGTTTGGTTTAAGCACTGCGTCAATACCTTCTCTTCATAGCACTCGGAGGTCGCGATCTGCGACTGTTTTTACAAATGGCAAGAGAACTTTTCCTCTAGTTGCTTGTTTTTCAGTGAAAGATGCAAATAGTTTAGAATGTAGTGCCTTATGTATATCTGTTAGAATAGCCACAAGGTCTGAAAGTTATTTTCAAATGATTGAGCTCTTCTACAGAGTATTGAAATTCACAGATTCTTCCAACCTGGTCCACCAATGTCTTACATACTCCTCTTCCTCCATGGATTGTTTCCAGCATTTGGAGATGAAACATTAGGCAGCAAAACGTGCCTCATAACCAAAATCTAATGAGCATATAATTAAATTAACCAAAGATGTAATGTTGCACTCTCAGGTAAGACTGATCTTGAATGCAAAGCCAAAGTGGAAATTAAATGTACGCTGCAACATTCATCTCACTTTTTGTTATTGAAATTATTCACAGTACCATAGGGAGAACTGAGTTTATGTGTTTTATAGAGTCAGATACACGCTGTGGCACAGGGTGCTGTCCATTATTCTCCTGACTATGATGTCCAGGAATGGTAGTCTTCCTTCTTCTTTGGTCTCCATAGTGAATTTGATTTTGTGGCGTGTGGAGTTCAGATGTACAAAGAAGTCAAGAAGTTTGTCTCTTCCATGAGGCCAGATGATAAGTGTGTTATCCACATAACAGAAGAAGAAGAAGAAGAAGAAGAAGAAGAAGAAGATGGATTTCCATTTGGATGACATCAGGGCCTCTTCCTCGAAGTGCACCGTAAACATATTCACAATCTCTGGTCAGAGTGGGCTGCCTATTGTGACTCCCATCTGTTTGTGGGAGGGGGATGTGCCACGAGTCAGTGAAGTGGGAAAGTTGACCAAGTAATATGCGTGACGTGTCATACCTCGACCGATATTGAGAACAGAGAAAAAATTCAGAGGCATTACTTTTCAGCATTCCCATGCATATTCTGTATGCAAGAAAAGCTTATGGAGCAGGTTTCTCATTCAGAAGTTCTATTTCAGTGTTGGTTGTTGACACGAAGACCGTGTTAAGCATAATGGACGAAGGAGAAATGTTTATAAGCATTCCAGATTTGGCAGTGGCAGGCTCATGGTCTGCTGAGACTCTGGTTTATTGTCTCACTATATTGCTGCTTGCATTGCTCAGAATCTCATTTTGTGCGAACATAAAATTGGTAGGTTCAGGAGGGCCGTGCTAAATGCCTTGCAGGGCCTCAGTAGTGCCACCCAACTAGCACCTGAGAGGGCAGACAAGTGTTCGCTCATGCATACGTGATCCTGCAGTGAAGTTGTGTACATTTAGTCAGGAAGTGGGCTTGTATACAGTGAGACAAGTATCCACACAGACAATGTGATGGCATCTGGTGCAGCACAGACTGTCAAGCCCTTAATGCAGCTCTAGAGAGAGGTGAACTGACAGTGGTGCAACTGACAACAATGCCAGACACAGGAATGGCACTGTGTCATCGTATCAGATGAGTCTCGGTTCTGCAACATCGTCACAATTGATGTACTCGTGTGTGGAGGCTCTGATGCCAACAGACCTGGCCAGATTGTACCTGTCATTCTCATGCGGGTCCAGCATGTGATGTGATGGTATGGGGTGCAACTGGATACATGTCACAACCTCTGGTTCACATAGCCAGCAATTTGGACAGCAGCCATTGCATTTGTGTTTTGTTAAGGCCTATCGCTGTGCCCTATTCTCAAGGGCTCCGTGATGTTATCTTTTAACAAGATAATGCAAGACTACACATCACCTGAGCTGTACTGAGCTACCTCGATACAGAGAGTGTTCCACTGTTGCCGTATCCAGCATTTTCTTCAAATCTGTCACCTGTGGAGAACGTCTGTTCACTGGATGCCAAGAGATGGCTATGCCACCAGTCGTCAGCCACTACAGTTGATGAACTCTGACATATGACATACAGTTGAGTAGCATGAAATGAAGTACCCATGGCTGTAATCCAACCTCGATTTGATATCCAGTGTGATGAGAGCTGTTCTGCTGTTCCAGTTTAATACTGAAATTCATATATTATTTTTATGCTATCCTAACCAGATTGGACTGTGGCGTCATACAGCATAAAATATCTTACAACATGTTGAATCAGTGATGAGAAGTGTAGAACAGCCAGCAGGGGAAAGATGTTGGCAATGAGACAGCTTTCATGTAGAACAGCAGTACAGTGTTTCACAGTGCATAATGCTTCCGCAGATTGAGAACAAAATGTGTGGTTTGCTTTCATCCATTTTCACAAACATAGCCTTGAAAAATAATGTTGACATTACTGTGCATTTCACTCTGAGGCATATTGCACTCTGAGAATGTTCATCGAATTCAGTTACTTTGTATTATATTTCAGTAACAGTGACATAATTGCAAATTGGACTGTATGAGTTTTTATGGATTTTTTTTTCCAGAGACACCCTACCATTTCTTCAGATTTATTTAATTTGGGTATAAATCCTTTCCAGCATATATGCTGTACACAAAATGTTGAACATAAAATGTAGCTATCTGCTGATTTAACATCTTGCTGAGTATACCAGTAAAATGTTTTGTTGTAACAAATAGTTCAATGTATTTTACACACTTATAAACTTATTTATACAGTTATAGTAATTTATACCATTACATTAATGTTGTACCTTAATGTTCTGGAAGATGATATTATAAGGAGCCTCATACTTTTCCTGGATGATAGAGTTGTCTATAATGAATTATTGCCTGAAAAAAATCTGCACAAATTTGAGTCAGATCATAACATTTCAAATTGGTCCAAAGATAGGCAACTGAGTTTAAGTTTTCAGAAATGTAAATTGGAGCACATCACAAAACAAATAAAAGACAGTATTGTATGACTACATTATCAAATAATCACAGTTTTAATTGGTCAACTCATACAAATATCTGGATGAAATGAAATGGTGACATAGACTCACTTGTAGGCAAAGCAGAATGCAGACTTCAATTCATTGGTAAGATACTGGAAAATGTAATCAGTCTATAGAGGACATTGCTTACAAAATACTTGTGTGGCCCATTCTAGAATATTGCTTAAGTATGACCCATAACAAATAAGGCTAATGGCAGACATTGAATGTATACAAAATAGTGTAGCATGATTGATCATAGATTTATTTGATGCATGGGAGAGCATCAAGAAGCTACTAAAAATTGGAAATGCCAGACAAGTGAAGATAGACGCCAAATATATGACAAAACCCAACTTATGAAATTTCAGGAACCTGTATTAAGTCAGGTATTTAGGGATTATACAATAACCGCATATGTATCACTCCTATAGGGACCATGAAGGCAAGATTAATTACAGCATGCACAGAACCATTTAAAGAATCATTCTTCCCACACTCCACATGAGCATTGAATGGGGAAAAACCGTAATGTGTGGTACAACAATGTACTTTGTCGTATAACCCACAGTGGTTTATGCAGTGTGCATGGAGACATGGAATCAGTTGACAGTAGCTGGGTAATGGTTCATATTGATTCCCATTTCCCTGTTGCAGTAGGTGATCTCATGCCTCTAATTATTTTTTCATTGCTATCTTAACTTGCATTCTTCAATTCAGTTTATTAACCCTTCTTATCTCTTTGTATTAGGGCAAATGTTCAGTTAACTTTTAAGGAATTTGTATTTTCAATTTATCAACTGGAGGTTTGTTTCATATGCAGCAGCAATGTTACAAATTATTTGTTTCAGTTTCTTTAGAATAATTTGCTGTTTCACAGGTGCCTTGAAGAAAATAAAAGATCTCAAAAGTGTCTTAATGACAACCGATGGCCTCATGTTGACAAGACAGCTGGTTGCCTTGCAGAGGGCAGGGCTTGACGGTCTGAACATCAGCTTAGACACCCTGCAGTCCCAACGCTACAACCAGATCACGAGGAGGAAAGGCTGGGAGCGTGTCATGGCTGGCATAGATCTAGCCTTGCAACTTGAATACGACCCTGTGAAGGTATTACTAGTGCAGCTGTCATCGCATGCAGACTTTCATAAGCAAAAGATATAAATCTGTTGTTAAGAATATCAATACAAGAATCACCATTTTAAAGCAGTACGCCCTCACCCTCGCCCCCATCCCCACTCCCACCCTCACCCCTGTCTCCACACTGCAGCTGTAAGTGAAGGAAGGTATATTAAGACAGAAGAAGTAAATTTTAGCTGACAATGCTAACAGTTTCATAGTTTATACAACATAAAAAAGTATGCCTTGCAAGTTTACCAATTAAATATCTTATATTTTCCTCCCGAGAGAGTCTTATGAGACTCAAGATCTTTACAGTTTCTCTTTTTTTCTTTTGTGTCTTTAGTTTAAAATAAGTTTCCTCTATTGTGGTGTTGTTTTGAAAAAATACTCGATTGTTTGGAAAAATTATTCTTAATTCTGTAGTCACACTTTTGTTGTGTCTAAGTACTACTGGTTTCAGTAGCAAGTACCAGCATCAGTTCATCTTATTATCAAAAATTTCTTTGCAAAATAAAAGCTGACCACTGTGGCCAAGCGGTTCTAGGTACTTCAGTCTGGAACCGTGCTGCTGCGACGGTCGCGGGTTCGAATCCTGCCTTAGGCAGGGATGTCCTTAGGTTAGTTAGGTTTAAGTAGTTCTAAGTCTGGGGGACTGATGACCTCAGACGTTAAGTCCCATACTGCTTAGAGGCATTTGAACCATTTTGCAAAATAAAAAGCTTCTGTACAACTGCAAACTAGACATACCATTTTCAGGGTGCAGTTCACATCTATTGAAAGCACAACAGTGACCTTTACTTTTAGTAGATAAGACACCTACAGGGGTAAGTGACTTGATGACTGCACACAAGAAGTTGTCATTTATTCCATATGTAGCTACCATGCAGACTCATATTTTGTATTAGTTTGTCCTTACTCTTCCAAAAGGTTAAACCTTGTCTCTGCAGCCACAGCTTCCTCTCTTCAGCAGTTGTCTTCATCTCCATGTGTGAAGAAAATCCCATTCATTGATCATATTGTTTAAGTAGGATGTTCTCAGTCATCCCCTTGTTTTCTTACCTACGATCTTGCCATCAGAAATGTGTTTTAAAAGATTATCGTCTCCAGTTAAGTGTCCAGTGTATTTTGCTTTGCCCTGGCCTATAACTTTCAGTGGTTCTTTCTTCTCTCCTATTTCCTTTAATTTTTCTGTCAATGCAGCTAGTTCTTGTACTTCTCCTCCGGAACCACATTTCAGCAGGTTTGAGGTGAGCTTCCTTTGGCTTTTCTAATGTACAGATTTTGCATCTGTGTGTCAGAACACTCCACACAAAGATCTTTACAAATATTTTCTTAATGTGGAAGCTGATATGTTTATTCAGTTGCAGCTTCTTCTTATTTTGGAAGGAACTCTTCACCTGTGCTTTTCTTTTCTTGAATGCCTTGAAATATTGATTGTTTTCTTGCAAAATGCTACTGACATAGTGAATTTCAGTTCCTTTCTTGAGTTGCTCATTGCTTGTTCTTGTGTCAGTCCTACCTCCACCTCCTTTCTCGTCTGTAGCCATAACTTTTGTCTTCTTTGTATTCATTTTAGCTTTAGTTTTACCACTTCTTGATTTAAGGCCTGAAACATTTTATTTAGTTCCTACTCTGATTTACTATTGTGATGTCGTCAATCTGCAGCGTATATGCATGCAATTAAGTTTCCATATCGACATCATGCTCCAAAAACCACTTAACTGTGTGTGGCAGGGGGTACGTCTCATGCCACCAACTGATCCCCTCTGCCTTGTTCCACTTGTGAACAGTGCTTGGGAAGAATGACTGTCAGTACGCTTCTGTATTATCTCTTAACTTCTCAAATTTTCTTCTCGTGATCATTTCGTGAATTGTATATGAGAGAAACTATTATGTTGTCAGACTCTTCTCGGAAACTACTCTCTCGAAATTTGGGTAGTAAATCTTTCCGTGATGCACAACTGCTCTCTTATGGCATCTACCACTGGAGTTGCTGAGCATATCTGTAATGATGTCACAGCGACTAAATGATCCTGTGACAAAACACTCCGCACTTCATTGGATCTTCTTTCTCTCTTCTGTCAGTCCTACTGGGTAAGGACACAGAGGTAATTTACATTCACTTAAGATTCTTCCTGTGAATCTTAGTCTGGCATCTGCTTTTCTATTGCTGTTTTATGTGGTCGTTCCACTTTAAGGTTGCTCTGGATAGTTACTTCTAGATATTTTATGGTAGATTCTGTTTCCAGCAATTTGTCATTAATAGTGTAGTTGTACAGTATTGGCAGTATTGGATTTCTTTCCCTGTGTGTGTGTGTGTGTGTGTGTGTGTGTGTGTGTGTGTGTGTGTGTGTGTGTGTGTGTAATATGTTACATTTATTTATGTGCAGGGTCAACTGCCAGAGCCTGCATCATTCACCAATCCTCTGCAGGTCATTGTGCAAATTGATACTGTCTTCTGTTGTTGCTACTTTCTGATGGACAAGTGTAGTACCTGTGAACAATATTAAGGAGCATCTGACACTTTCTACTGGATCATTTATATACATTGTAAATGTAATGGTCCTATCGCATTTCCTTGGAGTATTCCAGAAATTACCTTTTGATTCTTGTCATCTTTTCTTTGTTGTTGTTATTACTTCCTTGATGAACATATTAAGGAAGTAAGGTGATAGAAGGCACCTGTCTCTCACTGCCCTTCTGGTTTTCCTTCTTTCATATCCGGTTCAGTACTCTGACTTTTGTATATACTCAAAATTAATCATCTGGCCTTCCACTTTGGACATTACTTTAAGGAATGATGATATAATGGTAATCTGTTTATTAAACAATATTTTAACGATACACTATGCTTTCTGATCATATAGTGGCTTGATGATGGAATTTGATACTGAAATTAGTAATCATTAGACAAAATAAAAGTGAAGCTATAATAAAAGAAAGTAATATTTTGGATCATGTCAGTTGTTGTTCCAAACAACAGCACGTCAGGAATAGGTTCAAATGTCTCTGAGCACTATGCGACTTAACTTCTGAGGTCATCAGTCGCCTAGAACTTAGAACTAATTAAACCTAACTAACCTAAGGACATCACACACATCCATGCCCGAGGCAGGATTCGAACCTGCGAACGTAGCGGTCATTCGGTTCCAGACTGTAGCGCCTAGAACCGCACGGCCACTCCGGCTGTCCAGGAATAGGTACTAAATTATTTGTCCGCTGATGACCTCACAGCTTAGAACACTAAAACACAAATGTTAATTGTTTGTTATGTGCCCTGGTAGAGTTTACAACTGTTTACAGTTCACGATTGGCTGTTGGAGATTCGGCGTTAATCACATAGTGTATTTAGTGCACAGTGCAGAAAAAGGCAGAGTCCAGAAAAGTAAACAAGTGTAAAGGCAAAAGTTTCATGACAGGATGTTGTGTCACCATACTTGGAAGACAATTATAGCCAAAGACAGAAATTTAAAAGAAACTGGCTCATTTGAGCTGCGGAGACCTAGTCGAGGATTCTCAGTAGATAATTGTTAGCACAGTAGAATTTACAAAGAGACAATGTCAGTTCGTGTGAGGGAAGGTTGATTGGCAAGTACCTATCAGCTTTCTCATAAAACTCACAATCTGAAGAGTACACATCAAGGAAAAGGTAGAAGTCCAACAGTGTCAAATATAGACAATAATATCGATCATCCAACAGTTTTGCAAAATCCTCAGTTGTACTTACTTTACTTAATTACTTACTTACTAACCTACTCAGCTTTGCTGTGTACCATACAAGGAACTGGTTTCCACTAGTTCACTCGATCAGCTGCCACGTTCTCACCTTCCTCCAAGTTTGTGTCCATGCATTGAAGATTCATTGCAAAAGTTCCAGGTGTTAAAAGGTCTTCCTGTACATCTGTATCTGTCCATTGATTTCCACAACAGTGTTGATTTTGGGATTCTTCCACCTTACATGCGTAGAACATAACCTGCAATCTTCAGTCTTCTTTCAACAATAATTTTGTGCAGGCTGTCTAGACGTCGTATTCTCAGCACTTCATCGTTTGTAACTTGGTTGGGTTAACATCTTCAGAATTCATCTCTAGCATTGTTGGTGAAAAATATGGAGACTGTGTGCTGATTTTACTGACATTTTCCAAGTCTCACACATATAAACGATAAAGGAGTACAGTCAAAGCTTTGTTGACATATTACAGACCTAATTGCCATATGGACTGATTTTCCAGTTCTGCTGGTGATTTCTGCATCTGTGACCTCATTATTACATATAAAGCTACCGAGATATGGAAATCTGTCAACATCTTGTAGTATCTTCTATTGCACTGTAATCGGGGAAGAGACGAGTAATTTCCACTTACTTCGCACATTCTGTTTGCCTTATCTCTATTAATTTTCAGCCGTACACAATAGGGCATTTAATGAGAAAGCAGATAAAAATTAACTTGATGCCTTCCAAGGAGACGGTCTCTACTAAGTCTCTACTCCTTCAAGTCTGACTATGTAAGTGTAGACCAGACATGGTTTAAATTCAGAGAAATAGTATCGACATCAATTAAGATATATATACCAAATAAATTGAAAGGATACCAAATAAATTAAAAGGGTGGTGCACAAAATATGTCAAAACTCAGCTGCAGAAGCAATGAAAAAAAGCATGTCAAAGTTTAAAAGAATGCAAAATCTCCAAGATTAGCGATGTTTTACTGAAGCTCGAAACTTAGGGTGGGTTTCAGTGCAAGATGTGTTTAATAGTTCCCATAGTGAAACTTCGTTTTGAAATCTGGAAGAAAATCCAAAGAGGTTCTGGTTGCATGTGTAGTACACCAATGGCAAGACACAACCAATACCTTCACTGCGCAATAGCTGTGGTAATGTTACTGATGACAGTGCTACTAAAGCAGGGTTACTAAACACGGATTTCTGAAATTTCTTCACCAAAGACAACAAAGTAAATATTGCAGTATTCAAATCAAGAACAACTGCAACTGTGAGTAACTTAGTAGTAGCTCTCCTCAGTGTCATAAAGCAGTTACGTTTCTTTCAGAGAATGCTGATACAATAGCTCCATTAGAAATCATATATAGCCACTCATTTGATAAAGATCCATACCTAGAGACTGAAAAGTTGCTCAGGTCACACCAATGCTCAAGAAAGAAAACAGGAGTAATCTACTAAATATCAGACTCATATCACTAATGTTGATTTGCATTAGGATTTTGGAACATATATTGTGTTTGAATATTATGAATTATCTCAAAGATAATGATTCATTGATAAATAGCCAAGATAGATTCAGAAATATCGACCTTTTAAAACACAGCTAGCTCTTTAGTCACACAAAGTAATAAGTGCTGTCGACTGACGATCTCAAATTGATTCCATATTTGTAGATTTCCAGATGACTTTTTGAAACAGTTCCTCACAAGCATTTTCTAATCATATTGTGTGTCTAGGGAGTATTGTCTCAGTTGTGCAACTGGATGTGTGGTTTCCTGTCAGAAAAATTGATGGAAAATCGTCAAGTAAAACAGAAGTGATATCTGACATTCCTCAAGGAAGTGTTACAGACCACCTGCTGTTGCCGATCTACATTAACAATTTAAGAGAGAATCTGAGCAGTCCTCTTAGATGATGCTATCATTTACAGTCTTGCAAATCATTTACTGTCTTGTAAAGTGATCAGATGATCAAAATGAACTGGAAAATGATTTAGGCTACCTATCCATATGATGCAAAAAGTGGTAACTGACCTTAAATAATAAAAATTGTTATGTTATCAGCTTGAGTAGTAAAAGGCATCTACTAAATTTTGGTTACATGATAATTCACGCAGATCTAAAGGCTGTGAAGTCTACTGAATACTTAAGAATTACATTTACAAATAACTTAAATTGGATTGCTCACATAGATAATGCGGTGGGAAAGCAAACAAAAGACTGTGATTTAATAGTAAAACATTTAGAAGATTAGGATTACTAAAGAGACTATCTACAACTATACTTGTCTGTCCTCTTTTGGAGTATTCTGCATGGTGTGGGATCCTTACCAGATAGGACTGACAGAGGACATCATTTAAAAGTTCAAAGAAGGGCAGCTCATTTTGTTTTATTGGGAAACAGGAAAGTGCATGCCACAGATATCGCATGTGAATTGGGGTGGCAGTCATTAAAGCAAAAGCATTTTGCTGGAGCAGGTTCTTAAAATTTCAATCATCAACTTTCTCCTCCGAATGTGAAAATATTTTGTTAGAGCCCTCTTACATAGGGAGAAAAGATCATT
This sequence comes from Schistocerca piceifrons, assembly GCF_021461385.2. Lineage (NCBI taxonomy): Eukaryota > Metazoa > Arthropoda > Insecta > Orthoptera > Acrididae > Schistocerca > Schistocerca piceifrons. The sequence continues at coordinate 13,135,700 of NC_060138.1, forward strand.
GTAATAAAATAAGAGGAATCAGAGCTTGTACGGAAATATTGAAGTGTTTGGTTTTCCTCAAATGCTGTAGGGGGGTGGAATGGTAGATAAATAGGTTGAGGGTGGTTCTCTGAACCCTCTGCCAGCATTTAATTGTGAATTACAGACTAGTCATGCAGATATAGATAGTGTATATAGGCTTTCAATATTGTGCACTGATTCTCTAATTTTATACATTGCTCAAATACTTTCGTGGCGCTTTGGAGTGACCCCTTTAAAATAACACTTTACCAGTCTTCTTAATATGTATTTTGGTAACCAGGTTGATAAGAAGTTACAACAATACTCTCTTATTACTCCCCAGTTTTGGGTTATATTAATGAACAAAATCGCCGCAGTGTTCCATAACAATTACGGGCTGAAGTTTGCTGCTGATGGAACCAATATGATTTTCTGTGTTTCTGAGCATACAGGTTGTGTACGCTGTTTGGAGTCTGGTGTATGCTGAATCAAATGTTTTTATTGTTGTGATCTTCCATCTGAAGATTGGTTTCATGGAGTTGCCCATGCTAGCTTATCCTGTGTGAACCTCTTCACCTCTGCGTAACTACTGCAGTGTACAATAACTTGAACTTGCTTACTGCAGTCAGTTTTTGGTCTCCTACAGTTGTTACCCCCATTATATTCACAGATGACCACATATTGTGGAAATTGCATATTGTAATGTAGGATGCAATAATAACGCATGGAAAGTTTCTGTTGAAAATTACGAATTATTTAGGAATAAAGGAGATGGCTCACCAAAAGGCAGAAGCACTGTCTCATCGATAGGCACATGAACAAAAGGTATGTAGAATGAGATTTTCACCATGCAGTGGAGTGTGCACTGATATGAAACTTCGTGGCAGATTAAAACTGTGTGCTGGACCAAGAGTCAAACTTGGGACCTTTGGCTTTTGACGGCAAGTGCTCTACCATCTGAGCTATCCATGCACGACTCACGACCCATCCTCACAGCTTTACTTCCACCAGTACCTCGTCTTCTACCTTCCAAACTAAAAGGTACGTTGCTTGGCGAGCTTCCAGAATGCACTTTCTTTTTCTAGCTGTAGGGAAAACATGCGCGCGCACACACACACACACACACACACACACACACACACACACACACACATTCTCACATGTGCATGCATGTCTCCTTATGCTGTGGTCGCTCAACTGCCAGCTCTTTACTGGCCCACGGTGAGTGTTCTGGAGTGAGGTGGGGCTTTAGAGTAGGGTAGGATGGGGTGGGTTGAGGCAATGTGAGAGATGGAGAGAGATGGGAGGGATTTGGAGGGAAGCATTTAGTGGCTCGTGGGAGAGTGGGGAGCCATCTGTGGGCTAGCTAGGGGTGCAGGTAGAGGGGTCAGGCGACAGACAGCTGGGCACTCATAGACTAGGGTGTGACGTGAGATAACAGCACACAACTAGCTGATTTGGGTGGGGCGAGAGGGGGGGGAGCGGCGTGTGTGTGTGTGTGTGTGTGGGGGGGAGGGGGCAGGGGGGCTGGGAGTTAACTTGGATTTAGGCCAGGAAGCAAAGGATGTGCTGTAAGTATGGCTACGAAAGTTGAGCATTCTTAAATAAGATCAGCTGGTGCCAATGTATTGGAAAGTAACTGGCGCACAAAGTGCAATTGTGGCTTCTTTTTCTTTATGAATTTTAAATAGTCTGCAGAGCAAATTGAATTAGGAGGATCAGGCATTTGTGTGGGTCTAGGAAAGTAAATTGTAGAGCCAGATAAAAGGCGGGCAAGACAGGAGGGGTACTACTACTCATCACTGCTGTATCGTGCTACTAGTACGTGTCAGTGTGAGTGCACCGAGAGTGGTGTTGCCGTACATGCGTCTTTAAATTGGTCACCGACTGATCATTGCAGGCTGGCTGCTGGATTCCGTCTCTGGGAGCCAAGCGTGCGGCGCGGTCCCTGCTGTGCCATCTGCTGATGACTCGCACATATATAAGTGTGGAACAGTGCTGACTGACTCTCTGTGTGATTCTAGTTTGTAATGTGCACATCAGTGTTCTGTGTCTTGTTGAGTCCTTAGAGGCATATTGTTTGGAGGTTATTATTAAAGCCATATTTGTGCGACTTGGATCACACTTCAGTATTTATTTATTTATTTAATTATTTATTTATTTCTTGTTCCATAGATCCAGTTAGTGAGTCAATCACAAGGATATAGAACGTGTCAAATTGTACAGGTTTCAATTTAAACTTACAATAAATACAAGGGCAATTCAATGGCAAATTGCACATAGTTTAAGTAAGACATACTATAAATACAGTAACAGATACACTGTCAGCTAGACAACATAACAACCGTTTGACAGAAAAAGGAGTTTCAAATAAAGGTTAAAGATAAGAGCACAAAGTTAAATCAGATATTAGGCCTACAAGAGTAAATACATGTACAGCCAATCTGTTGTTGCAAAAAGTGTGCTAATGCCCAAATGCACAATAAAATCAATTGAACTACTTCTAGACACAATAAGTTTAGTGATGGTATACATTTTCTTTCAGGTATTCATCAACAGTATAATAAGATTTCTCTGTCAGGTAATCTTTGAGAACTAGTTTAAATTTTGGCAGTTCTGTATGAACACATTTGATATGTAGTGGTAGAGCATTGAACAGCTTAATGCTGGAGTAGTAAACTCCTTTTTGTACCAGAGTGAGACGTTTCATTTCTAAATGTAGATTGTTTTTGTTTCTGGTGTTATAACCATGGAATTTACTGTTGTCTTGGTAGATGGAATAATTTTTGCACACAAAGGTCAGCAAGGAAAAAATAAACTGTGAGGCAGTTGTTAGGATACCTATCTTCCGAAACAAGTGCCTGCAAGAGTGTCTTTGATGGACCCCACACATTATTCTGATTGCTTTTTTTTGGATGGTGAAAACTTTTTTTGCAAGTGGTTGGTTCCCCCAGAATATGATAGCATATGACATCAATGAGTGGAAGTTGCCAAAGTTGGCAACCTTAATAGAGTCAACTTCAGCCACTGAAGAAATTACCAGTAATGAAAATGTTGCCGAGCTAAGTTTTTTACATAGATGAAGAATGTGAACTGACCAATTACATTTACTGTCTATGTAAGCACCCAGGAATTTTGTGTCTTCAACTTTCTGTATTGGTTGATCTCTACATTTTATGTCAATTTCATCAGGATTACTTTGTGATGTATGGAACCTCATATAATGAGTTTTATCTGCATTGAGTGAGAGACCATTTGAGGAGAACCAATTTAAGATGTCATTAAAAACAGTATTTGTAGTTTTTTCAAGATCATCATCAATCAAATTGTCAATTAGAATTGTGGTATCATCGGCAAACAGGGTAAATTTGCTGTTTGTCTCAGAACAAAGAGGAAGATCATTAATAAAGATGAGGAAAAGCAGTGGGCCCAAAACGGAGCCTTGAGGCACACCACACGTTATCATGCCCCATTCAGACGAGGCAGGTTCTCCAGAAGAGCCATTTAGCATTACAGTCTGCTTCCGATCCTGTAGATATGATTGTAGCCACAAGCCAACAGTACCACCTAAACCATAGTATTCTGCCTTTTTCCAAAGAATTTGGTGGTTTACACAGTCAAAGGCTTTCATAAGATCGCAAAAAATACCCACTGGAGACATTTTTTTGTTAATGGCTTCCAGAACTTGGTTGCTGAAAGAGAATATTGCCTGTTCAGTACAAAGACCGGCACGAAAACCAAACTGATTTTTGCTTAAGATACTATGGAAGTTGAGATGGTCTACAATCCTCCTGTGCATGAGTTTTTCTAGAATTTTCGAGAAGGTAGTTAATAGGGATATTGGGCGATAGTTTGTAACAATGCTTTTATCCCCTTTTTTAAAGAGAGGAATCACTACAGCCAAACTTAAGTCTGTCAGGGACAATCTCATCTTGTAGGGATGCATTGTATGTGTTGCATAAGACGGGACTAACAAATTTATAACAGTGTTTCAGTATTTTACTAGAAATATTGTCCACACCAGCAGAATTTTTATTTTTTAATGATCTAATTACTCTCATGACTTCGCTTACAGTAACTGGAGATAAGGATAACTGTGGGATTCTGTTGCTAATAGCTTTCTGTAGGAGGGACAATGATTCTTCCATGGAACCATTACAGCCTGTCTTCTCTGCTGCTCTCAAAAAGTGGTTATTAAATATTTCTGCAACCAACTCAGGTTTCTTAATGATACTGTCCCCTGTTTTAATCTCTACCTGAGACATGTTCCCTGTTGTCCTGCCAGTTTCCCTCTTTATTACATTCCATATAGTTTTAATTTTATTTTCTGAGCTTTCAATTTCTGATTTTATGCACATATTTTTAGATTTATTTATAACCTTCTTGAGAATGCTACAGTAAAGTTTGTAGTGTTGTCGTTTCTTTGGATCATTACAAGTCCTGAGAGAACTTTATAACATCCTCTTTGTTCTACAAGATGTTGTTATCCCTGTAGTGATCCAAGACTTCTTGGCATTGCCTATATGACTATTTCTAACTACTTTTTTGGGAAAGATGGACTAAAATACAGACATGAATTCATTTAAAAATGAATTGTACTTTTTGTTTACATCTGTTTCCCTATAAACTCGGCTCCAGTCTATCTATTTTAGGCTATCATTGAATTTTTTAAGGCCCTGTTCATTTATTATCCTAAAAGATTTCCAAGAATGCTCGGAACTGTTGCACACACTGATGTAATTGAGCCTAAGCAATTGACCACCATGATCAGAAAGGCCAAGGATTGGATGTACAGTGATCTCATTCCATGTAGACTTATCTATAAATATATTATCTATCAGATTTACAGTAATCTCAACACCACATACTTCAATTTGTTGCTCTATACAATGGCTCTTTAAATCTAATGCATTGTAAGATATGTTGTTTTTTACATAAATTACCACTCCACATTCTTCCATGATGGTTCTTGAGTAATGCGCTGCCTGACACACAGTATTACTTGGTTAGTACATCACCACAAACATATGCACCGGGGATGTACATCCTTTGACAGTTTGCTACGTCTCTCTCTTCTAGGACTGACATGGTAGCTGCCTTGCATTTCTTAATGACTCTGACCTTGTCAACCACAAACCGAATCTTAGTACAGTCATGATTTCCCTGAAGAGATTACATGACAGCAGAGACTTGTAAAATTGTGTTACCCATTTCTCTAGCCAGTGAAGATTCATTCTATACCTTCAGATACAGTGTCATGTAGGAGTAGAACAGCAAGAAATATGGAGCTCCTCTAACAGTAATGACAGTTTATCACCTCCCAACACTACATGTGCCAATGTTTCAGTGCATTTTTGAATATGTTTGTTAACAGATTCATCAACACAACAAAAATTTACGATCTCAGTAGCATCTTATTTCTTAACTCATACTTTACTATTCATCAGAATCTTCATCGCTGCTCTTTGATTCGTCAGAGCTCCCTGCTGTACTTTGTTTTATTTCATAGTTAGAATTAGTTGAAATACCACCTACCGTATTTACTCAAATCTAAGCCGCACTCAAACCTGAAAAATGAGACTCGAAATAAAGGAAGGAAAAAAAAAATTCCTGAATCTAAGCTGCACCTGAAATTTGAGACTCGAAGTACAAGGAGAGAGAAAAGTTTTAGGCCGCACCTCCAAATCGAAACAAAGTCGGTCCATTGTAATATGAGACACAATTTAGGTCAAATGATTGACGATACAGCTACAGTAGTTTGGTTCGAGTCGCAAGCTTAGCAGTTAAGCTTTACCAGGTAGCCTTTGCTATGCGTCGGGCGCTCCGTCCGTATTTATACTGGTACCCTACCTTTTTCACATGCTTCGTCTGGTTTGAATCGATTGCTTATTTTGCTTTGATCTGATAAGTGCCGTTTTCCTTGTTATAGGCGTTTATGTCACTCTAAGCTGAAAATGCATTACTGTACTGTGTCATGCATTGTTTGTCACATTCTGATTTCTGATAATGCGTGTTTGCGGACTGTCGTCGCTCGCGGTATGGCTTGCTTTTGTGCACGCTACCGCCGCCTACAATTTTTTTTTAAAAAAAAAAAAAAAAAAAAAAAAAAAAAAAAAAAAAGGAGAGAGAGAGAGAGAGAGAGAGAGAAAAATCATCTCATTAGCGGAACAATGGCAAGAGACTACTATTTCTTGTTACTTACACTGCTGCTTTCTTTGATAATGATCAACAAGAACCAAATAATAGACTGCGTATGATAGAACATGTTCTGAACGAGAGTTAGGCGAAAATTTTTCTCCATTTGAAAATCTTTGCGGTCGCTTCTTTAGTACATCAAATTCTGCACAGAAATTAGAGTCATCTTAGATTTAAAAATCTAGTCAGTTGCGGTGCTTCATTTCTGACTATATCACTATTAGGCATAAGAATAATACGAATATAAACATGACACGATACGTATATTCTTCCGCGTTTGCTGTTGTCTCACTCTAGTTTCGTAGTTTATTAGGCAGACAGGATTTAAATAAGATAGCAGCAAACACGAAAGAATACGTGGCAAAATGTTTATATTCGTATTACTCTTATGATGAAGAGAATACTGCATGTGATTCACATTTCATCAGGTTCCTATTAGCAACCATCTCTTCTCACAGGTAGGAAAAAATTCAGAACGTAGAGTTGGCCATATTGACAAACATCCCAAACAGTCTTGCCAGTCGGATTTTCGTAATACATGGAAGTTCTGCTACATTCGAAGATGAACAATACGGAATTTGTATTTACTTCGTTGGATAATGTATGAAAATTGACTTCCACCTTTTTTTTTAATTTATTTACTGACGCAGAGGTTTTGGCGCCAGTATTTATCTTTGTGCCTACGAAGCATGCCTGTGTAGCGCTACATATATTCGAAGGCAGAAGTTAGTTGTGGCAGCACCTACCGACATTTTTCAGAACTTCCACTTGCTTTGCACTCGATTCTAAGCCGCAGGTGGTTTTTTGGATTACAAAAACCGGAAAAAAAGTGCGGCTTAGATTTGAGTAAATACGGTACATCCTCTCCTTTGGATTCAACTTCTTAAGTATTATCTTTCAAGTCAACACCTGCTAATCTGTGAGACCGAAATGATGAGCCATACTACTCTATTTCACTGTGCTTGTTTGTTTCATTTGTATAACATTTTATTCCATCATAGATGCTGCACTTACAGTTTCATATAGGCATTGCAGCAGCAGACACAATAAAAGTAGCAATCAGCAGTGCTTAGTTTGTTGAATGGGTAAAAAATATGCCATTGTCCCAGTTCCACATATCCCCAAAATTTGATTCTGCCAAATTCTGTACTCTCTGAAATCGAATGTTTAATCCAAAGATGAAAGTGAACAAGTTTGATGCAGTATTGCTAATATTTTTTATTACTCATCTTGCTGAATGAAATGCATACCATGTCCTTTCTGAAAGGTTTGCAGAAGTAATGCACATACCAGTTTTCTAAAAATTTACATTGAGATTGTGCTCTCCTTCCTCTTGTACAAATTAGTAGAGCCCTTCGGATTACTCCACAATATGCCTCTTGGCAAGGTGGTAACGACAGTATTATCAAATGATAGATTGGCACTCACTGTATAGTGTAGATGTTGTGCTGCAGGCAGGGGAAAAAAAAAAAAAAAAAAAAACCACCTATTAAACACGTAAGCTTTTGGTGCAAACCCCCTCCCCCCCTTCCCACACACACACACACACACACACAAACACACACACACACACACACACACACACACACACACACACACATGCGCGCAAATGCAGATCACACATACATGACCACTGTCTCTGGCTGCTAGGGCCAGACTGGGAGCAACTGCGCATCATGGGAGAAACAACGGTCGTGTGTGTGTGTGTGTATGTGTGTGTGTGTGTGTGTTTTGTCCACTTTGGAAGAAGACTTTCTGATCGAAAGCTATGTGTTTAGTAGTCTTTTTGTTGTGCTTGTCTGTGACCTAACATCTCCTGTATACAGTGAATAGCAATGTATCTTTTTTATAATATGGTCATTATTCCAGCCTAGATTTTCTATTGTTTGTTTCCTTTTAAGACCTTATAAAGACAGTTACTGACAATTTCTTTTTTCTTATTGGAGAAAAGTAAAACCATATGGGGGCCAGACGTAGATTGTAAATGAATATGGAATAGAGTATTTTTATTTTCCCTGTATGCAGTGTCAATAACGTCACCTCACACACTTCATTTCTGGCAGCACCTCCTTCTCAACACATGACTGTCCCCCACCACCTCACCATAGTCTTCAAGTTATATCCTATAGCACTTCTGGGTGGACAAATAGATGAAGGATGTAGTTTAAAACAGTAAACCTAAACTTAAAAGTCAAACTGCCCTTTTATAGAGACTGCCATCATTATTTAAACATAATAAACAACATCAAAACTGTCAAAAGAATTTTTTTTCAAAAGAGCAGAAAATTGTAGTGAAATTAATGAAAGGATTGTTTTAAATTGTTATATCTTAAATCAATAAGTATGTCAGCATTTCCCAGGATTTTCTGGCTTAATTAAGACTAGGTCATGCCACCATAGTGGTCAGACAGTGGACTTGCCTTCGAGAGGACAACGGACCCGAGTCCCATCGGGCCATCAAAATTTGGGTTTTCCTTGATTTCCCTAAATGATTTAAGACAAATGCTGCGAGGGTTCCTTTGAAAAAGATGACATTCGGCTGAGGAAGCTAATTTCTGTGGCAGGTCTGATGACACAGTGCTGGTGGAAGCACGAGTATTTCAGAGCACACCATTCATTGCACATTGTTAAACATAGGGCTCTGCTGCAGACAACCCCCGTATGTTCCCATGTTGACAACACTGTTGAATTACAATTTCTGTGGCTCAGGAGCATTGAGATTGGGCAGTGAATCAATAGAAATGTGTCATCTGGTTGAATCATTCGTGTTTCGCATTACACCTGCTTGACGGTTTTGTGCACATACACCGTCAACAGAGTGAATTGGTGCTTGAAAGGTGCACTTTGCTACAGACTGAGGCCAGTGGGAGCAATATTATGCTATGGAGGACATTCACCTGGTCTTCTGTGGGTCCTGTGGTAGTAACTGAAGGCTCCATAACAGCTTTGTTCTGTGTGAACATTATTGTGCACTGTCCGCACCCTGTCTCTAATGAAGGTGACATGTTTCAACAATATGACTTTCAGTGTCACGAGGCCAGAATCAAATTCACCCCTTCTGAATCTGATGGAATACATCTGTGATGCTATCAGATACCAGTTCTGCACCCAGAAACCACTGATCTCCAATTTATGGGAATTACATGACCTGTGCTTAGACATGCGGTGCTGCATAATGCTGGGAACATACCTCACATAATGCTGGGAACATACCTGAAATTTGTTGAACTTGTCCCACACAAAATCACTGCTGTATTGTGTTCCAACAGTGGACAAACACATTATCAAACAGGAGGTCATAGTGTTTTGTCTCATCAGTTTATATATTCAATGCTTGAATGAAAGGTGTGCTCTTTTCCTTTTTTCTGCCATTGTGTGTATGTGTAAAGCAGGATGTTCTACCATTTGGGTTTGTTTATATGAAGGCTGTCAGTATTACCACCTGCACAGATACTAAATGCTCCTTTTGTGAAGACCTTTTATCTTGAGAACACTTTTAACTTTGTTTCACAAATGGCAGCACTGTTTCAAGAAAGCTTCTTAATTTAATGTAATAGTTAAAACAATACCTTCAGCAAAAGATGTGTGCGTTGGAGTGGGGAAAAAGATTGGAGATGTATGTAGTTTAATTTTCGTAAATTGTTAAGAAGGTTAACAGCTTGGCATGCTAAGATAAATTCAGACATTCTCCAAAAAGAGAGAAAAAGATTAATTTAACAGAATCAGTGAGGTATACAAATATAACAACAGACTTGTAGAACCATTATTTTGTAGGTTAGATTAGATTAGATTCGGCTTTCGTTCCAAGATCCAAAACATGAGATGATTCTCATGGGTGAGTAACATGCCAGAAAGTATAACATAAAAAATATAAAACATTTGAATACCCTGATCATTTGTCAGGAGATTGTCAAACTAGGTGAATACAATACAAACTGGAACAGCTAATATTTTCAGAATTGATACGCTGTCAGACTGAAATATTGTTATGCACTATTAATAAATTTATCAAACAAAAAGTACATAATCTTGACTGTTATGACAAAGTGCTCTCAGAACTGAAATCTAACAGACATTCTTATTTAAGCTGGCCTAACATCCACTGTTAGGATATTCATCTATAGAGTAGGATGAGTTGCCTATCAAAAAGTCTTTCAAACTCTGTTTAAACCATGCTTTATCTGATACCAAGTTTTTAATGGTGTCTTTCTTCCACAGATAAATTGTGTTGTAATGCGAGGTTTTAATGAAGATGAAGTGTGCAGTTTTGTGGAGTTAACAAAAGAGAAAAATGTTGATGTAAGATTTATTGAGTACATGCCTTTCAGCGGCAACAAATGGAATGATGGGAAGATGGTCTCATTTAATGAAATGCTCCAAATAATTAGAAAGCAGTGGCCTAATTTTGATCCTCTTCCCAAAGGGCCCAATGATACCTCAAAGGTACGTGCAGTATTACATATGAACATACATTGAAAATAATTTAATGTTTATGACTTACTACCAATCACAAGAATACTTCACATCTGCTGGTGGTATGAGAGATGGACTGGTTTAGTTACATATTTCTCATCCCATTCAGTAAGTCTGTCCCGGCCTGGGTTTCTCTGCAGCTTTTCTGCAACTCTCCCCATTTCCTAAACCTTGACAAGCCTTTTCTTTCTTCCCTTTTCCTTCCCCTTCATTGTTTCTGCCAGAAGAAGAAGCCACTGGCTCCGAAAGCTTGCACATTTCCATAACTTTAAGGGGAGTTAGAAGGGGAAAACATTCTTTTTCACTTTTTTGGGTTTTTATCTGATTATAAAATTTGCAATTTTCCAAATAAAATGATATGTATATTACTTATAAACTTGCGTGGGAAGTATTTTATTTTATTTTCTAAAATATAATCTACACCAGTTGAAAATGTTAAAATTTTTACATGCATTACTTCAAGACCTAATAAAATCGGTAATTTTTTTATATACAGGGTAGTCCATTGATCGTGACCAGGCCAAATTTCTCACGAAATAAGTGTCAAACGAAAAAACTGCAAAGAACGAAATTTGTCTAGCTCAAAGGGGGAAACCAGCTGGCGCAATGGTTGGCCTGCTATAAGGCACTGCCATAGCTCAAACTGATATCAACTGTGTTTTTTAAAATAGGAACCCCATTTTTTATTACATATTCGTGTAATACGTAATATCTTAGAAGAAAGATTAAGAAAAGGCAAACCTACGTTTCTAGCATTTGTAGACTTAGAGAAAGCTTTTGACAATGTTGACTGGAATACTCTCTTTCAAATTCTAAAGGTGGCAGGGGTAAAATACAGAGAGCGAAAGGCTATTTACAATTTGTACAGAAACCAGATAGCAGTTATAAGAGTCGAGGGACATGAAAGGGAAGCAGTGGTTGGGTAGGGAGTAAGACAGGGTTGTAGCCTTTCCCCGATGTTGTTCAATCTGTATATTGAGCAAGCAGTAAAGGAAACAAAAGAAAAATTCGGAGTAGGTATTAAAATTCATGGAGAAGAAATAAAAACTTTGAGGTTCGCCGATGACATTGTAATTCTGTCAGAGACAGCAAAGGACTTGGAAGAGCAGTTGAATGGAATGGACAGTGTCTTGAAAGGAGGATATAAGATGAACATCAACAAAAGCAAAACAAGGATAATGGAATGTAGTCTAATTAAGTCGGGTGATGCTGAGGGAATTAGATTAGGAAATGAGGCACTTAAAGTAGTAAAGGAGTTTTGCTATTTGAGGAGCAAAATAACTGATGAGGGTCGAAGTAGAGAGGATATAAAATGTAGGCTGGCAATGGCAAGGAAAGCGTTTCTGAAGAAGAGAAATTTGTTAACATCCAGTATTGATTTAAGTGTCAGGAAGTCATTTCTGAAAGTATTCGTATGGAGTGTAGCCATGTATGGAAGTGAAACATGGACGATAAATAGTTTGGACAAGAAGAGAATAGAAGCTTTCAAAATGTGGTGCTACAGAAGAATGCAGAAGATTAGATGGGTAGATCACATAACTAATGAGGAAGTATTGAATAGGATTGGGGAGAAGAGAAGTTTGTGGCACAACTTGACCAGAAGAAGGGATCGGTTGGTAGGACATGTTCTGAGGCATCAAGGGATCACCAATTTAGTATTGGAGGGCAGCGTGGAGGGTAAAAATCGTAGAGGGAGACCAAGAGATGAATACACTAAGCAGATTCAGAAGGATGTAGGTTGCAGTAGGTACTGGGAGATGAAAAAGCTTTCACAGGATAGAGTAGCATGGAGAGCTGCATCAAACCAGTCTCAGGACTGAAGACCACAACAACAACAACGTAAAGAAATATGAATGTTTTAGTTGGACCACTTTTTTCGCTTTGTGATAGATGGCGCTGTAATAGTCACAAACATATGTCTCATAATTTTAGACGAACAGTTGGTAACAGGTAGGTTTTTTAAATTAAAATACAGAACGTAGGTACATTTGAACATTTTATTTCGGTTGTTCCAATGTGATACATGTACCTTTGTGTACTTATCATTTCTGAGAATGCATGTTGTTACAGCGTGATTACCTGTGAATACCACATTAATGCAATAAATGCTCAAAATGATGTCTGTCAACCTCAATGCCTTTGGCAATACGTGTAACAACATTCCTCTCAACAGTGAGTAGTTTGCCTTCCGTAATGTTTGCACATGCATTGACAATGCACTGACGCATGTTGTCAGGCATTGTCGGTGGATCACGATAGCAAATATCCTTCAACTTTCCCCACAGAAAGAAATCCGGGGACGTCAGATCCGGTGAACGTGCGGGCCATGGTATGGTGCTTTGACGACCAATTAACCTGTCATGAAATATGCTATTCAATACTGCTTCAACCGCACACAAACTATGTGCCGGACATCCACCATTTTGGAGGTACATCGCCATTCTGTCATGCAGTGAAACATCTAGTAGTAACATTGGTAGAACATTACGCAGGAAATCAGCATACATTGCACCATTTAAATTTCCATCGATAAAATGGGGGCCAATTATCCTTCCTCCCTTAATGCCACACCATACATTAACCTGCCAAGGTCGCTGCTGTTCCACTTGTCACTGCCATCGTAGATTTTCCGTTGCCCAATAGTGAATATTATGGCGGTTTAGGTTACCGCTGTTGGTGAATGATGCTTCATCGCTAAATAGAACGCATGCAAAAAATCTTTCATCGTCCCGTAAATTCTCTTATGCCCAGTGGCAGAACTGTTCATGACATCCAAAGTCATCGCCATGCAATTCCTGGTGCATAGAAATATGGTACGGGTGCAATCGATGTTGATGTAGCATTCTCAACACCAACGTTTTTGAGATTCCCAATTCTCGCGCAATTTGTCTGCTACTGATGTGTGGATAAGCTGCCCCAGCAGCTAAAACACCTACTAGGGCATCATCAATTGTTGCAGGTCGTGGTTGATGTTTCACATGTGGCTGGACACTTCCTGTTTCCTTAAATAATGTAACTATCCGGCAAATGGTCCGGACACTTCGATGATGTCGTCCAGGATACCGAGCAGCATACATAGCACACGCCCCTTGGGCATTTTGATCACAATAGCCATACATCAACACGATATCGACCTTTTCCGCAATTGGTAAACGGTCCATTTTAACACGGGTAATGTATCACGAAGCAAATACCGTCCGCACTGGCGGAATGTTATGTGATACCACATACTTATATGTTTGTGACTATTACAGCAGCTGGCCGGAGTGGCCGAGCGGTGCTAGGCGCTACAGTCTGGAAACGCGCGACCGCTACGGTCGCAGGTTCGAATCCTTCCTCGGGCGTGGATATGTGTGATGTCCTTAGGTTAGTTAGGTTTAAGTAGTTCTAAGTTCTAGGGGACTGATGGCCTCAGAAGTTATGTCCCATAGTGCTCAGAGCCATTTGAACCATTTTTGACTATTACAGCCCCATCTATCACAAAGCGAAAAAAGTGGTCCAGCTAAAACATTCATATTTCTTTACGTACTACATGAATATGTAATAAAAAATGGGGGTTCCTATTTTTAAAAAACGCAGTTGATATGAGTTTGACCTATGGCAGCGCTATCTAGCAGGCCAACCATAGCGCTATCTGGTTTCTCCCTTCAAGCTAGACGAATTTTGTTCTTTGGTAATTTTTTCATTTGATGCTTATTTCGTGAGATATTTGGCCCGGTCACTATCAATGGACCACCCTGTAGAAAGCTGTGGATTGCTGTGTTATAAAGGTTAAATTATGTGTTTGTATTGGTAGCACTGTCAAAAATAGTATCGTATCTTTTCATAGTATAAACATGCTTTGTATATCGAAGTGCTAACGTTTTTACGAGGAAAAGTGACGAATAGACTGGTAAATCTCTCAAAAAGTATGACTCCAAAATGAAGCGTTTTTAAGAAATGTGGGTTTCATGGTAATAAATTTTTGAATAAAGAGAAACATTGTGTTCAGCATGTGGTGTGTGAAGTTACAGACAATGAAATACTGGCAAACTCATGAGCATCTAGCGAAATACCCATTAGTGCTTCGAAGATTAAAATGAAACATAGTGATAACACAGTTATCTCAAAACAAAACTCATGTATACGGTAGGTTAGGTTATATTCTGATACATTTACACATCCTAACAGGGGTGTTATGTGAATGTGTGTGCTGTATGTATGTGGAGGGCCAGTTAGTTTACATGAAGACATTGAGGTATCAAATGGACTAGCCAGGAAACTTATCATTAATTCTGCCAGTTGTAAATATACTCATTCATTTTGGAGTTCTGATAAGTGTAAAGATAATTATTTTAAAATAAATATTAGGTGGTTTTATGGATTGAGAGCTATTGGCAAAGGACACACTGCAGCAGAAACAATGTGTGTCGTGATGTATATGCCACGCCCACTTTGGAAAATGGACAAGTATGCAGGATTTATTGGAGCTGCTGTGAGATCTGCTGCATGTGAGTCAATTAAGGGTGCTGCAAATGAAGCTGCTGAAATAAACGATGGTATGATTGACATATCAGTAGCTTTTGGGGCACTTGGTAGAAGCGCAGCTGCAGTTCTAAGAATTCTGTTGCTACAGTGACCAGTGTGGATACTGGAAAGCTAATAGATTTCCAGATTTTAACCAAACATTGTTATAAGTATAAATCAGGGAATGAAGAAGGGCATATCTGTGACAGAAATTATGAAGGACAACTACTTGTACGGAGGCCCGTGCAGCTGTTGAAATTTATAATCGATCTGTAAATTAAAGGGGAGTGTGTTACACTAAGTTCTTAGGTTATGCAGACTCAAATGCATATAACAGTGTAGTAGCCACTCAGCCTTATGGTGAGAAGCTTATCACAGAAATGGAATGTGTTGGTCATGCCCAGAAGAGGATGGGTACCAGATTGAGGAAGTTGAAACAAAGTTTGAGGGACAAGACACTTTCAGGTGGTAAGACCATATGAAGCAGGCTGACAGACAACATGATTGATGAACTACAACAGTATTATGAGATTGCCATTAGAAATAATACTGAGGATTTGTTGAAAATGAAGCAGGCAGTATGGGCTACCTTCTTCCAGAGACTGTCAGCTGATGATAAACCAGTACACCATCTTTGCCCTCCTGGATCTGGTTAATGGTGCAATTACCACAATGCCCAGTACTCAAACAGGTCATACAACCATAAACATTCTATCCCAGCAGCAGTTGTGGATATCATAAAACCTGTTTACAGAGACCTGGCAATCCTGAATTATTGAAGAAGTGTCTGCATTGTCAGACTCAAAATCCCAATGAGTCGTTCAATAATCTTATAGTGTCAGTGTCATCGTAACTGCCGTCTGCGTCACATCTGCTGTGCAGCGAGCTACGCTAATTTAAGTATTAACTCTATTTTTCTTACTTGTCACTTCTTCTTCCGTGTGTTTTTGCTTTTAGGAAGCTTTAATTGTCGAGTGCTAGTAATAGTGTTCCATAGATTTTGTGTTTGTTTTGAATACAGTCAGAGAGAGTCCGTTTAGTCAGCCATAGTGCCAGTAGTGCTAGTGTTTGTTTTGAATACAGTCCAGAGACAGGTAGTGCTATTTTCATTGTTTTCTACAGGAAGTGTCTAGTAACCACAGTTTAGTCAACTATCAGCCGCCTTTAGTGAATTAGCAGTCTAGTTATAAGTTGATTAACTCTCTACAGTAAATTGGTTTCTTAGGATGGATAGGATGCGAGACTGCTGTGTACGGACACAGGAGGAGCTGGCCACTGTTCGCGAACAGCTGAACGTGTTGATGGCCGCGGTTAGCCGTCTTCAAGCAGTGGTGAGTCTGGTGCGTTGCATGGTACACCCCAGGTGTTACATGCTTCACCCACTGACCCTGCTGTCGACACATCTTTGCGGGTACCGGGCGCGAATGGGCCACCCTCTTCCCAAGGGGAGTGGCGGGTTCAGCGGCGTTCGCGGCGCACGAGGCGGAGGGTCAGTGTGGAGGCTGGCCATGTGGCATCGCCCTTTCTGCCTGTGAGTGGACATGTGGCCACTCCTTCAGCAAGGTCCGAGCAGGCACATGGGGGGAGGGGTTTATTAGTTATTGGGAGCTCCAACGTTAGGCGGGTGATGGAGCCCCTTAGGGAAATAGCGAAAAGGTCAGGGAAGAAGGTCAGTGTTCACTCTGTCTGCTTGCCGGGGGTCTCATCCGAGATGTGGAGGAGGCCGTGCCGGCAGTGATAGAGAGCACTGGGTGCACCCGACTGCAAATTGTTGCTCATGTCGGCACCAATGACTCCTGCCGTCTGGGTTCAGAGGTCATCCTCAGTTCGTACAGGCGGTTAGCGGAGTTGTTGAAGGTGGAAAGCCTCGCGGGGTGGAATCTGAACTAGCTATTTGTAGTATCATTCCCAGAACCGATAGTGGTGGTCCTCTGGTTTGGAGCCGAGTGGAAGGCTTAAACCAGGGACTCAGACGATTCTGCGGAGATCTGGGGTGCAAATTTCTCGACCTCCGCTATCGGGTGGCGAAATGTAGGGTCCCCCTGAATAGGTCACGCGTGCACTACATGCAGGAAGCGGCTACAAGGGTAGCAGAGTATATGTGGAGTGCACATGTGGGTTTTTTAGGTTAGAGAATTCCCTCCCTAGGCCCGACAAGACACCTCCTGAGATGCGGCAAGGTAGGAGTAGACAAAATGCAACAGGGAATAACAATACTAATGTGCTAATAGTAAACTGCAGGAGCGTCTATAGAAAGGTCCCAGAACTGCTGTCATTAATAAGCGGTCACAATGCCCACATAGTACTAGGGACAGAAAGTTGGCTGAAACCAGATGTAAACAGTAATGAAATTCTAAACTCAGATTGGAATGTATACCGGAGAGACAGGCTGGACAGTGAAGTGGGAGGCATGTTTAAAGCGATAAGAAGTGCAATAGTATCGAAGGAAATTGACGGAGATCCGAAATGTGAAATAATTTGGGTGAATGTCACGGTTAAAGCAGGCTCAGACATGGTAATTGGATGTCTCTATAGGCCCCCTGGCTCAGCAGCTGTTGTGGCTGAGCACCTGAAGGATAATTTGGAAAATATTTCGAGTAGATTTGCCCAACATGTTATAGTTCTGGGTGGAAATTTTAATTTGCCGGATATAGACTGGGAGACTCAAACTTTCATAACGGGTGGCAAGGACAAAGAATCCAGTGAAATTTTTTAAAAGCTTTATCTGAAAACTACCTTGAGCAGTTAAACAGAGAACCAACTCGTGGCGATAACATATTAGACCTTCTAGTGACAAACAGACCCGAACTATTTGAAACAGTTAACGCAGAACAGGGAATCAGTGATCATAAAGCGGTTACTGCAGCGATGATTTCAGCCGTAAATAGAAATATTAAAAAAGGTATGAAGATTTTTCTGGTTAGCAAAAGTGACAAAAATCAGATTTCAGAGTACCTGATGGCTCAACACAAAAGTTTTGTTTTAAGTACAGATGGTGTAGAGGATCAGTGGACAAAGTTCAAAACCATCGTACAATATGCGTTAGATGAGTATGTGCCAAGCAAGATCGTAAGAGATGGAAAGAAGCCAGCGTGGTACAACAACCGAGTTAGAAAACTGCTGCGGAAGCAAAGGGAACTTCACAGCAAACATAAACATAGCCAACACCTTGTAGACAAACAAAAATTACGCGAAGCGAAATGTAATGTGAGGAACGCCATGCGAGAGGCGTTAAATGAATTCGAAAGTAAAGTTCTATGTACTGACTTGGCAGAAAATCCTAAGAAATTTTGCTCTTATGTCAAAGCGGTAGGTGGATCAAAACAAAATGTCCAGACACTCTGTGTCCAAAAAGGTACTGAAGCAGAGGATGATGGACTAAAGGCCGAAATACTAAATGTCTTTTTCCAAAGCTGTTTCACAGAGGAAGACTGCCCTGTAGTTCCTTCTCTAGATTGTCCCACAGATGACAAAATGGTAGATATTGAAATAGATGACTGAGGGATAGAGAAACAATTAAAATCACTCAAAAGAGGAAAGGCCGCTGGACCTGATGGGATACCAGTTTAATTTTACACAGAGTATGTGAAGGAACTTGCCCCCATTCTTGCAGCAGTGTACCATAGGTCTCTACAAGAGCATACCGTTCCAAAGAATTGGAAAAGGGCACAGGTCATCCCTGTTTTCAAGAAGGGATGTCGAACAGATGTGCAGAACTATAGACCTATATCTCTAACGTCGATCAGTAGTAGAATTTTAGAACGTGTATTATGTTCGAGTATTATGATTTTTCTGTAAACTAGAAATCTACTCTGTAGGAATCAGCATGGGTTTTGAAAAAGACGATCGGGTGAAACCCAGCTCGCGCTATTCGTCCACGAGACTCAGAGGGCCATAGACAGGGGTTCCCACGTAGATG
Source organism: Schistocerca piceifrons (assembly GCF_021461385.2). Taxonomy (NCBI): domain Eukaryota; kingdom Metazoa; phylum Arthropoda; class Insecta; order Orthoptera; family Acrididae; genus Schistocerca; species Schistocerca piceifrons. The sequence goes on from NC_060138.1 coordinate 13,154,793, forward strand.
CTGTGTTTCTTGACTTCCGCAAGGCGTTCTATACAGTTCCCCGCAATCGTTTAATGGACAAAGTAAGAGCATATGGACTATCAGACCAATTATGTGATTGGATTGAAGAGTTGCTAGATAACAGAACGCAGCATGTCATTCTCAATGGAGAGAAGTCTTACGAAGTAAGAGTGATTTCAGGTGTGCTGCAGGGGAGTGTCGTAGGACCGTTGCTATTCACAATATACATAAATGACCTTGTGAATGACATCGGAAGTTCACTGAGGCTTTTTGCGGATGATGCTGTGGTATATCGAGAGGTTGCAACATTGGAAAATTGTACTGAAATGCAGGATGATCTGCACCGAATTGATGCATGGTGCAGGGAATGACAATTGAATCTCAATGTAGACAAGTGTAATGTACTGCGAATACATAGAAAGAAAGATCCCATATCATTTAGCTACAATATAGCAGGTCAGCAATTGGAAGCAGTTAATTCCATAAATTATCTGGGAGTATGCATTAGGAGTGATTTAAAATGGAATGATCATATAAAGTTGATCGTCGGTAAATCAGATGTCAGACTGAGATTCATTGAAAGAATCCTAAGGAAATGCAATCCGAAAACAAAGGAATTAGGTTACAGTACACTTGTTCGCCCACTGTTTGAATACTGCTCAGCAGTGTGGGGTCCGTATCAGATAGGGTTGATAGAAGAGATAGAGAAGATCCAACAGAGAGCAGCATGCTTCGTTATAGGATCATTTAGTAATCATGAAAGCATTACGGAGATGTTAGATAAACTCCAGTGGAAGATTCTGCGGGAGAGACGCTCAGTAGCTCGGTACAGGCTTTTGTTGAAGTTTCGAGAACATACCTTCACCGAGGAGTCAAGCAGTATATTGCTCCCTCCTACGTATATCTCGCGAAGAGACCATGAGGATAAAATGAGATAGATTAGAGCCCGCACAGAGGCATACCGACAATCCTTCTTTCCACGAACAATACGAGACTGGAATAGAAGGGAGAACCAATAGAGGTACTCAAGGTACCCTACACCGTCAGGTGGCTTGAGGAGTATGGATGTAGATGTAGATGTAGACCAAAAAATGATTTTCTTGTAATGAAGACACTAAAGTGGGGGTCAGTCATGCTGTTATTGCTTTTAGTGATGGCAACATTGGTAGCGTGAAAGTGCTACAACATATGGGAATTAATTCTGGAGCAAACTGCATCAGAGAATTTGAATGGATGGACAAGGTTTGCACTGGTAAAGCAGAGTATGCAGCACAGTTGGCCACTACGGAGTCCAGAAAGAAGAAAACAAGAAAAAACTTAAAAAAGATCAAGAGGATGATATACAGTATGGTGCAGGGTGCTTCTGAGTGACTAAAAATAAAATGTTAAGCATATATTGAGTTACAGTCTATTAAAACTTTAAAAACTCTTCCTGAAAATTTACATTTTCTCTTGCATTTTTCCCTAAATCTCAGAAACTACTTCGAGTAGCGAATTCAAATTTTCAGGGAGTAATAACATACATATCCTGACTCTTCTGAACTAAAAGAAGAACATAATGTTATGTATAAATAAAATGATTTAGAATAACATACAAAAAAGTACACAAAATTTTAACTGTGTAATTAAAAAATTGTATTTCCAAAAGCAGTGGCTGAAATGCAATTATTGTAAGACTCAGAACATATACACTCCTGGAAATGGAAAAAAGAACACATTGACACCGGTGTGTCAGACCCACCATACTTGCTCCGGACACTGCGAGAGGGCTGTACAAGCAATGATCACACGCACGGCACAGCGGACACACCAGGAACCGCGGTGTTGGCCGTCGAATGGCGCTAGCTGCGCAGCATTTGTGCACCGCCGCCGTCAGTGTCAGCCAGTTTGCCGTGGCAAACGGAGCTCCATCGCAGTCTTTAACACTGGTAGCATGCCGCGACAGCGTGGACGTGAAGCGTATGTGCGGTTGACGGACTTTGTGCGAGGGCGTATAGTGGGCATGCGGGAGGCCGGATGGACGTACCGCTGAATTGCTCAACACGTGGGGCGTGAGGTCTCCACAGTACATCGATGTTGTCGCCAGTGGTCGGAGGAAGGTGCACGTGCCCGTCGACCTGGGACCGGACCGCAGCGACGCACGGATGCACGCCAAGACCGTAGGATCCTGCACAGTGCCGTAGGGGACCGCACCGCCACTTCCCAGCAAATTAGGGACACTGTTGCTCCTGGGGTATCGGCGAGGACCATTCGCAACTGTCTCCATGAAGCTGGGCTACGGTCTCGCACACCGTTAGGCCGTCTTCCGCTCACGCCCCAACATCGTGCAGCCCGCCTCCAGTGGTGTCGCGACAGGCGTGAATGGAAGGACGAATGGAGACGTGTCGTCTTCAGCGATGAGAGTCGCTTCTGCCTTGGTGCCAATGATGGTCGTATGCGTGTTTGGCGCCGTGCAGGTGAGCGCCACAATCAGGACTGCATACGACCGAGGCACACAGGGCCAACACCCGGCATCATGGTGTGGGGAGCGATCTCCTACACTGGCCGTGCACCACTGGTGATCGTCGAGGGGACACTGAATAGTGCACGGTACATCCAAACCGTCATCGAACCCATCGTTCTACCATTCCTAGACCGGCAAGGCAACTTGCTGTTCCAACAGGACAATGCACGTCCGCATGTATCCCGTGCCACCCAACGTGCTCTAGAAGGTGTAAGTCAATTACCCTGGCCAGCAAGATCTCCGGATCTGTCCCCCATTGAGCATGTTTGGGACTGGATGAAGCGTCGTCTCACGCGGTCTGCACGTCCAGCACGAACGCTGGTCCAACTGAGGCGCCAGGTGGAAATGGCATGGCAAGCCGTTCCACAGGACTACATCCAGCATCTCTACGATCGTCTCCATGGGAGAATAGCAGCCTGCATTGCTGCGAAAGGTGGATATACACTGTACTAGTGCCGACATTGTGCATGCTCTGTTGCCTGTGTCTATGTGCCTGTGGTTCTGTCAGTGTGATCATGTGATGTATCTGACCCCAGGAATGTGTCAATAAAGTTTCACCTTCCTGGGACAATGAATTCACGGTGTTCTTATTTCAATTTCCAGGAGTGTAGTTTAATGTCCTGTAAAAGTTTCTTGTCAATGGCTACAGTTGTTCCTGAAATACGGGGAAGTTAAGTCACTAAATTTAACATTGTCAGGATAGGGCGTTCAAACTCCCCTTAATGCACGTTTTCTCCTTCCTCCACTTGGTGAGCAACACATTTATAGTATTTTCACAACAGCAGTAGCTATTTTCTTACAATTTCTTTTTGCAGGCATACCATGTCCCGGGCTTCAAGGGATGCGTGGGATTTATTACCTCAATGAGTGAACACTTCTGTGGCACGTGCAACCATTTGCGGATAACAGCTGATGGCAATTTGGAGGTGTGTCTCTTTGGGAATTCAGAGATATCTCTCAGGTGAGTGATGAAACATAGAATAATCATGTCCAAGTGAAAATTCATGCGAGGAAACCATAAAATTACTAGAAGACTGACAGGCTGATCAGTATTTTACCTCCAGGAGGTGAAATTCCAAAACTTCTTATAGACACATTCGTTCCTCTTGTCCTCACATTAGTCGTGGAGTCCGAGTGACCTTTCAGACCATCAGGAACTTATCCCTCTCTCCTCTCTCATGAAGGAACTGATAGTTCCAAAAGCTGAGTATAAAATAATACTTTCAAACTGTTTGCCATGCACATTAGGTATGTGGTTGGTATATGGAAGAGATAAACTGCAGTTAAACCCAGCAGGTATGAAATGAGTTATCTTTTCTTGAAGTTTTCAGCTTGCACCCTCCTCCCTCCCAGACATACAAACCAGATACCTCTAGCTAAATAATTTGTGAGTATATATAATTTGCCTCTGTCAACATCATGTTACACTAACCTATTTGTGAGATTAAATTAAAGGAAAGTAATCAGGACTGGAAATTATGTAAAGACATTTTTAGCTATGTCCCTAGGTTTTAATAAAGTTAACACAGTATTTCTGTCCATGTGATGGTAACTATGATTTGCCAGCCACCGTTGCCGAGCGGTTCTAGGCACTTCAGTCCAGAACCGCGCGACTGCTATGGTCGCAGGTTTGAATCCTGCCTTGGCTCAGATGTTAAGTCCCATAGTGCCCAGAGCCATTTGAACTGTGATTCATGATTATCAGAGTCTATATGTTCCAAATAAAAATTGGAACTTCATGTGTATAAATGTACAAATTATTAGACAATGGGACCAACAACTGACACTTTTAAATTGATGACTAGACTAAGAGATTAATAATAGGAAAAATACTGCAAGATACTTGGCGATAAGTTTGTTTCAGGACAAGGTAAGGGGGGTGGGGGGTGGGAAGAATCAGCTCTCTCTTTGTGAGCATACCAGAAATCCTTTATCAACCCAAGGTAAAATAAGATATAAAAATACAGGGCCAAACAACTAATTTAAGTATCTTAAAAACCAAATGACTAATAAAATTGGAAGCTAAGAAAAGTAAGTTCGTAGTAAGTAGGGTGAAACACAGGGGGCTGCAATTTATTGACATTGTTGTTTGACTTGTCTATCAAAGAAAAAAGAAATGGATCAAAACAAAATAAAAGTGAGAATGGAAATGTATCAGAAGCAGATAGGAATAAGCAAGGAACATATTCTTTAATAAATAAAAAAAAAAGAAACTGACATGTGAGGCAGATGTTCCTACAATTTTATGTTCAAAGCACAGCAGTCTGTGAAAGCAAAATATTTATGACATTGAAAAAAGAAAATCAGTGAGTGAAAAGTGTGTGTAGGTGAATTGTGGTGAAAGACTGGATATTGGAACTTCTGTTAGGCTGCCCAGTATTAGTTAACTTGGTAGTAAAGGAGCAAGTTTGCAAGGGCAGATAACTGTTTGGCTACGTAAAATAGAGTGGGAGTATGGAAAAGCTAGTCCAAGATAGGATGAAAAAGATAACAGCAACTTAAAAAATGAATTGATAAGTTACCATGAACCCCATTCCAATCTAGTGAATGCAGTGGTTGACACTATCTTGTGACATTCGCCTATAAGGCTCAAACAATAATTGCTAAATAAAAATACAAAATGTTGACAAGACTGTATCTAAGCTGTCACTCTCTTTTGAAACAAGGGTGTTTAAACCAACAAACACGCAGGAAAGCAGGGACAACTCGCACACTAGAGAAGGATGGGCAGTATCATTGAAGGAGTGAGCATAAACCGTGTGGAATATGTGTGGTACAAGAAATGATAGTAAGAAAAAAAAGAAGAAGAAGAAGAAGAGGAAAAATGTTGATCTGGAAACAAGGAAATAAAAATTTGCCACGTGAAGAGACAAAATGGTACTGTGCTGATGAGTGTGTACAAGTGGTGATATACAATATACATTGATAAAGGAACTCTGCATTGGGCCCAGAAGACCACGCAATGCTCTTCGAGAGATGTCCTCTACTATATATCTATGGAGAGTTAGGGGATCAGTATACAACTCTCCAGGCTGTTATCAACTTCCAGAAGTTGAAGACACTACTTCTCACTTGAGTAGCTCCTCAGCTGGAACTACAAGCAGAGTGTACCCTATTCCAGTCTGTCCACCGAGCAGAATTTCCCTGCTCTACAAGGAATTGAACCTGATCCCTTTCTATGGCACGCCTGTGGCATACTGACTGCATAGCTGTGGCAAGAGTCATAATATACACTTGTGAACAATTGAGTTATAACTATTCTGTTTATTGGGGAGAGAGTATGTATATTTCCAACGTGAATGAAATAGTTTAGTGTATCGTAACTGGAATGTATTCAGACCTCGTACTTGTGTGAGAGCGCAGTGTCTTAGACACTTGTAGTGTTTGTCTTAGCATGAACTAACCGGTGAGCCTTACTTTCTAGTATTTTTAATTATATATCATTACTGGTGCCTCTGGCACTTATGTGTTGCAATAGCAATAGCTTGCAATAGCAAACATTGAGTCAACCATGGTTTTTGGATTAGAAGTAGAGGTCAGCTGGGTTGACAGTGGGAATAGAGTGATGGGAAGTGGACAATAAGCAGTTATATTGAAGGGTGCATTATTTGATATGTTAAGGTTAATTACAAAACGTGGATTGGAGAATTTTTCACGTTGAGCAGAAGTAAGTTTACAGGACCAGATGTCAAATTACACATGATCAGTGTGAATCCCTATAGTCAGCATGAACACTGGCACACAGAATAATTTATAGGTAGTCTTGCTGTATATAAAAAATCAGATTTGTGCTGAACTGTCATGAACAAACTGTCACTTCTCTGGAATAAATAGACTCTGATTTGTTAATTACATCTGTGTAAATGAAAAATATAGGAAAACATAGATTGCTGCTTACTGTAAAGGAGACATGTTACATTGTAGACAAGCACAATTAAAGAGGCACTTACATAAAGCTTTCGGGCACAGCCTTCATCAGCAAAAGAGATACAGAGAAACACACACATTCATACACACAGGCAAGCACATGTCACACACATATGACTGTCAACTCCAGCAGCTTGCCCCTAGCTGCTGGACTTGGGAGTTTTTTTTTTTTTTCTCTGTGTGTGTGTGTGTGCGTGCATGCGTGCGCGCGCGGTAGGTTTGCTTGTGTGTTGTGCCTGTGTGCAACTTTGTTTTCTTTACGGTAAATAGTGATCTATCTTTCCCTGCACTGTTGATATTCCTACCTGGAATTTCCATTGTTTAATCAGTGTAAATAAGAAGGACACAGTTACATATATTCTGTCACTTGAAGACTAATACATGAAGTCAGTGGACATTATTTTTTATTGCAGGGGATCTTTGTCACCACTAATTATTAATTTTGTGTTCCAGTTAATTAGACATGGTTTCATCCTTTCCTGGATGTGCTCTTTTTGTTAAATCTTCCTTCAAAAGATCTGATTTACTTCAAATTAATAAACCTGAGTATTCTGAAAAAGGAGGTGCAGCTTACAGCTGCAGTGTGACAGTTGATCACAGGGTGATTTTATCACTGCCATATCGTGGGTACCCATGGCTCGAGACACTTATTCTATAAGGGTGTGTAGTCATTGGGCTTTCTTGTACCACAGTGTCAAAGGTGTACTGTGAGCAGATTTATTCAAGGAAAATACTACCACAGTCAGCAGAGTGAACTGCTATGGGCAACAGGATATCATTGACAGGGGTTACCACTGACTAGCATGGCTTCAGCAGCGAACAGGTGGGCCACAATGTAGCAAATGACTCACCAACTCAGTGACAGTCAATAAACAGTAACCATTCATGCCACTGGGAACTGTCACCTCTTTGTGGGATACAAACATGCAATCTGCACACTGCTCGTCACACTTACAAAGATTAGCATTGGTTCGGAACAGCACCAGGGGATGCTCGAAGCATGCAGGAAGGTCGTCTGTCTGATGATTTGCGGTACATATTGCCAAGGTGGCAGGGAGTAAAATAAGGAGTGATCAAAAAACTTCCATTTGAAGGCTGCATAGTTCAGATCAGTATGCCACACACACACACACACACACACACACACACACACACACACACACACACATACATACCCATCCGCATATGCCCTGCTTGTGTCTGTATATGTGCGGATGGATATATGTGTGTGTGTGTGTGTGTGCGAGTGTATACCTGTCCTTTTTCCCCCCTAAGGTAAATCTTTCCACTCCCAGGATTGGAATGACTCCTTACCCTCTCCCTTAAAACCCACATCCTTTCGTCTTTCCCTCTCCTTCCCCCTTTCCTGATGAAGCAACTGTGGGTTGCGAAAGCTTGAATTTTGTGTGTGTGTTTGTTTGTGTGTCTATCAACATACCAACGCTTTCGTTTGGTAAGTTACATCCTCTTTGTTTTTAGATATATTTTTCCCATTTGGAATGTTTCCCTGTATTATATTATATATCAGTGCTTTCCTCTCCCACTACTATCCTGCAGACCTTGTCCACAAACAGATCTCCCAAGCAATACATTCCTCCCCACCCAACAACAATGTTACTACCCCCAGACCACACAGAAGCATCCCCCTTGTCACCCAATATTATCCTGGCCTCGAATACATCAACTAATTACTCCGCCACGGATATGAATTTCTCAAGTCAAGCCCTGAAATGAGATCATCCCTTGACAATATTCTCCCCACACCACCCAGAGTTGCCTTTTGCCGACCCCCTAACCTCCGTAACATCCTTGTCAAACCCTACAATATTCCCAGACCACCTTCTCTACCCAGCGGTTCCTACCCCTGTAACCGACCACGATGCAAAACCTGCCCCATGCATCCCCCCACAACCAACTACTCCAGCCCCGCTACTGGTAAAACATACACAACTCAAGGCAGGGCCACATGTGAGACAACACGTCATTTATCAGCTGACATGCCTGCACTGCACAGCCTTTTACATTGGTATGACGACAACTAAACTGGCTGAGCGCATGAATGGGCACAGACAAACTGTCCGCCTAGGAGATGTCCAATACCCAGTAGCGGAGCATGCTCTCCAGCATAATTCTAGGGACCTAGGAACCTGCTACACCATATGTGCCATTTGGCTTCTCCCACCCAACACCAGTACCTCGGAACTGCGGAGATGGGAACTTGCACTCCAACACATCCTTTCATCCCGCCATCCCCCTGGACTGAACCTACGTTAACCAACCTCACTCCCATTTACTCTTTAGTCTTCTCCTCTTTCCCTTTCCTCTTTAGCCATTCATGCATCTTTTCATCCTACATAGTTGCGTTTATCTTCCTACTATGTGCCTCTTTACTTCTGTATTCACCCTCCTTGGTTTGAAGCTGGCACAGTAATTACAGTAGAATATCTTTGGCTTCCCTCTGACATCCATGCCTCCATCTTTGCTACCCTCCCTGTTTACCTTTCCCCTGTTGCTTCATAACCTGGGTTGTGAATAACTGAATCCATTATCCCTTCTTCCCCTTTTTTCCCCTCTCTCCTCCCTGATGAAGGAACGAAGTTCCGAAAGCTAGGATACGTCAATTTTCTGTTCTGTTTTGTGTATCTATCGGATGTACTGAGCTGAGGTAAGTACTGGTCAGGCCCTCTATCTCTTTGTTAGTATTTGTTTCGTATATATAAACACACACACACACACAGACAGGGTGATGCGTATTAACATTTAAAAACCTCCAAAGCACTGTAGATGACCCTGAGACAAGTAATTTAATACAAGACACATGGGATCACAAATGTTGGATACGATACAAATGTTGGGAAATGTGTCAAAAGCGAATGACAAATGTCACCAGATGACGTACCTTGCCATGCTTGCAGTGGTTGAGCCTCTCGGTCTGTCACACTTGATCATCCCAACCCAAGTCAAGTATTCATATCATTGTGGCTACAGACACACGTGTGCGACTTTAGTGATAGTGTTTAGGATTTGAGTCTTGCATCTGGCAGGCAGTATTTTTTCATTGTGTTAAACAATTATGTATTTATATTGAAGTTTATTATTTTATTTACCGGTCTTGCAGTTTCCTTGATTTCTTGCAAAGTACAGTACAATGAAAATCTACCACATTGCATAACAAGTAGATGAGTATAAACTTCAGAATAGCATCATCGCCATTAAATGACCTATGTTTTCTTTACTAACTAATGTCTGTAAACAAAAAGAGAAGGGACAGAAGCAAAAAACACAAAGTCAGAACTGCTTTTGCTTGATTACAGCAGGGACAATAATTTTGTAACATCTACATTTACAACAGATCATATTTACAAAATGTTTTCGAAATTTGCTCTGTTTGCTCAAATGAAAGTATTGCACTGCTCAATCATTCCTTTACACTCAACCCCAACTGCTGCACATGCTGTGGGGTATGTCATCTGGTTACGTCATATGTTCAGTGTTTCTCACCAATTTTGGGGGTATTTTGAAATGTACAAAAAGGCAAATGCAGAAAGTTATCACATTTTGCTGCACATTACCTGCCTCACAGAAAAATAAAGTATACAAATCTTCTCAGATTTGCCACTGAATTATTTTGTGCAAGCCTCACAATATTTCACCAACACAACTGTTCATCATCTTCAGGTAGTGGTGGGTCCTGTCATCACTGCTGCAAGATGTGGCTGGTGATATTCGCACAGCAGAATTGAAATTTGTCAGGCTAGAAGCAGGAGTACGAATGTGTGGACAGGCACTCCCAGTTGGATGGAAATTCCATTCATAGTAGCCTTCTGCTTATGTGTTGTGGGCAATGACTGCACTTCTGGACACTCGTGTGGTTAAAAGCTGAATTAACTCTCTGCAAGGTGCTGCATCAGGTCATACATCGGAGGATCTGGTTTCTACCGTTTTAATTTCATGGCAGTCAGTGCTGGATTCTAGGAAGTGCTTAATCAAAATTCCATATTCCTGTTGGTAAGATTGCCCATCGTATGGATACATGCCTCATTCTTAAAAACACAATCCTAGAGTGATGATGCTGAGGATAAAATTTCAGTCCTCTTGGGAAACGTGTGGTGCCCTGTATTCAGGCAGTGCTCTGCTACCACTAATTTACTGGGTGGCATTTTTGTCAGCGCTGTTGAACACAGTGTTCTTGCACAATGTGAGGTGTCTGCCCTATATAAGATTTCCCATAATGGCATCAGATCTTATATATGATCTGTGTTTTCTAAGGTCAAGATTGTCTTTAACTGAACACAAACAATTCCTTAGTTTTGCTGGTAGATGAAAAACACACTTGATTCTGTTTCTCTTAGCGATTCTTCCTATTTTTGAAAACATGCCACTGAAATATGGCAAAAAAGCCATTTGCAGTGCTTGTCTAAGTATCTTCATTTACATCCCTACAGTGAACTTGCTTTGCTCAGAACACATTTCAAATCTGTTTACAAGAATAAACATTCTGCTGGAACACTGTTCCTAGGTGTTACAGTTCACCAGGCAGACTGTCGGTATCTGAGATCACGTGTGCTCTATGTGCCAGGGAGTGTAAGACACTACCACATTGTGCAGGGTGACGGCAACTTTTGGATCGCAAATATAACTCTGCGTGTATCAGTTTTCAGTAGAGACTATGCCCCAGTGTTCTGTCAGCTTTTCTTCTAACCGTGACATCCAGGGATGGTAAGCTGCTATCTTTTTGTACTTCCACAGTGAACTGAATATTCAGATGGAGCGAGTGCAAATGCTGCAGGAACATAGGTAGTGTCTGTATTATGTGGGCCACACCACAAATGTCTCTTCAGCATTCTGCCAGAAGGAGGAATGTTGGATATTTACTAAGGGAAATAGAGGATCTCCCATGGGAACACTGTCCACTTGATCAAAGTAGTTTGTGTTACATAAGAAATAGGATGAGGTATGCACATGTTTAAACAGCACCACAATTTCTTTCTCAAACTTGCTGCTAATAACCTCTAATGAAGGCTGCAGGGGCACTTTTGTAAGTAATGATATAACATTTGAGCTAACTAAAAGATCTGAAAGTTCTAGTTTAAGCATCTTCAGGTATTCTATGAAATCCTCTGAATTCTAAATATGATGGTCATAGTCATCCACATGATAAATTTCAAAGCTGTACCGTGGAAATTGCCAGTTGCATCTTGCAGCAGTGATGGTGGAAATCACCACCACCTGAAGATGCCAAAACGTTGTGTCACTGAAATATTGAGGGAGGGACTTGCATAATGTTATCTGGTGGGGAACCCAAAGTGTTTTTGCAACAGATCTATCAGGCAAGCCTGAAAATTCACATATACTCCAAGCAGTAAGTACCTGTTGTAAAATGGTCACATTAGTGAGCTTGGCAATTAATTAACAGTTTATCAATAAATTTGTCTTCATTTTGCAAGAAATTGTGCTGTGTTCCACTACTCCCTCTTCAACAAAACTAATGTCAGTTTCTGCTCCACCTCTTCACCCCGAGATCCTATGTATACTCTTGAGCATTTGTGTAAGATACCTGTTTATTTACAAAAATAAAAGTAACTTCTATCATGACTTTCCCATTTTGTCCAGTGGGTTTGTTATCCTGCTGTTGCCTACTGCAGACTACAAGATTACTGTTGAAGATTTCTGCAAAGTTTTTCTTCCTTTTTAGTGTACCAACATTTCACTGTGTGGTAATTGCCTGGTACTGTTTAACGGGTGTTTTAACTGTTGTGTCAGAGATGCAATACGAAGCAAATGCAGTGAGGATGACTTGCTTGCCATGATTGGGGCAGGAGTGAGTAGAAAGAAGAAACAACATGCAGGTAAGATACATTACAGCAAATGTAACTCTATAGATAGAAAGAAAATTTCTGCTTAACAAGTCATAGCAAACATAAGAGCAAAATAGAACGAAAAACAACAGTGATAGATCCTGTGTTTTTTGTGTAAAATTGGATTTAATTTTTTATTTAGTATTCATTCTGATTAATGCCCATTGGTCAACAGTACATTTCAGCCCTAGAATTTGGTTCTGCAAGGTCCACCAGATAACCATATATGGCTGTTGTAACTCCTTTATTGGACTTCAGAAGTTTTCCAGCAACAAATCTTTCTTTCTTTCTTTCTTTCTTTCTTTTTTTTTCTTTTTTTTAAAAAAAAGCTAAAATGCAGAAAACATCATAAAGGAAACACTCACAGAAAAGCATCAGTGTCCTTGAAACAATGGAAACTCCAGTAGGAATATCAACAATGTTGGAAAAGACAGATTACTACTTACTGATGAAGGCTGTGGCTGAAAGCTTTATGTAAGTGTCTTTTAATTCTGCCCATCTGCAGCCTAAGGTATCTTCTTTATGGTAAGTAACAGTCTGTCTTTTCCTTCATTATTCATTAGTGTTCTTTGTTTTTATTGCTGTTTAGCAAGCATTGTGTGGTATATAAGGGATGCGAATAGCGTCAGATGTTGAATCATCATTCTGGAGGACATGAAGGTGCTGCATATTGGTGTGAGACAGCATTATCTGATGAGAGTTTGAAAGAAACCTCATTGTGGATGTCCATTTGGTCGCCTGGTTAAACCTTGCAACATCTGTATTTTTGGAGTATTTGGATCTGACAGTGGCCTGATGTTGGAAAGTAAGGGCATACTCATCATCAATGTTCCAGTTGACTACATCAGACCACTACAAGGGAAAAAGAGCTTCACACTTTGCAGAGAATTGATGCTGGTGAGCCACCCACAGAAGTTGCTGCAGAGTAGGAGTACAATTACTGATCGGAAGACAAATCGATCAGGAATTGAAAAATTTTGTTCCATCCAAACATTGGGCAGTGCAGTGAAATCTTGAAAAACAATGAGAAAAGGTGCACATCCTCAGTTAGAAGAGGCATTATTTTTGTGGCACGAATAAATAAGAGCCAAAGGTGTGTCAGTTTCAGGTTCTCTACTTTGTCAAAATGAGCTGATGAGCTGATTGAAGGAAAGAAGCAAGAATTCCTCGGAAGTAATGGCCGGCAGGATCGTTTCAAGAAGCGGCATGGCATCCATGAAATTGCCATCAGTGCCAAATTATTATCTGGGGATGAAGCTGCTATGCTGATTTTAAGAAGAAACTGCACACAATCATTGACAAAGGAGGTTATACTGGCAATCAACTTTACAAATGTGATGAAATTGGGTTGAATTACAAAATCCTGCTAACGAAAACCCTTGCCTCTAAAGAAGAAGAAATGGCTTCCGGATCCAAAAAAATCAAAGATATATTTACTGTCCTCGCTTGCAGTAATGCCACTGGCAATCATAAACTGTGTCTTACTTTAATTGGCAAATCTAAAACACCAAGAGCATTTAGACACCAACCAACCAGCTTTGCCACTGAGGTACACGAATCAGTCTTACGGCATGTATGAACAGTGCCATCTTCAGAGAGTGGCTCCAGGCAGAGTTTGTTCCAGCTGTAGTAAATTACATGGCAGGAAATGGACTTCCTTGAAAAGCGCTACTTCTTGTGGACAATGCTCCTTCTCACCCAGGTTATCTGCAAGATGGGGATATCAAAGCTGTATTTCTCCCACAAAATGTCACATCTCTATGCCAACCGATGGACCAAGGTATTCTTGAGGCGATGGAAAAACATTACAGACGCAAGATGCTGGAATACTTAATAGGTGTGATTGATGCTGCAGATGATTTTGTGGAAGCTCTTAAAAAATCGATGTTTTAAGTGTCATTAATTGATTGCTGAAGCTTGGCGTCTAATTCCTCCACTTCCTCTTGTTAGGTCTTGGAAAAAACTCTTAGATCGTATGGCAACCTAAGTGGTGGGAAGGAGGAGTCAACACCGAAACTCAAGCTGACATAATTTTGGTGAATTTACTGGAGAAGCTGGTTGTAAAGACACACACTTCGAAGACATTGAAGAGTGGATGGAAAATGGCATTTTTTCATGTGACTGAGGATGAAATCGTCCAAATTGTGACTGATCATAAAGCGTCAGAAGACTATGTTTCTGATGATGAATCAGAGAAAAATATTCCTCACACATTCTGTTACAAAGTGATCCAAACTGCCCTGGAGTACATCGGCCAACAGGAGGAGACGATTTATCCTGAAATAGTTTGATTTCAACGTTGGAGATGTATTGTTGCAGCAATAGTTTCTCAAGCAAAAAAACAAAAAAAAAAGACATTTGTGACTTCGTTACCAAAAAATAAACTCTAATGAAGCATCCTAGAACTTCTATGTCCATAACTTAAAAAGTTTTTTTTTTACTTTTCTTGAAAGTTCCTCTAGACAGACTTTTCGTTCCTTTGAGTAATCTCTAGATTTGTTTCATAATTTTGTTCAGTAGTTTATTTTTTATTCAAAAGAGTAGGTAATAAAATTAAAACTCCTGTTTTTTCCTGCTGCCAAATAAGGGAGATTTTTTCTGTAAGAATGCAAAATAAACAAGCTTTGTTATACAGCATTTAAAAACTTTGAGTTTTCAATCACAGTTTGGTGCCTTTTTAACATGTCAACACAATTTTTTCAGTAAAAAAGTGCAGGGTTATTTGCAACCATATCAGTAACATTTTACATACCCTACGCACGTGTTACGATCGTATTTCACAATATTGACGCAATTTGGAGTGTTCACATATGAAAACAGAGGGACTTTGATTTATCTGAAATTTTCGTTATCAGAACCAGCCACCGTCCCGATCATTTCGGATAAACAGGAGTTCACTGTAACAGACTCCTTGCAACATGCTGTGTCATGCAGCTAGGAGCAGCCAGACTATGGAATTGCCGTCCTGCGCATAGGCTGCCATTAACACCCAAGCAAATGACTGCATGTGAAGTGGTACCATGATCGAGAAGTACGGACTGCTAATGAATGGTGTCACATTATGTTCACTAATGAGTCCCAGTCCTGCACTGCTCCAAATGACTATCGTGGAGAAGTTTGACAGTGACCCGGGGAGATGGGGAGAGGTCCCATTCTTCCACATTTTGGGGGAGGGGGGGGCGGTCACAAAGGAGTCCCATGGTGTGGGGAGCCATTGGGTATGACTTCAGGTCACGGCTTGTAATGGCCGAGAGAACTCTCATGGTACAGCAGTGTGTAATAGTATTGTGGTGCTATTTTTCAACAGGCCAGCGCTTGTCCACATGTAGTATGTGTCTCTTTAAATTGTCTGCGTGATGCTGATATACTCCTGTGGGCAGGAAAATCCCCATATCTGTCCCCGATAGAACATTATGGGACCAACATGGACGTCAACTCCATCCCACTGCCTGTATCCATGATTGCAATGTCCAGTTACAACAGTTGTGGATCACCTTTCTCAGGAGGGTATGCAGCAGCTTTACGACATCCTCCCGCACTGTCCAGGCGAGACAGGGTGCATTGCTGTATTGATAAGTGGGCTCAAACTGATAAGTTCTGTATAAATTTGACTCTGTTTTGTTATCACTGAAATAACATCACATACGCTCTAAATTCGCTATGTTTCAATTTGTTTTCTCCCCACCTTCTGAGTGTCTCACTTTTTTTCAAGCAGTGTAATTTAAGACAGACATAAGAATATGAAAATGGGATGGCATATCACATTGCTATTCAACTATACCCCTAACAAAATTGTAAGATAATGGAGAAGAGGAGGTGCACTATTACACTGACTAGAACGTAAACTTAAAGATAGAATTATATTGTGTAACCTATACCGATGACATAATACTAATTGACAAAAACATCACTGATGTGCTAAAGCAATTTGAAATATTAAGGGAGCAAGCTAGGAAAATTGGACTACTAATTTCACCTGGAGAAAAAATTCTTGGCTGATACCAAAATGGCACTGGGTGAACTTATATAGGCAATGACATAGTATTCGGTGTTAAAGAGTTTAAATAGTTAGGTGAAAAAGACCACTGAACATCATAATGAAAAGAAGGCCATAGAATCCAGACTTCAGAAAATACATACTGTCTCTCAGTTAACTAAAAGTATTTTTCCTGGAACTCTAAAATCTAACATTGTACAACAGTGATCAAATTAGAATTTCTTTATGCATGAGAGAGACTCTTTGTCCAACACAAGACATGAAAACAGCAAGAATGTAAATTGTAGTAAAAATCTTAGGTCCAAGAATAAAAGATGGAATACATCACACAGAACCCAGTGTGAAATCTCCAGGCAAATTCCTAAAAACTCTTGTTACAATGTGTCTCCAAAGAATCCAACTTGTGGGACATACAGAAAGAATGTATCCAAACAGGCAACTCATTGGATTCCCACATACTTGAAAAATAAGATCCAACTGATGAAAACAAACAGGAAGAGACCTTAAGAAATTGGAATCACCACATTTACAGTATTCTGATGCAGTGATGAGTCACACAGAGTGCAGTTTCACAGTAGCTTGATCGATGCTTGTACTTGTGTGTGTAGTATATGCAGGTGTGTACAGCGTCTCTTCAGGTGTACTCATGATATGCTAATTTAGTGGCCGAGCAGTAAACCGGATCCCTACTTGGTTCCAGTGTGCTGTGCTAATTATTCTTCTTCACTTGACATTTAAGCTTGGAGCTGCAAGAGAGGGCATTTTCCAGATAATGCCACAAAAACAACAAATTCTCAGATATCAGTTTAACTTACACTCTTCAACATCATAGACAACATTTCAAATTTAATATGTTGCAGAACACTTATTTCATTGGCTAAGTTAAATTTTGAGTGTGACATGCTATTTCGTAAAAAATAGCAAACGGTAGACATGGATGTTATTGTGACTCTTTCCTAAGGCAACAGTTGTGTATTACACTTGTAGAAGTGCACTGCAACATAAAACAGTAGACCGTAAGTTCAAACAATGGAAACTCCAGGTTGGAATATCAGTAGTGTAGGAAACGATAGACTGCTAATTACCATAAAGATGGCACGTTAAAATGCAGACAGGCACAGTTAAGACACTTACACATAAGCTTTTGGCCACAACTTTTATCAGAAAAAGAAATAGAAATACACACCATTCATTCACACAAGCAAGCACACCTCACACACACATGACCGCCAACTCTGACAGCTCAGACCAGAATGCTAGTCTGTAAGTTTGCTACACAATAAAATAATTATTGTGAGCTACAAGAAAAATGGATTCAAAGAACTAAACTGCTTGAAGAAAAAAAAGGGAAGCTCCCTAAAGCAACATAGTTTCACGAGTGTGCATACCAGTGGAAAATTATGAGAGTTGCAACTCTCTGAAATGGATACAAAGGCCACCAGATTGCATTAGCTTTGTTTGTGTCTCGGATTGTTACCATGAATGGTAGGAGCTATAAGAGATGTGAAGAGTGTAAGATGTTGAGTGATCCCTGTGAAGGACACAGATGCCCTGTACTTCTGTGAGTCAGCATTATCAGTGCGTAACAAAATTTGAAGGGGCCTAGTTGTGTGTCTCCATTTGCCAGGCTGATTGAATTATGCAATATGCAGATTTGTGAGACATTCAGATGTGGTAGTGTCCCCATGTTGGACTGCTTGGGAACGTAAGGGCAGCATGCTTGTTAGCAAGCTTCCGGTTGACCGTGTCTGACGAGCCCATGGGAGAATTGCTGTAATGTACGCTGAGCACATTGTAACCCTTTCACACCTGCACCTGTCATGTGATCAGCAGTGAGTCACATTCTGCAAGACCCGCGATGACAGTTGTCAGTGAGTATGACAACGACATAAGGACAGGGCGTGTGGGGCAGCATTGGATATGACTTCAGGTCACTCTGACAGCACAGCAGTATGTCATGGACATCCTGCATCCTCATTTGCTACCTCCATGTCCAATGGAGTTACAAGAGACAGAGCAGTGAAAACATATCCAGTTGTTGACTCACAAAACGGTTTTGAGCTGTGACGCATGTAGTCTTAAGTGAATCATTCACACAAAAAGAAAAGAAGAAGAAGCTAAAGTCAGAATGTGAAAAAATTGGAGAATGGAATAGATATTTGAAGACTTCACACTTGAAACTCCCAGTTTTCCTATTGTGAAAGTGCCTTTATGACCATATGCATTTCACTGACGATAAACTTTTTTTTTCCCTCTGGGTCTTGGCTCCATATTTTTTCATCCAGTTGAGTCAGAATATTTGCATAGTATTTGTGAGGTATTGTTTCAGTCTTGCAAGCTAATCTAAAATACAAATCCCTTTTGCATCCTAGAAAACAATGACCACTCTTTCTCTCCGATGAAGTCACCTTGGCTATTTTTGTGCGACTGCTATTTCATTTCGGTCGTCTCTCTTCCAAGGGAACAGATTGGTGCATAGAATCAACTGTGTGTCAGATTGTCCCAAATTGTTTTTCACATTAGGTTGTAGTCAGCCTTCAACAGACATGCCACTCGCTTTCTGGTACGGCCACGGCATCAACTGTTTTGCACATCTTTTTAATTACTGATCTTGCAATATCACACTGTGTTCTTTCTCAGCATTTTCATATTTGATTGTAATTCTAGGAAGTTGTTCATGAGTCATCTTACAGAGACATATGCCACATATCAATTCAGCCACCCATTCCTTAACTGTTGACTACGAAGGAACTCCCCCCATGAACCATGGACCTTGCCGTTGGTGGGGAGGCTTGCGTGCCTCAGCGATACAGATGGCCGTACCGTAGGTGCAACCACAACGGAGGGGTATCTGTTGAGAGGCCAGACAAACATGTGGTTCCTGAAGAGGGGCAGCAGCCTTTTCAGTAGTTGCAGGGGCAACAGTCTGGATGATTGACTGATCTGGCCTTGTAACATTAACCAAAATGGCCTTGCTGTGCTAGTACTGCGAACGGCTGAAAGCAAGGGGAAACTACAGCCATAATTTTTCCCGAGGACATGCAGCTCTACAACTTGACTAGAAGAAGAGATCGGTTGGTAGGACATGTTTTGAGGATTCAAGGGATCACAAATTTACCATTGGAGGGCAGCATGGAGGGTAAAAATCGTAGAGGGAGACCAAGAGATGAATACACTAAGCAGATTCAGAAGGATGTAGGTTGCAGTAGGTACTGGGAGATGAAGAAGCTTGCACAGGATAGAGTAGCATGGAGAGCTGCATCAAACCAGTCTCAGGACTGAAGACCACAACAACAACAACAACATGAAGGAACTGACTCCTAATAAGTAAGATGATGCCTGTAGAAAAGTACAACAAAACAGTAATCTCAAAAAAGTTCAGGATAGACAGTACATTCTGTAGGACATATTAAAAATGATTGGTAAAAGAGACTTGGTGTATTAAATGCAGCTTTTGATTACATGATAACTGAATTGGATAGATAAACAATCTACTTGCTAAGTGGCGGCAGAACACACACATAAAAGAAGATTATAATTAAGCAAGCTTTCAGAGTCAGTAGCTCATTCTTCAGGCAGAAGGGTTGAAGTGGAAGGAAGAGGGGTGAAGGATAGGTCTAGGAAAAAGGGTAGATTTTGAGAAAGTTACCCAGAACCGCAGATCAGGGGAGACTTTCCAGATGGGATGAGAAGGAAAGACTGATTCCACATCTACATACATACTCCACTAGCCACCATATGGTGCATGGCAGAAGGTACCCTGTCTCACTACAATAGTCTGAATAAAATTACTTGATAGTTGACATCAATCACTTGCTGCAACAATGTTGCCACATTGGCTACCAGCTACCGTTTGGTTACAGGTGACAACAAACAAGCGGTTCACTTCACAAATTATGTTAAATGTTTAACACAGAGCAATTTTTCTAGTGGCTGGTGCAAGGTATGTCAGAAATGTTGGATACTCTGTCGACTATTGATTTAAAGTGTCCAGTGACTGAACTGGGGCAGACGACCAGTTTTGTATCCCTGACTGTAAACTTGTGTCCTAACCCAGCCGAGAAAATTGTGGTCAACAGTCTGCAGCAGTACTACTATCATGATCGCTTTGTTCATGGCGATTAAAGCTAACCCTTAAGGGTAAACTCAAGACAACAAAAACTCAATTTCAGGGCTGAAAGCAAATTGAAATTTCTCCATGTCATTTGTTACCTGTAACTATCCTTACACTAGCTGCATATGCTGACATGTTAGAAAGCAGTGAACAGCCCGTGTGGGCACTTGTTCGTGGATTATAGATGACTGAGGCAGATTCCAAATGAAGAAATAATGACAGGAAGACAAATAAGACCAAATAGAACAGTCAAAACAATGATGAAAAATGATGCAGCAAAGTATTAAAAATAAAAAAATACATTTAAACCAATTAATTGAATGAAAATAATAATCACACTCTTTTGGTTAGATTTAGAAATAAAAATTTTGCTACATTGATGAGATTCAAACCTATGACATGCTACACGTTAGATTAATCTGCCAACCATTGTGCTATGCCACAGCACTGCATGAAGTATTTATATATGTGAATGTAGTGACCCAGTTGTAACTATGAATTGTAACCTTCAAAATTTCAGTTTCACGCAGTGTAGTGAAAAGCTTATCTAATGTAAGATGATCTCTGTGAATATGATAACTATATGTATGATACTGAATTACACCTTGTGCTGAGTTATTCGGTAGTGTTTGGTTAGTGCTATGAATGAAATGTGTGTCTTTCATTAGCATTGTTAATGTGTGTTGTTTTTGGTGTAGTTATCGCGTGTCATGAAATACATAATAAAAGTGTCGGGCTTGTAATTCGGGATACAAATACATCAAGAAAGAATGCTGAACCAGGAATTGGAAGTGACTGGCCAATTTTGGTGGAGTTTGGCAACAGCAGACAGTTCAAGTGTGACGCTGACTACTCTTATTGGCATTTGAAGTGCCAACTATCAAGTAATTTTAATTCGACTGTAGTCAGTTCCTTTCCCGTTCCATCTGCCAGTCGAGTGAGGAAAAAGTGAATGTCTATATGCCTCTCTATGAGTCCTAATTTGTCGTCTCTTATCTTCGTGGTCTTTATGCGTAATGTATGTTGGTGCAAGCAGAATTGTTCTGCAGTCAGCACAGTGTTCCTCAAAATCCCTCCAGGGATTCCCATTTGAGTTCCAGAAACATCTCCATAATACTTGTATGTTGTGGTTTCAACCTACTGTTAACAAATCTAGTATCCTGCCTCTGAATTACCTCAAAGTCTTCTTTAATTCGACCCCTTGCGGATCCCAGAGACTCAAACTGTACTCAAGAAGAGATCACACTAGCACCCTATATGTGATGTCCATCACAGCTGAGCCACACTGCAGTAAAATCCACCCAACAAACGAAAGATGATTATTCGCCTTCCCTACCATGACCCTCACAAGTTTGTTCCATTTCATATCACATTGCAACATTATGTCCAGATATTGAAACAATGTGACTTCTTCATTCATGACACTACTAATGCTGGATTCTGGCATTATGGATTAGTTTTTCCAACTCATCTGCAGTAACTTATATTTTTCTACATTTAGGGTTAGCTGTCATTTATCACACCAACTGGGAACTTTGTCCAAGTCATCTTTTATCCTCCTAAACGATGACACCTTCCATACACCACAACATCATCAGCAAACAACCACAGATTACTGTCCACTTCGTCCATCAGATCAGTTATGCACATAGAAAATATGAGTAATAGCGCTCCTATCACGCATCTCTGGAACGATCCTAATGATACCCTAGTCACTAATGGACACTCACCGTCAGGATAATGTAGTGGGTTCTATTACTTCAGAAGTCTTTGAGCCACTCACATGTCTGGGAACCTATTCCATGTGCTTGTACCTTTGTTAAGAGTCTGCAGTGAGGCACTATGTCAAATGCTTCTCGGAAATCAAGAAATATGGAATCTGGGTTTGTGAATTTTGTGATGGCAAAGTTAGAGGAGCAATGTCTCTGCATTAAATTTTGTGTGAAACTCAAGAAAACCTTTACAGAGACACACCAAATGATGCAGGGAGCCTATAGCGATGAGTGCTTAAGCCATACTCGGTGTTACGTATTATTCACACGTTTTAAAAATGGCTTTACAAAAGTCAAAAATGATCCTTGTTCAGGACGCTCTTAGATGTCCCCTGATGACGCTTGTGTCAGGAACGTCAACGAAATTGTGTGTGCCAGTCGAAGATTCACTGTCTGAGAGATTGTAGAAGAATGTAACATTTCAATTGGATCATGTTATGAAATGACACAGCATCTTGGAATGCATTGTGTTGCCGCCAAGTTCATTCCACGGCTCATGAGTCAAGACCAAAAAAACTTTTTGGATCTCACAAATGAGAATGAGATGTTCCTTGCGAGAATAGTATGACCCTGCAGACTTCTTTTTATTTCCAAAGTTGAAAAGGATGAATTTTTGCAATGGTAGATGAGATAAAAGAAAATTCGCAGACGGCACTTTATGCGACCCAGCAAGAGGTGTGTCAAGACTGCTCCTGGAAGTGGAAATGATATTGGGAGCAGTGTATCAATTGTGGAGGAGAGTATTTCGAAGGAGACAATCCATAGTAACTAAAAGATAAGCATAGAAAATTTTGTGGACAAAGTTCTGGAATTTTTTGAACAGACGTCGTATGACAAAAGAGCATGCTGAGTTGCCCATGAGCGATGCTTTGTACTGATCTGTGGACATAAACTTATTGGTCTCTATGAAACTGATTAGATTCAAACCCAGAATATGTTCAAGAATTCTGCAGCAAACTGATGTTACGGGTATTGGTCTGTAATTTCGCGGGTCTGTTCTTTCGCCCTTCGTATATACAGGAGACGCCTCTGTATTTTTTTCCCGTTGCTTAGGTCTTTCTGCTGGGTGAGAGATTCACAATAAATACAAGCTAAGTAAGGGTCCAGTGCCATATAGCACTCTTTGTAAAACCAAATTGAGATTCCATCTGCAACTGGCGACTTATTTGTTTTTAATTATTTCACGTGTCAGGGATGCTTACGAGGGTGGCTTGAAAAGTTCTTGAAACAGAATAGAAAAAAAGTACTTATGTCACTGAAACTTTTTTGTTTTTCAATGTACCCTGCTTGTAGATTAATTCACTTGGTCCAACAGTGTTCCAATACCTTGATCCCACCTCGACAATGATTTTCCTCCAGGCCTACAGAATAGTTGTCAACTCAGGCTATCAATTCTTCATTTAAGTGAATCTTCATCCACAAAGAAAAATTTTCAGTTTAGGGAAGAGGCACGTGTGGCAACAATTCATACCTTAGTTTGTGTAAGTTTACCATGGCGTTGGCACATGCGTGCGAGCGTGCATTGGCTTGATGCTAGATGACGTTCTTCCTTATTAAACCTGGCCTTTTTTGCATATCTTTTGTTGCAATTTGTCCAGAAGGTTAGCATAGTATTCTCCACTAATTGTTTGCCCAGTGGGGAGATAATGTACAAACAGAATCCCCTTCTCATCCCAGAACACTGATGCCATGATCTTCCCCGCTGAAGGAATTTGGTGGTGCATCCCAGAACACTGACGCCATGTCCTTCCCCGCTGAAGGAGTTTGGCGGCGGAGATTCAGCATGTTTCCACTGCTTTGATTGTTGCTTTGTCTCTGGGGTATAGTAGTAAACCAAAGTTTCCTCGTGGTCACAAACCAGCACAAAAGATCTTGTTTGTTTCTCCTAAAACAGGCCAAACATTGTTGTGATATGTCCATTCTCATGCGTTTTTGACCCAGCGTCAAGAGTTGCGGCACCCATCTTGTGAATACCTTTCAGATGACATCTGGCGAGCGAGAGCAATTTCATGCACTCTAAATTGGTGATCCTCCTTGATAATTATGCGCACTTTTGCAATGATTTCTAGAGTAGTGACACATCTTGGCTGACCTATTCATGGATGATCATCATCTAAGCTCTCCTGACCAAATTTAAATTCATTTATCCACTTGGCAACAGTTGAAGACAAAGGAGCAGAGTCCCCTGGTGTATTCTGGAAATCGGCATGAATGTCCTTCGCTTTCATACCTTTCTTTATGAAGTACTTAATCACTGCTTGAATCTCGACCCGACCCCCCCCCCCCTCCCCCACCTGTCACGTACCGTCCCGTCTTTGCAGATCACTACACAGGAACAACAACAGAGCCGTGTCACTGCCACAGCTCTCTTCCAAGAGCACTGACATGGCACGTGTTTACAGGCAACAGTCCAACGAATATCATGTGAACAACTTGCGCTAGCACTGGCCTCTTGTGGTGATTGTTGTTAGGTGTCTTTGTGCTATTGTCAAATGACGGTATGTTTATATGATTCTCTTGCATGAATGATTTCTTAAATGCAAAATTTAAAACATTTATCTCCTACTGCCACACCAGACTGGTCAAGTGACTTGATGGAAACCTTTGACTCACTTAGTGATTTTACATAGGACAATAACTTCCCCTGCTTCTCAGCCAGATCTTTTGCTGAGGTATGACAGTGGTAGTAACCTTTCCTTGTTGCCATTTGGCATTCTCTTTTGAACCAAGAGTGCAGTAGCTTTTCCTTCCTCAGTATTTTCCGAATTTCATTGTTAAACCACAGTGGCTCTTTTGCATCCTTAATTCGTTTACTAGGTACAGACTTGTTGAGAGTGCAATTCACGATCTGTTTAAGCTTTGACCATAATCTCTCTACGTCCATCTTAACGGAACTAAGTGATGTCAGTTCTGTCTAAGTGAGATGCTAACATCTGCTTATCTGCTCTTTCTGGCATGAACATTTTCCTAGCCTTCTTGACTGATTTATTAATTTTTGTAACCTTAGTTGTTATGATGTTATCATGATTATTAATCCCCATCTCTATGCTGAAGTCATTGATGATATCTGGCCTGTTTGTAACTACAAGGTCTAAGATATTTCCATTGCATGTGGCGTGCCAAACTAGGTGCT
Organism: Schistocerca piceifrons; assembly: GCF_021461385.2. Classification (NCBI taxonomy): domain Eukaryota; kingdom Metazoa; phylum Arthropoda; class Insecta; order Orthoptera; family Acrididae; genus Schistocerca; species Schistocerca piceifrons. The sequence goes on from NC_060138.1 coordinate 13,180,097, forward strand.
CAAGACAATTTTCGAAAACCACATTCAAAAGTGCTTCACAAGATTGACTGCACCCCCTACCATCTATACTCAGTAGGCTAAATTCACCTCCAACTAGTATTGCAAGATCTAGGTATTTACGTGCTACTGTCTGTAGACTTTCTTTGAATGGCTCCAAAACTGTCATAGCAGAACCGGGTGGCTGATTAAAACATCCATTAATTAACGTGATTTCACGTAGACTTGTTATACGCAACCAGATAACTTCACTGTGACAATCAGCTTTGACCTCAATAGAGACAATGGACACTCCCTCTCCTACAGTGTCTAACCGGCCTTTCCGATATATATTCCATTAATCACTAAATATGTCAGAGCTTTCTACTCTGGGTTTCAGCCAGCTCTCAGTCTCTGAGAATAATTTGAGTGCGAGACTTTCCTGGATGGCAGTAAATTCGGAAACTGTGTTACAAGTACTTTGACAACTGATAAAATTTTGACAATCTACACTGGAGTGAATTCAAAAGATGAACCTCAACCAACATTGAATGTATCTTGGTGATAAAGAGCCCAAATAAATAAATTGATGATTTTATTCCATTTCATCTGATTGAATGAAACACACACAGCATAACTACTCAGAAAACAACTATAGTGCTGATTACATTTACTATCATACATGTAGCACTCTGAGAACATTTCACCTTGTCATAGTAGTCCTGTGTTTTGGAACTAGGCAGTGCTTCATTTCACAAAGCGAAAGGAATGGCTTGTGTGTGTGTGTGTGTGTGTGTGTAAAAAAAAAAAAGAAAAAAAAAAGAAGGGAGGAAATAGTGGTTGCTGGTGTTTTTAACACTATCATTCAAATTAGTTCTTACTGTGAACTTTGCAGCTAGGATATGTAAATGTTCTGAGACTGCTATTGATAATATCTTTATGAACAAATCTAGGGCAAAAAGTCATATCACAAAACCAATAGTAAATGGACTATCTGATCACGACGTGCAGCATCTTGTGTTAAATGTTGAAACTTGTCAGGATAAAAAAATATTAAATCTGAGTACAGGAGGATAATAAATAAGCCAGAAATTGAGGAATTCAGGAAATTCTTCAAAGATATGAACTGGAGAGATGTTTACCTGACTCAAATGGAAAATACGAAGCATTTATTAATAAAGTTACCTCCTCATTCGAAAATTGTTTTCCTCTAAAGATAACTCAAATCACACAGAAGTCAAAAGATAAACCATGGATTACACAAGGAATAAAGATATCATGTGGGGCAAAAAGGAGACTGTATCTACTATCTAGGAACATTTCTGATATTAGTATTGTAATGCATTACAAAGAATACTGCAAAATATTGAAGCAAGTAATCCAGAAATCGAAGTAGCTTTGTTAAGAGAAAAAGATAATTGTATCAGGCAACAAAATAAGAACTGTATGGGATATAGTGAAGACAGAGATAAGTGGGGCCAAAAAGGAAGTGGAACAGATAGCTCTAAAAGTAAATGAGACTTTGGTAACAAGTGCATGTAGTGTTGTAAATCTCTTAAGCAAGACTTAATTTTTGTTACTGACGGCTCGGGGTTATCAGGTTCGGTGAATGGTGCAATGGAGTATCTGGGACCAGTCTTTGAAGAACATCATGTAGAACCTCTTCCAGGAACTTTGAATTCCAACCATTGCTTCTCAATATACTTACTCCTTAATGAAATTTGTTGCAAGTTATATATCTATATTTCCAACAAATAGCTCAATACATATTATCAATATTAGGAATAAGAACAATCTACATAAAGACCTAAAATCACTTATGTTGGTCCAAAAGGGGGTCCAATATTCAGGAACACACATTTTCAATAAATTACCAGCAACCATTAAATACTTGGTTTTAGATAAAGCACAGTTTAAACAGAGTTTGAATGACTTTTTGATAGGCAATGCCTTCTACTCTATAGATGAATATCCTAACAGAGACTGTTAGGCCAGCGTAAGTAAAAATATGTTAGATTTAAGTTTTGACAGCACTTGGTTGCAACAGTCAATATTAGGTATTTTGTGTATGATAAATTTATTAATAGTGCATAACAATGTTTCATTCTGACAGCGTATTAATTCTGTAAATATTAGCTTTTCCAGTTTACTGTATTGTATTCACCTATTTTGACAATCTCGTGACAAATGATCAGGGTAGTATTCATTATATTAAAATGTTTTGTGTTATACATTCTGACATGTTCCACACCCTCGAGAATCATCTCATTTTTTCGGTGTATGTAACGAAAACTGAATCAAATCAAATCCAATCACCATCTCTCGTCATGTAATAACTTCACTTCTTCTTCTTCCCTTGTCGTCTCCTGTTTTTCCAGTACTCGTCCATCTCCTACTCATGTTTTTCCCCCTTTATTCTATTCGTGTTGTTCTCAATCCCCTATTTCTTCTGCATCGAAAGCCTTTTATTTTTATTTATTTATTTTTTATATCGAAGTGAGTCTCTACGGACTGCGTGGTAATAGCTGACTTCACTCTAGTGTCCAGGTCTTGTTCTTGCTCCAGCTTTGAATTCCTGCCAGTATCTTCTGAGCCCCTCCAAGAAGTGCCTTTTTATGCTCTTCAGATAATGGTCCTCACTGTCTTTCAGATGTTGATGCCATGTTAAAACCTTGGTAGTTGGTCACCAATCTTCTAAATTTGTTCCTTTCAGGAATTTCTCTCTGAGATACCATTCTGCTTAAGATCTTTTTCACATTCTTTGAACCATCTCAGCCTCGTTTTCTTAGATAGGATGAAACTCCGTATTCTTTTTGTTAGTCGATCACCGTCCATTTTCATGAGATGACCATAAAATAACAATCATTTCTTCGTAATGGATGCTGTGATAGGTTCTGTCTTGCTGCACGAGTCCTCATTTGCTCTCATTCGCCATTGTCCATCGACCCATCTATTACCTTAGGATTTTCCTTAATATCCTACACTCACGCTTTTCCAGCCGCTCAGCTTGACCTTGTCTATTCGTGGTCAAAGTTTTGGATGCCCTATGGTTTTACAACTGTATTATAATGTTGTAACTTGGCCCATATACTCATAGACTTTTTGTTGTAAGTATTCTTTGTCAGTTGGTATGCTTGGTCTAACTTCCTCATCCCGACAGTTGCTTCTTCTTTTAATCCATTCTCCTGGTGGATGACTTCACCGAGATACCTGAAATTCTTAACTCATCCGATTTTTTCCCAGGTTGGTTATCATCCATTCAGGTCCGTCACAGATGTTCGTCATATATTTTGTCTTTTGAATAGAGATCTGGAGTCTAACTTTTTTCAGCAATTTCTGACAGCCTATTTATCTTGTTGAGTGCTGACTCTATGTTGTTAGCAAAAATGGCCAGGTCAGCCGCAAAATCTAAGCAGTCAATGCACACACCTTTGTTCTTAGGACCAAGTTTGAACCACTCTTCATTTGTTTCTTCTTAGGCTAATAACTTTCTCCACTCTCGAATGACCTTTTCCAAGACACAATTGAAAAGGAGAGGGATTGTCCATCTCCTCATCATATGTCCGTTCTGATTGTAAAGGGTTCAGATACCTCACCCATAAATTTAATTTTTGACACTGTGTTAGTAAGAGTTTGTTTGATCAGCTTTCTTGATGTATTATCCACCCCAAACTTTTCCAAAATATTCATTAATGCCTGTCACTCAATGGAGTCATATACTTTCTGAAAATCAACAAACATGACCACATAGTTATTTCTTCCATTTTTTTGTACCTGATGATGTTCTTCAGGTTAAAGATCTGTTCTGTGCAAGAATCGCCCTTTCGGAAACCAGCTTGATAGCCCCCAATCAGTTGGTTACAATAATCTTCTATTCTATTCTGTATCACTTTGGAGAGAATCTTATATGGAACAGATACTAATGAGGTACCCCTATAGTTACTGACATTCTATTTATCACCTTTTTTGTGTAGACAATGGATTAAAGCTGACTGCCATTCAGTTGGTATCATCCCAGCTCTCCAGATCTCCTCAAAAGTTGGACTAGTATATCTAGAGTTTCATTATTTGCCAGCTTCAGTAGTTCCACCACTATTGAATCCTCTCCAGCTGCCTTATTATTCTTAAAGTTGTTGATGATCTCTTTGGTCTCCTCTTCACTAGATGGAGATGAGGGGTAGTTTGTGGATTGGGGCACATACAGGGAATCTTTCTTTTGGTTCATCACAATTAAGTAGGTTTCCAAAGTAACGAGACACGATCTTGCAGTTTTCTTTGTTGGTCAGGCCGAGTGTGGTGTGCATACTGTAAGACCTTCAGTACACACAGATTATTTGACTTGTTGCTATAATGAAGTAAGCGAGTGTCAGCAATATGTCTCGTGGTCTTATCATGGCGTGTTTATCTTCTGCCATTAGGTCAGACGATAGAAATGCCACTTGCATGTTTAGAGTTGCAGATTGACGGTGACCATCTTTAAACAGAACTTGATTAATTTTCACACACATTTATTAAAATAATAACAAATATAAAAATTACTTAACTTGGTTCTGGATGCTATTTACAATTGACAATCTGAAGTTCCTTTGGTATTGGTACGTTAATCTTATTCTCACTCGTACAGACTGGTACAGACTAATGCAGACTGGTACAGACTAATGCAGACTGGTGCAGACAAATGCAGACTGACTGATCGAAGGTCTTTACACTCGTTATAATACCTCGCACGTTCATGTATCACTGCGCGAGTGTGATGCGTGAGGAGAAAGTGTTCTATGTTAGCAGCAGTCTCATTGGCTGTGTTACATATTAATACGTGGATTAGTGGAAGCAGAATTTGGTCCGTCTCTATGGCACCGCCATCTCGTCGTGCGGAGATGGACGAGCACTGCGCCTGCGCTGTTGTGCTTAGCGGGGCGCACTCTAGTGGGAAATTTGTGTACGCGCTGAATACGCGGAACTATGTACACAACACTGAGCTTTTCATTTTCACCTCTAAAACAAAAACTAGGGGCTTGGTATCCTTTCAAATTCGATTTGAACGTCTGATAGAAGTCTCTGACATTGTTTATCTGGAAACGTTGATCGATCTGTTCTAACTGCTGTTTCTCATGCAATTGCTTAGCCCTTCATAGAGTTCTGGCTGCATATTTTCGAACTTCATGGAATACATCAAAGTCATCAGGTCTCCTGGTAGAGTTCCACTTTTTCCATGCACTTGCTGTTTGGGCCACCACCTCACCACAAACCTCATTCCACCATGTATGATTCCTCTTTTTAGCTGTCAGGATTGTAGTATTAGCTGCTTGTTGGATCATGGAGGCAATGTCTGCCCATTTATGGGATTCAACTGTCACTTACTGGTGGCATTGTTCCAATATGTTTTGATTGATTTTGAGGTTCGCAATATCATATTTATGAATTTTATTTCCGGTTTTCACGGTCTTATTGAGAGGGATGAAATTAATTTTGATCTTGGAGAGGTGATGATCCTTTTAAATTCAGTATTTTATCTGTAAAAAGGTTTCTTTCTATTATTTCTGATTGTTTGATGTTGTTTCTTTCTTATTTCTGCAATCCATGCTATCATTGATTCCTTCTTCCAGAACTACTCATTCAGTAGAGGTCTCTAAAAAAAGATTAATCTTCTTTTAGCCATTACTTCTGATATTTTCTCAAAATTTTTGTAGATCTCCTCATTACTTCTCATTTTCTAGCCGTCTGTAGCTTGTATTGCAACCATTATTTTCTAATAATGCTCCTTTGAGGAACCTCTGTTCTGTCCAGCTTATAGTTCATCATTAGGCATCCTCATCCATATAAACATCCTGGTCATACCACTGTGGGATAGTGTTTTAGTTTTGTTTTTTTAGTTGTACATTTCTTGTTGTAAATATCCTTTGTCAAACGATTTGCTCTCTCCAGTTTGCTGACTCTTGCATCTACTGTTAATTCTTCTAGTCCATTTTGTTGCACAGTTTGTCCAATATATTTAAATTTACTTACTAATGCTATTTTACATTTTTGTTTTTCTAAGAATGTTGATGCATTGCTTGAAATTGTCATCAATGTTGTTTTTTGGCGGAAATTTTGGGACCAGCTCTCTTTGCTATTTCTTCCAAAAGATTTCTTTCAATAACTGTCTGTCAGATTTTTTGAAAGTATATCAGAATCATCTGCAGAAGCCAGGCAGTTTACCTTAATTCCATTTGTTTTTCGTCCTAAAATTATTGGTTCAATTTTGTGATTTTTTTTCTCCAAATTCCAGATACTTTCTATTTTTTCTAGAATGCAGTGTTACAGTAAAGGTGATAAACTGTCCCCTTGTCTAACACCAGTTTTTATTTCAAATGGTTGAGATACTTCTCCCATAAATTTAGCTTCAGTCATCCTATTTGCTAGTGTTTTGAGGATTATGTTTGCTTTAACACAAAATTCTTTGATGATTTTACCTATAATTTCTCTGCCTACCAAATCAAATGTTTTCTTGAAACCAATACATGATACTATTATAGTTTTGGTGATTAACAGTCTGTGGAGAATTATCGATTTTCTAATAAACATCTGTTCTGTGCAGGGCCTTCCCTTTCTAGAGCTCCTTAAGATTCTCCCAGTTATTTGTCTAAAGTTTCTACAACTCTGTCCAGAGAATTTTTGATAATATTTTGTGTACCACTGGCAGAAGTGAGGCATCTCTGCAATTGCTGACATTTTCTCATAGCTGTGGATTAATGCTTTCCATAATCTCTTCAGCTTTCCAAATGTTCTCAAACAGCAGTTTTAGATCATTTGTGTGTTCTCACTATTTCAATAATTTTGCTGTAGTGGAGTCTTCATTTGTTGCTTTGAAGTTTTGGAATGATTTGATGGCTTCATGAATTTATTGCTCTGTTAGTGGAAAATCTTCCTCCAGATGTTGTGGGACTGCTATTATATATTGCTACAATTTATTTATTATTTATTTATTTCTTGTTCCGTAGATCCAGTTAGTGAGTCAATCCAAGGATATGGAACGTGTCAAAATGTGCTGTTATTATTATTATTGTTGTTGCTGTTGTTGTTGTTTGGTTGCCTGTTCTTCAGCACTTTCTTTCTGTTTCCTTTATCTATTTGCCATTATTTTAGCCCATTTACCGGTATTTTCAGCTTGTTCTTCACTTATTTGACCTTTTGGTGGCTCCTCTTGAAGAGATCTTATTTCTCAGCATTTAAAATTTCATCATCTGCTGCTCTTTCGCAACTGAATTTCATCATGTCCAGTCTAGTTTTTTCATTCATTTAACCATCCATCTTCCTTGACTCAAGATCCTGAATTTTCTTGAACAGTCTCATTTCTCTTTTTACGTTTTCCACATGAAGAAACTTTTGGTCCTCAAAGCTAAGATTAGTATCAGTTTTTTTATTTGTTTCTGCCTATGGCTGCTATATCTCTTTAGTTAGAATATTTTCTCTCTCTGTATTTGATTATAGTCTAAGTCTAAATATTTTTATAAGTAATCAAAATATCCACGTGTATGCTGCCGGTCTATAGTGTTCAACGGGCACAATATTTCGGCGATCAAACACGTCGCCATGATCAGGTGAACTGACGGACTGAGCTCCTGTGAACGTGCCGGCACGGAGATCCGTACGCTATGGCTGCTCAGAGGGAACTGGGTTCGGTCGCGGCGGCGGCCGATTTAAATACCCTCCGCCCGCGGCGCGCTCCCTCCGCCGTCCGCGCCCAGCGCCACGGTCGCGCGGTGGAACAGATTGCGACGGCGTCTGAGATGACGTCGGTGTGATGGCTCTGTCCGCCGTGGTCGTCACAACTATACGTCTGCTCGATTTACTCTTGATTAACCCGATCGCTGGTTCCCAAGCCTTGCTAAGATTATAGCCACAGTCACGGTTTATGAGGTCGTCATTGGTGCGAATTTCGATGGCCTCTCTAACAACGCTGTCCCAGTATCTCGACGTCTGTACCAGAATCCTCGTGCGGTCATACTCCATGGCGTGATTTTCCGACAAACAATGTTCAGCGACCGCCGACTTGCTCGGATACATCAGTCGAGTGTGCCTCTGGTGTTCACGGCATCGATCCTCAACGGTACGCATCGTCTGACCAATATACGACTTGCCACATTGACACGGAATCTGGTACACGCCGGCCTTCCTCAAACCGAGGTCATCTTTGGCGCTCCCCACCAGTGCACGACTTTTATTTGGAGGACAAAACACAGTTCCGACCCGGTGTTTCTTCAGAATGCGGGCGATTTTCCCCGAGAGTGCGCCTGTGTATGGAATAAATGCAGTGCCTACCTCCTCCCTCGTGACTTCATCCATCTCAACAGGTTGTGCTGCAGTGGTTGGGCGGAGAGCACGTTGAATCTGCCACTCTGAGTACCCATTTTTTCGAAATACAGTTCTCAGATGTTCCAATTCCTGGGGTAGACTCTCTGCATCAGAGATAGTGCGCGCCCTATGTACTAGAGTTTTAAGTACCCCATTCCTCTGTGAAGGGTGGTGGCAGCTGTCTGCATGCAAATACAGATCAGTGTGCGTAGCCTTCCGATACACCCCATGACCTAGGGTGCCGTCAGCCCTTTTCTTGACCAAGACGTCAAGGAAAGGTAATTTACCCTCCGTTTCAGTCTCCATAGTGAATTTGATGTTGGGGTGTATGGAGTTTAGATGTGTAAGGAAGTCAAGGAGTTTATCCATACCACGTGGCCAGATGACGAACGTGTCGTCCACGTAACGGAAAAAGCAAGTAGGTTTCCATACGGATGACGACAGGGCTTCCTCCTCGAAGTTCTCCATGTACAAATTCGCTACCACCGGTGAGAGTGGGCTACCCATGGCGACTCCCTCCGCTTGTTCGTAGTATTCTCCATTAAAAAGAAAATAGGTGGAAGTGAAGACATGCCTAAAAAGTTCAGTGGTCTTCTCGTCAAACTTGTGACTAATCAATTGTAGTGACTCTCGCAGGGGTACCCTCGTAAACAAGGAAACGACGTCAAAACTCACCATGATATCTGACTCATCCAACCTGAAGCTATCAAGGCGTTTAACAAAATCCACGGAATTACGGATGTGATGAGGGCATTTACCCACATAAGGACTTAATATTCCCGTCAGGTATTTGGCCAACAAATATGTAGATGCCCTGATGTTGCTGACAATGGGACGTAATGGTACCCCCCCTTTGTGAACCTTCGGGAGTCCATATAGTCTAGGCGGTACCGGACCTTGGGGTAACAATTTCTTAGCGTCACCCTCCGGTAAATCTGCGTCCTTGAGAAGCGCCCTCGTCTTGTTCTCCACCTTCTTAGTAGGGTCAACGCTGATCTTCCGGTAGGAATCGTCATTTAGCAGGCTCTGCATCTTATCAGTGTAGTCCTTATGGGAGACAACAACTGTAGATTGCCTTTGTCAGCCGGTAAGACAACAATTTCAGAGTGCTCCCTCAGATCACGAATGGCCGCCCTCTCTTTACTGCTGATATTTGACTTCATCGGCTTGGATTTCGTCAACGCACGACAAGTTTCACGACGTGTTTCCTCAGCTGATTCTGGTGGAAGTCGAGCTGCAACCTGTTCAACAGCACTAACAATTTCTGCGACCGGAGTGAACTTGGGGGTGGGAGCGAAGTTGAGACCTTTCTGCAAAACTGAGACCGCATCATCACTCAACACCATGCCACTCAAATTGATGACAGTCTTGCACGGAACCTGCAGGGATGGTTTGTCAAGGAGACGTGAGAACTTAGCTGTTTGACGTCCTGTAGCCTTCTTATGGGCGGAATCACCTGACACCCAGGTGACACCATCAATCCAATCCCAGGAACAAGAAGTGAACTTACTAGCCAGTTGCAAATGTAGTTTGAGTAATTCCTGTGAGATAAACTCAAGGCTCCGGCGGGTGAATTGCACTCTCTCACGTACCAATGCGAGGCTGGCTCGTTTCTTGATTCTCTTAGCTGCTGCAGAATCGATGTGATGCATAACCTTAGCAAAATTTGGAACAACATTCTCGGAACGACATCTCTTTAGAAAGGCAAGAGTACTTAGCAAACGACATCTACGGTAGCGCAACTTTTCAAATTTCTTCATGCTGCGATACATCTCCTCCCCGTAAAGGTGTATGATGTGATTCTTGAGTTTCTCCCGGCGTATTTGATAATCAAAATATCCACGGGTATGCTGCCGGTCTATAGTATCCAACGGGCACAATATTTCGGCGATCAAACACGTCGCCATGATCAGGTGAATTGACGGACTGAGCTCCTGTGAACGTGCGTGCACGGAGATCCGTACGCTATGGCTGCTCAGAGGGAACTGGGTTCGGTCGCGGCGGCGGCCGATTTAAATACCCTCCGCCCGCGGCGCGCTCCCTCCGCCGTCCGCGCCCAGCGCCACGGTCGCGCGGTGGAACAGATTGCGACGGCGTCTGAGATGACGTCGGTGTGATGGCTCTGTCCGCCGTGGTCGTCACAACTATACGTCTGTTCGATTTACTCTTGATTAACCCGATTGCTGGTTCCCAAGCCTTGCTAAGATTATAGCCACAGTCACGGTTTATGAGGTCGTCATTGGTGCGAATTTCGATGGCCTCTCTAACAACGCTGTCCCAGTATCTCGACGTCTGTACCAGAATCCTCGTGCGGTCATACTCCATGGCGTGATTTTCCGACAAACAATGTTCAGCGACCGCCGACTTGCTCGGATACATCAGTCGAGTGTGCCTCTGGTGTTCACGGCATCGATCCTCGACGGTACGCATCGTCTGACCAATATACGACTTGCCACATTGACACGGAATCTGGTACACGCCGGCCTTCCTCAAACCGAGGTCATCTTTGGCGCTCCCCACCAGTGCACGACTTTTATTTGGAGGACAAAACACAGTTCCGACCCGGTGTTTCTTCAGAATGCGGGCGATTTTCCCCGAGAGTGCGCCTGTGTATGGAATAAATGCAGTGCCTACCTCCTCCCTCGTGACTTCATCCATCTCAACAGGTTGTGCTGCAGTGGTTGGGCGGAGAGCACGTTGAATCTGCCACTCTGAGTACCCATTTTTTCGAAATACAGTTCTCAGATGTTCCAATTCCTGGGGTAGACTCTCTGCATCAGAGATAGTGCGCGCCCTATGTACTAGAGTTTTAAGTACCCCATTCCTCTGTGAAGGGTGGTGGCAGCTGTCTGCATGCAAATACAGATCAGTGTGCGTAGCCTTCCGATACACCCCATGACCTAGGGTGCCGTCAGCCCTTTTCTTGACCAAGACGTCAAGGAAAGGTAATTTACCCTCCGTTTCAGTCTCCATAGTGAATTTGATGTTGGGTTGTATGGAGTTTAGAATCTGTTGATTGGGTAACAATAATGAGTCCCTGACTACCAATCCATTCTGTCAAAGCCGCAAATCAATAGCACTTCATACTTGTGGTGCGAGCTTTAGGCATTTCACCCCGTGACTTGGTCTTCAAAAGTGAAATAATTGTGGTTCAGGATGTGATAGGGTAAGGGGATTAGGAAAGAGGTGGTGGGTTTGGTATCAGGAGGATGTTTGGAAAGTGAGGCCATGGGGATGGGCGATGTTGTAAAATGATGTTGCATCCATAGTAACCAGCAAGGAGTCATGTGGTAGCAAAACAGGAACTGCAGAAAGGCGGTGAAGGAAGTGAGCATTGTCTTCACTGTAGGATGGGAGGTTACAGACAATGGTTTGCATGTGATGTTCAGTGGGAGGATTGTACCCAGCCACAGTTGGACAAGTGGAGAGACCTGTGTAGTTGGGTTTGTGTATTTTGGCGAATAGGTAAAAAGGAAGGAGTGGTGTGAGGAGGGAGATTGATCCAGGAGTCAGGTTATGGGATGGACTTAAGGTCTTGGAGAGCTGCTGGAGTCTTGGAATTCTAGGATGTGATCATGGTTGTAAGGTTTGTATGCAGAGGTGTTAGAAAGTTGGTGAAGACTCTCAGCCACATAGTCACTATGATTCATGAACACTGTGATGAAGCTTTTATCTGTGGGAAAGATGATAAGGCATGGATTGATTTTCAGGATATGGGTAGCTGTGTGTTACATAGGAGTGATGTTGGTCTCATTAGGGAGGATTTAAGAAAGGAAAGTAAGGCCGGGTTAGAAGTGACGAATTCCTGAAAGATAACCAAGAGATGACGCTGGAATGGGAGGTTCAGGGCGGGAGGGAGGCTGGAACTGTTTTAAGCAAGGTTCTATGTGAGGTTTTTGTTGGCTGTTATTAGTGGGATGCATCATCATCATCATTTAAGACTGATTATGCCTTTCAGCATTCAGTCTGGAGCATAGTCTTGATCTATTTCTATAGTTTTTATACCCCTTCCCTTCCAACACACACACACTAGCCACCAAGGAAGAGCCTACAACTTTGATTCAACACCCCCCCCCTTCCAGTCATACCCTCATACCTCCCTAATGCACATTGAAGAAATTTCCACTGCAGAGATTAGGTAAGGAAAGAAGGTCCTTTACAAGTCCAGCACTCTTGAATTTAGGTTTTGGGCTAAAGGTGAGGCCTTTAGAAAGTACCAAGACTTCTGCAGGGCTAAGAGGTGTGGCAGAAAGGTTGACAACAGTTTTACAGGATTGGTGTTTAGGATGTATATATCTCATGGATGATGGAGGAATTCGTTGCGATTGTGGAAGATGGAGTAATGAACAAAGCATAGTTAGGGAGGTATGAGGGTATGACTGGGGGGGGGGGGGTTGAATCAAAGCTGTAAGCTCTTCCTTGGTGGCTAGTGTGTGTGTGTGTGTGTGTGTGTGTGTGTGTGTGTGTGTGTTGGAAGGGAAGGGGTATAAAAACTGTAGAAATAGATCAAGACTTCACGACAACTAGCAGGTTTAAATGGGTGGGTGTTGTAATAGATATGTGGAGGTGGAGGTGATGAGGCTTGCACAGGATAGATTAGTATTGAGAGCTGCAGCAAACCAATCTTCAGACTACCACAGCAACAACAAAAAGGTCATAAGATGGAAACAATTTTGCGTTGTAGTATCTCCCTCTGTTTCCACTCCATGTAGTTTTCACTTGTGGTAATGTGGCGTGTGTACAGAGATTTATCGGGTGTTGTTATTTTTTATTGTACTGTATTAATAGGATTTATCAAGAGTGACAATAAATCTTTGTCATGTGTAATCTATAATACTGTTGTTCCATTTGTAATAAACAATTTCTTTGATGCTGTTTTCCCAAATAAGCCTAAATTTTACTGTTATTCACATGGACAGAGGCAGAGTAAGACATGGGAGATAACTTCAGCTGATCTTCGAAGATCAGTTTCTTGAGACAGAGACAGTGTCATTATTATTATTGTTATTGTTATTGTTATTATTATTATTATTATTATTATTATTATTATATTGAATTATTGTTAACTAATACCCCCTAAAGGAGAGCAGTAAAGCACCATCAATTTTGAAGGCTTTTTTTCTGTTTCTTTCATTTGTCTTTCAAAAACTTCTCATATATTCATTGTGATTCTTCTTCCTCTCTTCTGTACCATTCTTCCCTGTTTCCTTCTCTTTCAATATCTGCTGAAATTTCTGTTTCCAAGTTTTTTACTCTGTATTTTTTTCCTGTCTGTGATGTCTTCTGTGGAGATTTTTAGTTTCTTGAGGTCCTCCATGGTTTCCTATACCCAGTTGGTTTTCACTTTATTAGTCATAACTATATTAAAAATATTCTTGGTAAGTCTGTTTTTGTGGATAATTTGTATGTGTCTCTAGAAATTTGTCCTTCTTTACCTGGTGTTGTTTTTAATCCTCTGTTTGTATTTGTACAGTTCTTTTGTCAATATGTTTATCCAGATCCCCTGTCTCTGAACTGGCCTGTAGATCTTTCCTTCTGTTTTTCCATCTCTTTGATTTTTATTCTTCCCTTCATTGCTGTTGTTCTGAGGTGTACAAGGCCTATGGTAACTACTGTACTACAGTGTCTTAATTTGGCATTGATGGAAAAACTTGTTATAATTGTTCCATATAAGTCTGAATACTTTATGTAGTTTTGTGATTCTTTTTTCATTGGATGTTGAGTTCAGTCCCATTTTCTGTGTAATCTCTTCCAGGCACTGGAAACTTTCTTCATGTGATATCTTTCCATACTTTGTTACCAGTGGGTGTCTGTCTCTTTACATTGTGTCAATGTACAACTTTTTTTTCATGTGAGATTTGTAGTCCCATTTTGACTGAGATTTGATAAAGAGTTTATAGAGCTTTTTTGTCTTCTTTTCTGTTATTTGTTATGATGGCTATATCATCAGCAAAGGCCAGACATTTTATCTACATGTGCATATATATTCCGCAAGCCATGGTGTGGTGTGTGACATGATTTGACTACACGTAGAGTGCAGTCTTTGTTTGGCACGGCACTTGGAGGGCGACGGTTCAGTCTTCACCCATCTGTCTCTTTTGTCCCATGTCCTGATTATTTTCTCCAAAACTGAGTTAAATAGAGTAGGTGATGGCCATCCTCATGCCTCACTCCTGTCTTTACTTTGAACGGTTCATAGATCTCTCCCATGAACTTCACCTTCGATATTGCATTTTTCATGTTTCTTGTCATATTAACATCAAAGATAATGATAATGTGCAAGAATAATGTAAGGCTAGCATCTTTTTAGTCACATGTTTCTGCTGATACAGCTTATATTGTACACCTGGAAATACAATGTCAATTTTGTTCTGATGACAACACATGTCACCTGGGAATAGTAGATGTACTGGCAATGGTTTCAGTGTCATCCACCAACAGATAGTGTAATGGCATAGCTATCAGAGTGCTATATGTGTCTACCCTTTCATAGGAAATGCTCACAGCCAGTGTGATGCAGACATGTGAAGCAAGCAGGCAACCATGCCAGGAAGGCACACTCGTGATTCTTATAGCCAACGAGTGAGTTTAAAAAGGGGTCAAATTGTGGGCTCCCGAGTGGCAGGATGGTCCTTTCGGGGGAATTGCCACACAAGTTGGACATGCTCGCACACAAGTGATGGTCGTATCAGCAAATGACATAAATCTGGTGAGCACTCTCTTGTAGATTGCATTCGTCCAAGATACAGTGGCCCCACCCCAGGCCTTATGGTCTGGGGTGCGATAATGTTGGCATCTACCCAGGAGTATTACAATTTCGATAGAGTACAGTAGAGTTTTAATGATTTATACAATACTTTTATGTCATGAATTTTAGAAAATTGATTGAAGATGTCTTTCTGTTGTTGTTTAATTTATGATATAGTCGCAACAGAAAATCCAACAGAATATGTTAATCATTCTGGTCTTGTTCATTTCCGTATTTGTTCTGTGTTAAAGTAATTGTTCAGACGCATACAACATAAAAGTTAAAGTAAGGTCTATGATGGCAGGCAGTGACTGGGCTGTTGTCCTGACAGCAGGTAGGGTGCAGCCTTTGTTCACCGTGGCACTAGGAGGGAGAGGGTTATGGCCTATCACCCCAGCTTCCTTTTACCCCTGGGAAATATCCCCAGGAGTCATCTGATAGCAGGTTGGCGTCACCTGGGGCCATCCTGCAGTCACTGGAACAAGGAAAAATCCCCACCTTTTATGTTTTATGGGGAATCGAGCCCAGGACCTCCTGATTGGAGTCTAGTGCACTACCCACTAGACCACCACAACCACCGTGCTTATGGGATATGAAATGTCTGCATCTATATGACTACTCTGCATTTCACAGCTCAGTGCCTGACAGATGATTTATCAAACCACTTTCATACTGTTTCTCTACCGTTCCACTCTTGAACAATGTGTGGGGAAAAGTAACACTTAAATTGCTCTGTGTGATCTCTGATTTGTTGTGTTTTATTATAACAATCATTTTTCCCTATGAAGGTGAGTGCTATGAAAATGAAAATGTTTTTGCATTTGGAGGATGAAGTTGGAGACTGGAATTTTGTGAAAAGATCTTGCCACAGCAAAAATGTATTTCTTTTTGTGATTACCATCTCAACTCGCATATCATGTCCGTGACTCTCTCTCTCCTAATATTTTACAATAATACAGACTGAGCTGCCCTCATTTTGACTTTGATTTCTTCCATCATTCGTATCCCATGGTGTACTTGTGCATTGTCATCTTGAAACACAACCAATGATCATCCAAACGTCGACTATATGACAGGACAGTAGATTCGAAGATCCTATCATCATATTGCACAGCCCTCAAATAGCCTCATTAGAAATGAGATGTGTCAGACATCTGTATACCATACTGGCCCAAAACATGACTGATCCATCTGCCTGCTAAACTTAAAAGACTGGACTGCAAATCTGAAACTCATTTTTCACTGGAGCGGACACAAATGAACAAGAATTCTCTGTGGCTCTGAACAGTAGCTGAGCACAAGCAGACACCATTCTGTTGCATTTGGTTAGCATTCACAGGTGTTCACTCATGTTCTGCCCATTATCAGTCTTTCGATGAACTGTCAAACGAAGTCTCCATCGTCTCTGCATTGGTGAGAGCAGGAGAGAGAGAGCTAAATTCTGGTGTTTCATCAGTGAACTTTTGTCTTCAACTCAAGATCTTTGAGCAGCAGAATGGTCTGAAGAGAATGTAATGTTTCTGATAACAGAATAGATGCTCGTGAATTCCAAGATGTCCACACCATAAATGCCAAATAAAAAGAAATACAATTGACAGAGAGTTTCCGAGATTCTGGGAACATGAGAAAGATGATAATTACATTAGATACTTTCATCAGCCAGGAATGGAGTGAATAAGCACGAGCTTCGTATTTGTTTTTATTAAAAAAGAACAGCACAACAAAGTTCTTTGAAAGTAAACATGTACAAAAATGTATCTATCATGCTGATTAAAATTATGTACATACCCCACACGAGCTTTGTATTTGTTTTTATTAAAAAAGAACAGCACAACAAAGTTCCTTGAAAGTAAACATGTACAAAAATATATCTATCATGCTGATTAAAATTACGTACATACCCCACAAGCCACCTTAGTAATTTCTTGTCCTGTTCCACTGACAAATAGTGCTAGGAAAAATGATAGTCTATATGCCTCTGTACGAGCCCTAATTTCTCTTGTCTTTGTGGCCTTTACATGAATTGTAAATTGGTGGCTGTAGGATCGTCCTGCAGTCAGCTTCAAGTACGATGTACCTAAATAGTTTAATAGTGTTTTGTGAAAAGAATATCATCTTCCCTCCAGAGGTTCCTATTTGAGTTCATGAACCATCTCTAAAATACTTATGTGCTGGTCAAACTTACTGGTGATAAATCTCTGAATTGGTTCAATGTCTTCCTTTAATCCAATGTCATGCAGATCCAAAACACTCAAGCGGTGCTAAAGAATGGGTCACACTAGTGTTGTGTCCTTTACAGATAAGCTACACTTTCCTAAAATTCTTGCAATAAACCAATTTGACCATTTGCCTTCCCTACAACCAATTTTGCTTGTTTCATGTCTTACTGCTTTGCAACATTATGCCTAGGTATTTAATTGACATGACTGTCAAGCAGCATACTACTGATGCTGTTTTCAAACATCATGGGATTTTTTTTCCTTCTCATCTCCATTAACCTACATTTTTTTTATATATACAGTAAGCTTCCATTCATCTCACCAATCACAAATTTTGTCTAAGTCATCTTATATCCTCCTATAGTCACTCAATGGCGACATTTGCTCATACACAATAGCGTCATCAGCAAACAGCCTCATAGTGCTGGCCACATTGGCTGTCAGATCCTTAATGTACACTTATTAGCCAAAACATTATGACCACTGCCCACTGCGAGTTGGATGCTGCCTGGTGGCATTGCGGGCATGTGATGCGGTAACAAAAATATGTAAATAGAGCAGACACAGATGGGGGCTCACTTTAGGGAAGATATGGGCTGCAAATGGGGAAATCAGTTGAGATAAGTGATTTTGATAAATGGCAGATTATTATTATGCTGAGCCTGTGACACACATCTCAAAAGCGGCAATGCTGGTCAAATGTTCATGTGCTATCTATCACTAGGTGCTAAATGGTTAGACATCCACGACTCTTCACAGTACTTGGGGTTTGGAGGCATGTCTGGCTGCAATGTAGAATAGACGGTGATTTGTAGCAACTCTGCTGAAAGAGCACAATGCTGGTGCACGCACAAGTGTTCCATAGCACACTGTTCATTGTAAATTCTGGAACACGGAGCTCCGCAGCAGACCACTCCTACATGTTCACATGTCTACCCAACAACATCATCAGTTGTGATTGCAGTGGGCACAGGACCATTTGGATTAAACCATCAATCAATGGAAATGTTGGCTCTTTGGGTGAATCCCATTTTTGCTACACTAGGTTGATAGGTGTCTCCACAAAAACCATCATCGAGGTGAATGGCAGCTCGAAATGTGCAGCACACCACGGATGCTGGCTGGTGGGAGCAGCATTATGCTTGGGAGACATTCTCCTGCACTTGCATGTAGTAATCGAAGACATGCCGACAGCTGTGAATCACCTATGTCCCTTCATGCTTGATGTCTTCCTCGACAGCGATGTCATCTTTCAGCAGCGTAAATGTCTGTGTCTCAGAGCCAGAATCATGCTACAGAGGTTTGAAAAGCATTATAGTGACGTCACGTTGATGTCTTGGTGGCCAAATTTGCCTGATGTAAACCTAAAGAACCCATCTGGATCGCTATCGAGCATCATTACCACGTATGCAAATCAGTGATATGTTATTTACGTGAATTACAAGACCTGTGTGTAGACATCTAATGCTTCATACCTCCTCAAACCTAACAACAAGCTGTCTGATCCCTGATACGCAGAATCAGTGATGTATTTTGTCCCAAAGATGGACAAACAAGCTATTAAGCAGGTCATAATGTTTTGGACCACCAGTCTATACAGGATGTTACAAAAAGGTACGGCCAAACTTTCAGGAAACATTCCTCACACACAAAGAAAGAAAATATGTTATGTGTACATGTGTCCGAAAACGCTTACTTTCCATGTTAGAGCTTATTTTATTACTTTTCTTCAAATCACATTAATCATGGAATGGAAACACACAGCAACAGATGTACCAGCATGACTTCAAACACTTTGTTACAGGAAATGTTCAAAATGTCCTCCGTTAGCGAGGATACATGCATCCACCCTCCGTCGCATGGAATCCCTGATGCGCTGATGCAGCCCTGGAGAATGGCGTATTGTATCACAGCCGTCCACAATATGAGCACGAAGAGTCTCTACATTTGGTACCGGGGTTGCGTAGACAAGAGCATTCAAATGCCCCCATAAATGAAAGTCAAGAGGGTTGAGGTCGGGAGAGTGTGGAGGCTGTGGAATTGGTCTGCCTCTACCAATCCATCGGTCACCGAATCTGTTGTTGAGAAGCGTACGAACACTTCGACTGAAATGTGCAGGAGCTCCATCGTGCATGAACCACATGTTGTGTTGTACTTGTAAAGGCACATGTTCTAGCAGCACAGGTATGAAATCATGATAACATGCTCCATAGAGCGTAGGTGGAAGAACATGGGGCCCAATCAAGACATCACCAACAATGCCTGCCCAAACGTTCACAGAAAATATGTGTTGATGACGGGATTGCACAATTGCGTGCGGATTCTCGTCAGCCCACTCATGCTGACTGTGAAAATTTACAATTTGATCACGTTGGAATGAAGCCTCATCCGTAAAGAGAACATTTGCACTGAAATGAGGATTAACACAATGTTGGAGAACCATTCGCAGAAGTGTACCCGTGGAGGCCAATCAGCTGCTGATAGTGCCTGCACACGCTGTACATGGTACGGAAACAACTGGTCCTCCCATAGCACTCTCCATACAGTGACGTGGTCAACGTTACCTTGTACAGCAGCAACTTCTCTGACGCTGACATTAGGGTTATCGTCAACTGCACGAAGAATTGCCTCGTCCATTGCAGGTGTCCTCGTCGTTCTAGGTCTTCCTCAGTCGCTTAGTCATAGGCTGGAATGTTCCGTGCTCCCTAAGACGCTGATCAATTTCTTCGAATGTCTTCCTGTCGGGACACCTTCGTTCTGGAAATTTGTCTCGATACAAACGTACCGCGCCATGGCTATTGCCCCGTGCTAATCCATACATCAAATGGGCATCTGCCAACTCTGCATTTGTAAACATTGCACTGACTGCAAAACCACGTTCCTGATGAACACTAACCTGTTGATGCTACGTATTGATGTGCTTGATGCTATTACTGTAGAGGAATGAGTCGCATGTCAACACAAGCACCGAAGTCAACATTACCTTCCTTCAATTGGGCCAACTGGCGCTGAATCGAGGAAGTACAGTACGTACTGACGAAACTAATATGAGCTCTAACATGGAAATTAAGCATTTCCGGACACATGTCCACACAACGTATTTTCTTTATTTGTGTGTGAGGAATGTTTCCTGAAAGTTTGGCCGTACCTTTTTGTAACACCCTGTATAGAGAATGAGAGTGGTCCTATCATACTTCCCCGGGGCACTCCTGAGAATAACCCCAATACCCCTGCCTCTGATGAACACTCACCATCAAGGACCACATTCTGGCTTCTACTACACAAGAAGTCATCTCGAGCCATTCACATATCTTGAAACCTAATCTGTAATTTCAGACCTTCATCAACAGTCTGCAGTGGCACACTGTGGCAAACACTTTCTGGAAATAACAATGTGGAATCTGCCTGTTCCCTTCATCCGTGATTTGCAGGATATCTTGTGAGAAAGGGGCAAGTCGAGTTTCACACGAACGATGATTTCTAAATCTGTGCTGATTTGTGAACAGAAGCTTTTCTGTCTCGTGGAAATCAAAGTGAAAATACATTCAAGAATTCTGCAGCAAACCAATGTTAAGGATATTGGTTTGTAATGTTGTGGGTCCATTGTTTTACTCTTCTTGTATACAGGAATTACTGTGTTTTTTTCCAATTGCTTAGGACTTTGCATTAAGCAGGAAATTACAATAAATGCATGCTAAGAACAGGACCTATGCCATAGTGCACTATTTGTCGAGAGACCCACTGCTGAAATTTTGACATTATGTTGGCTAGACAGTAGGCTGGAGGATTCAGTTCTGATACTGCACAGCTCTCAAATTATACTTACTAGTTATTAGAGGCATTTGATATCCATAGGTGACACCAGACCAAAACCAGACTGACTCAACTATGTGCTGAATCTGTGGGTCTTCACACTTGAGACATGCATTGGTACCTGGCCATTTCCGCACCCTTCTACAAGGATCATTAGGTATCAAAGAAATGCTTCACATATTGTGAAAGGAATACAATACCACTGATCCAAATTCCGTTGGAGGACACCCTGTATCACCACTAGTAATTTCCTTTCCTGTTGCACCACAAACAGAGTGAGGGCAAAATGACTTATCTATATGCCTCTGAATGAGCCCTAATCTCTCTAAACTTGTCTTCATGGCCCTTACATGGAATGTACATTAGTCGCAGTAGATTGTTCTGCAGTCAGCATCAACAGCCATTTCTCTAAATTTTCTCACTAGTGCTCCTCAAAAAGAATGTCGCTTTCCATCCACCGGTTTCCATGTACACCACGATTCTTTGTGCACTACATTCCCCGGGGGTTTGTACTGTAGTACATAATGGACACCTAGAGACCTCACTGAATGTGTCGAGATGGTTGTGTACCATGTGAGTCAACACAGCTCTCCCCATTATCTGCAAAAAAAGTCACAGTGCAGTTACAGTAAGTTCCCGAGGTACTACCTGTCAGCTATAATTTGAAATTAGCAGTCGTCAGTTGTTGTTGGCTCTGAGCAATCTCTGTAGTGCCGATTTTTAACATTTTGTTACTGCAAAAGCTCTGGAATGTTCATATGATGTCGCTGTAGCGTTTGCCAATTGTGTGGTAACTTTCCATGCTGACAAACATTCTTACTGTAAAGTAACAATGCTTGGGCAGTCTTTAAGCATTAACGCTTTAATCCCTTTGCAAAGTCAAATTTTTTGATGTTATATTGGACATGTGATCAGTTTGTTTATTTATTTATTTTTGTAATTTTATTTTTGTGGTTTAGGACAAAAACTGTAGTGGTAGTGTATTTCTCCTAGAGCACTTTTGTGAGCTGCTATTTTCCACTGTGAAAATGAGGCAATTTTTTTTTTCCAACTACACAAGTGACGATAGTAGTGATCTGACAACAAACAAAAACTGTTTGTTGTAGCAATTTTTATGCATCTGGTACAGTGTACTATCACAAGATACCAGGTACATCTACAGATGGTAATATATATTCCCAAAAGCTTTGTAAAACCACTAAGTGGTTGGCAAGTATGCTTCCCGAGATTCACAAAAGACATAATTGTGTAATACCGTATTTACTCGAATCTAAGCTGCACTTTTTTCCGGTTTTTGTAATCCAAAACACCACCTGCGGCTTAGAATCAAGTGCAAAGTAAGCGGAAGTTCTGAAAAATGTTGGTAGGTGCCGCCACAACTAACTTCTGCCGTCGAATATATGTAGCACTACACAGGCATGCTTTGCAGGCACAAAGATAAATACTGGCGCCAAAACCTATGCGTGAGTAAGCAAACTAAAAAAAAAACGGGGGTGGGGGTGGAAGACGAGCTTTTTTCTCTGCCCCAAGTTTCGACCACTGCATTTTCATACTTTATCCAACGAAGTAAATACAAATTCCGTATTTTTCATCTCTGAATGTTGCAGCCTTTCAATGTACTATGAAAATCCGACTGGAAGACTGTTTGGGATGTTTGTCAATATGGCCAGGTCTACGTTCTGAATTTTTGTCCTACCTGTGACAAGAGATGGTTGTTAATAGCAACTTTTATGAATTGTGAATCACATGCAGTATTCTCTTCACCATAAGAATAATATGAATGTAAACATTTTGCCATGTATTCCTACGTGTTTCCTGCTATCTCATTTAAAACCTGTCTTCCTAATAAACTACGAAACTAGAGCGAGACAACAGCAAACGCGGAAGAATATATATATCATGTCATGTTTATATTCGTATGCTGAATAGTGATACAGTCAGAAATGAAGCACGGCAACTGACTAGATTTTTAAACCTAAGATGGCTCTAATTTCTGTGCAGAATGTAATGCATTAAAGAGGCGTCTGCAAAAATTTTCAAACGGAGAAAATTTTTTGCTAAACTTTCGTTTGGAACATCTATCATATGCAGTCTATTATATGGTTCTTGTTGATCATTATCAAAGAAAGCGGCAGTGTAAGTAACAACAAATAGCAGTCTCTTGCCATTGTTTCGCTGATGAGACGATTCCTCTCTCTCTTTTTTTTTTTTTTTTTTTAATTGTAAGCGGCGGTAGCGTGCGCAAAAGCAAGCCACCCCGCGAGCGGCAACAGGCCGTAAACACGCATAATCAGAATGCGACAAACAATGCATGGCACAGTACGATAATGCATTTTGAGCTTAGAGTGACGGAAACACCTATAACAAAGAGAACGGCACTTATCAGATCAAAGAAAAATAAGCAATCAATTCAAACCAGACGAAGCACGTGAAAAAGGCTCTCTAGTATAAATACAGACAGAGAGCCTGACGCATAGCAATGACTGCATGGTAAAGCTTAACTGCTAAGTTTACCACATGCACCAAACTACTGTAGCTGTATTGTCATTCATTCGACCTAAATTGTCTCATATTACAATGGACCAACTTTGTTTCGGTTTGGAGATGTGGTCTAAAACGTTTCTCCCCCTTGAATTTCGAGTCACAAATTTCAAGTGCGGCTTAGATTCGGGAAAATTTTTTTTCCTTGATTTCGAGTCTCATTTTTCAGGTGCGGCTTAGATTCGAGTGCGGCTTAGATTTGGGTAAATACAGTAAGTGTAATTCCCAAACCATTAAAACACTGGGCTGTATACTTCTCACAGCCCTAAAAGCTATATTTCATAACAAAAAGAAAGTAAACTGGTGCAGCGGACTATTACTGGATGCGAGGAGCATGCAGAAGTGGTTCAATGTATTCCCATAAATGCAGTAAAGAAACACAGCTACTGCTAAGTATATCTCTCATGACCAGTAAAAGCCTTAAACGACTCTTTGCAGCAGGTCGACAGACTGTACAGCCCACGTGAGTCACACTGTCCCATTAACGAATGGAGACACAGTGCACTCTGCTAAAGTAAATGAGAGTGCAGGTTCGCTTTCACCTACATTACACAGTCAGTTGTACTTAGTGATTTCTGGTAGACAAAAGAATATTGAGAAAGGAGAAATGAAGGAAGATAAGTGTTTAATATCCTATAAACATTGAGGTCTTTAGTGTCTGAGCACAAACTCTGATTGTTTCAAGGATGGGAAGGCTATTTATTGTGCCCTTTCAGAGAAACCATCTCGGCATTTGCCTGTACTGATTTAGAGAAAGCTCAGGAAACCCAAGTCTGGGTGGACTAGATGGAGCTGTAGAGAGCAAAAACTGTAGAGGAAAACAGAGATTGGAATACATCCAGCAGATAATTGAGGCTGTAGGTTGAAAGGGCTACTCTGAGATGAACAGGTTGCCACAGGAGAGTAATGCATGGACTTTAACTGTTAGTCGCCCTGAATGTGAGTCCAGTGAGCTCACCACTGTGCCACCTCGCTCGATATATTGTGAGAGAAGTTCCTGATTTAACCATTTCACAGGATGTGGGAAGTGTACTTACCATCAACTGTATTTCTTTACTGTATTCCTGAGAACACATCATACGAGCTCTGTATGCACCTGGCACCTGATGTTAGTTTGCTGCACCAGCTGAACTTTCTGTCTGTTATGAAATGTAGCTTTTAATTGTCATTAAATGTCACTTGTTCCGTTCAGAAGCAGTTGCAACTATATGTGCCACCAAATAATGTTGTTTTGAAGGCCACTGGGAAGTATGCTTACTACCAAAGTAATTTTTCCATGATACAAGGTGAATATACTTACCACAAAATTAATTTCTTTTTTGGACTGCAGAAAGGATACTTACCACCAACTGACCATACTTACCACTAATTTAGTTGTTTTACTATGCTCTTGGGAAAATGTTGTACCTCCTCTGGATGTGGTTGACCTTTTGTGATAATATGCTAAACAACTGGTGTCTGTTTGTCATGACATCAGTGCTGTTGTCACTTGTTACAACAGAACACATTGTTTCATTCTGCAATATATGCTATTGTGACTTGTCTCAGCTCGTTTCTTTAAGTAGTGTTAAATGAAGTTTCTAGGATTGTAAAATAAATAGTCAAATAAAAACAGAAAATTCCTTTTTTCACATGTAGTAGTAACTCATAACAGCTTACTAAAGACAGTGGGAAGTATACTTACCACTATAGTTTTTTGCCCCTAAATCACAAAAATAAAATAATCAAAAATTAAACGTAGTCGACACTTCTAAAATGATACCAAAACAATTAACTTTACAGGGCTGCTACAAAAAATGTGCCCACAAATGGGTTAAAAACAAAGTATGCAAGCTGCGGGGGCAATGTGAAACTTTTTTAAGCACTGTATTTGAAAAATATTATTCATTTTGTTCCACTTCTAGAATGTTAGGTTTTGTGGATTTTTGCCTGTACATTAATGGGTGAAGATGCGTTCAGTGGAGGCAAGTGTGTCGTGTATGATTTTTCTCAGTAAATATGTCCTACTGACGTTGCAGTATATCTCCAATGTTCTGGATGCATCAAATGAAGTTTAAAAGACAGCTAACTGCTGCTGCTGGTATGCCTCTTCATGTAAATGTCAGAGTTACTATTATTATTCAGTACAGAAAGGAAGATTACCAGCTTAGCAATTTGCTGAAAATGAGTTCATTAAAGGGAATATTACAATTAACATCCTGTTAATGACAAATTAATTAGAGATGGGAAGCAGCCCCAGATTGGAGAAGGAAATTGGACGGATAGCTGACTCCATAAAAATTAATACATTTCATACTGTGCTCAAGCACAGGCAATAATAAACAGTGAGCAAACATGATGTGTGTACTTGTTGCCTCAGGGTCTCCTGCGAAACTGAGGTGCTTGAGTAAGCTACATCACACTGCTTTGTTGTGTGCTTGTTGTCAAGCCAGTTTATGAAGTACACATCCCTCTTCATTTTTATATAACTTTGTTTTGAATGCACTGTACAAGAATATTGAATACCTTGAAAATTATCGAGTTCAGCCATTCATTCACATGTAATATTCCAACAGCTTCATCACCGATTAGAGCTTTCAGGGGTGTAAAACGAGTAAGTGAGAAGTGCCACTGAACTGTTATTATTCTAGGGGATCAGTTCTACATCATTTTATTTTTATAAATATACAGAGAAGCAACTACTTGAAAAAAGCCAATGCTCTGTTACTTAAACTGCTCTGCCACTATTTTGATTTAATACTTCATGCTAAATGAGCATTTAATTTTACACAGGACACTGTCATCTAAACTTATTCTGATAAATTCATATACTTCCTTCCTGTGCAATGCCCTTTATGCTGTCAATGCCACGTTGGGACTGGTACAGTAGTTTCTGTTCCGTGGAGAACCAACCGTACCTGCACATAGGCTATTATTATGATGGAATCACCACTTCAAAAGGCATTCCAAAGCTGCTGCCAGCTTCCCTCTGTGGAGTAAACCATCTACCATTCCTGTCTGCTCTTAGAGAATATGTTGCATGGCTAAATATGGTTTTCTGTTAGAAAGTGTTTGTGCGTTGTGTATCTGAGGTGGGACAGGTAGGTAAATTCACATATCCAGGTAAATTATTGGTGTACTGGCTAATAAAACATTTTTTACTTTAATTTTGAATATTTGGGGATTTCCAGATTGCTCCTAATGTCGGCTGGCAGATGTTAAAAGGGTGTTGCACCTGAATATAAAACAGTTTCCTTAACCCTAAGCTTCAATGCATATTCTCTATGTAAATTATTTATTTTGTGATTGTTATGGTTGCAAACTTTGCAATTAATGCTAAATTCTCTCTTGTCCATTTGAGCAGCTCAGAGGTCAGCATATCTTGCTGCTATGTGGAGGACCCAGGTCCAATTCGTGGTAATGCCTTTTTCTTTAAAGGGCGAAGCTACTCCACACCCACACTGACATGGTGACCATCACCAAAGTTCTACCATCACCTCCGTTTGCTTCGTTACAATTGAGAAGTGCACAGGATGTGGGGTCATGATGTTGCCCATAGGATTACCCACTAATACAGGCACTTTGAGTCGACAGAAGTGGTCGAGAAGTGAGCAGAAGGTAGCAGTTTTAAGGGCAGAGGGAGAAAAGTTCCGAGGCAAGCACCAAAGGAAAAGAACTTCTGCAATAGTCTGGACAGATAGTAAGAGCAGTAGCAGTTTCTTTCTGTCTGCAAGGGTGAGGTTGTCGTTAGTTTTGGGTATTGTGCGATGCTCGATACCACTGTCGCAGCTTAAAACACTCTTTACGAGTGTCAGTCCTATTGAGGAGGGGTACTCCTGGGCTGTGCACCTGAGTGTATCCTGGTCCACCTGCAGCATCTGTACTTGTAACATGCCAAGGTCATTATACAAGTGGTCAATTGGCCATAAAGAGGTTTGGTTGGATATGTTTATGTTTAGTGTGCAATACTGCTTTCCCTTATTGCCAGTTGGTCAGCTAGATATTTGCAGCTGGCAATGCCATTTAGTTTTGCAGTAATGCAGGGATTCACCAGTGTTTATTTTGTCTGTGAGCTTGTGCTGTCCACAGGTGATTAATTGTCCCTAGATTGAAGTGTTTTTCAGCAGTTGTGTTTTCACCCGTGGTTGTGGTCGTAGTTTCCCAGGTTAAGAATGAAGTGATTCTCAGAGTGTCTCAAGTTCCTGTACAGTCGTGTGGTGAGTTTTTTGAATATCTGTGTGTGAGTCTCAAGGCAGTATTCTCTGTGAAGGTCGACAGTGTGTGTGGACTGTGGTGCACTTCGTTCTGTATCACCTGTAGGTGGCACAGGTGGTCAGAGTCACATAACCCCAGACTGCAGCTGCATGTATCATCATGGGTCTAATCAGTATCATGTACACGGACCTCGATACCCTCCTATTCAGTGTGCTTTACCTGTTGAGCTTAGAGTAACACTGTTTGAGCCTTGCATTTGCTCAGTTGGCCTGGCACTGAAGTATTTGACTTTCACAGTGAAACGTATTGGGCGTGTGTGTAGTGTTATTTGTCTACAGTCTTAATGTGGGGTCCTGCCCACTCATCTCGTATAGGGTGCCTAAAGGATGCTGCATTCTCAAAATGCTATACAACAATTCAAGCAAACAACATTAATAGTTTTTATTACAAATAAGAAGCTTGACAATGCTTAACCTGGAATTTGCAATGGTGTCGCAAGCAATAGGCGACATGCAGTATAAATCCGAGTCCTTTGCTATATACAATGTTCGTGCAAGTTTGACACACAGTTTGTGGATCACTAATAACTGTTATTGTAGCATTCTGCGCTAGGCCTGTCCGTATACTGTCCTAATCCTTTCCAAATACTGAGTGGCCGTGGCTGGCAGGAGCGGCACTTATATTCTCTTTGTCTAGGGGCCTGCTCCTGTCGTGGTGTGGTCCTTGCCAGTGGGCTATTGGCTGACGGTGCGTTCACTGCCTTCTTTGCTCTTGCGATCTTAATTTTCATTCCAGAGCTGGTGGGTATGCCAGAACAGTTAATGTTTGTGCAGTTGTTATGGTTTGTCAGTGAACAGAACTGCTTCACACTTGTCAGCATTTGCTTTAACACACTGTCGTTCCAGCTAGGCAGTTTTGTTTGCAGTTGCGAACTATGCCTGATGGTTTCCAGTCTTGCACTAGGATGGTAGTGTCATCTGCGTAGATGGTTGCCATTGTGTTTTGTTCAGTTGGAAAGTCATTGACGTAGAGATTAAACAAGAGGGGCCCTTGGATGCTCCCTTGGGGTACTCCCACTTGTATACTGACTGTTTGCCCTGAAAGTCGGTGTTGAAGCTTCTGTGGGTGAGATATGAGTGTGTAAGATGTATGAGCTCGTCGGAGAGACTAGCAGTGCAGAGTTTGCGAATGAGACGATTGTGCCGTAGATGACTGAGGACCAGGAACAGCGCTCCTGTAGCTTAGTTGGTGTTGGGGGTGTGTGTAATATGTTCTACTACACGGAGGAGTTGTTGTGTTGTGGAGTGGTGATTGCTGAATCCAAATTGCTCCAGTCCCAGCAAGTCATTGGTGTTGCAGTGCATAGTAAGATGTTTGAGAATCATCTTCTCAACAATCTTATTCAGGGAGCTCAGCAGGCTGATGGCTCCGTAATTTTGTGGTAGGGAGTGGTATTTCCCTGGCTTCCTGAACATCAGGACAGGGAAGTGTTGATGTTGTAGAATGGTATTCGTCATATGTGTGAGATGCTCTATAGCTTTATTCGTGAACTCCTGGGTGACATGGTTTTGAAAGTGATTGGGACCAGGAGCTTTTCTAGCTGTTTTGTGCTTAATAACCCGTGTAATTTCATGTGTAGCAGTATGTATTGTTACATTGCACTTGGGCTGGGTTACAAGCCATGTAACCTCCTGGTCCATTTCAAGTAGCAGTGCTGGATTGGAAGGAGCCAGATTCAGTGTGAATGATGTTGCTAGTGTTCTGGTCATCAGCTCATGCTTCTCCTCCATGGAATATGCTGGTCTGTAAGGCATTTGTAAACTTGGTGTTTAGTATTTCTTCTTGGTGGAGTGGACAGCTATTTGCCACACTCCAGGTCATGTGGTGTGCAGCCCTGCGAGTGTATTGTCCCAGTTTGTGGTTTTAAAAGTTTTAATTTAGCCTGTATGATCCCCTGGAGCCTGCTAATATGCTGTTTGTACAGCCAGTTTCATTTCGTGTGTTTGTGATTGCCCTAGTTTGCGTGTGTCTTCTGTGATATCACGAGTGTCACAATCTGGCCCAGACAGAGTTGACTTGGTGTTGTCTGGGACCGGCAGTGTTGTCATCAGTACAGGGGCAGTTTCTAGCATTGCAGGTGTGGGTTGTGGTTCTGTTGTTGTGGGAGTGTGCCATGAGTTTGTGGAGGTCTGTGCATCCGCAGCTCATCCACTTCCACTACAATGCCAGTAAAAGAGATTCCACACCTTACTGGTTGGGGGGTGGGGAGTGTCTTGGAGCTGTTCTGGTTACCACTTGTCTGTCTTTGGCACTTTTGCACCTTAGAGCTTCTTTGTATGCTGCACACCATCTGTAGTTTGCACATGGACCCCTCCACATTTGGTACATTTGATAGTTGTACCAAGTTTAAAGTGTCGTGCTATACGGTTACCAGTGCATTTGCGGCACCGTGTGCCAGATCACATCGGGTGCCGCACGGCCAAACTGCTGGCAGTGGTGGCACTGTTGGGGGACACACGGAGGTGTGCATATTTCTACTACGACCATGGGAAGCAGGAGCATCTGTGTCAGAAAGTTGCAGGAGTAAGCTGTGTCGTCCAACTCCACTAAATAGTTTGGCTGCAGTCTGTGTGTCACGAATCCCAGAATTCATCTCATGCTCTCACAGTCCCAGCTGAGAGCTGTGATTATACCATGAAGAATGTCATTGAGGGTTGTGGTGTCAACTCCTTTCACGATGTACATTCGAATTTTTCCCCCTTGGGTGCTATATTTATGATACTCAATTCCGCCAGCTTTGACGAATTTCAGGAGATTTGTGCAATCTGTTTTGTTGCATACATACAGTGATACATGGTCCCTTGTGAGTTTTGTGTTTGGTATATGGTGGGGAGTGACATTCTACAAATGTCTTGTTTAGCTTGCCGAGGCAAGTGTAATTGTGTATTATGACCAGTGGGAAGCCAGTCGGTGTAGTGTTCTGCGTAGCGGCTGGGGTAGTGTTGTGTAGTTGAGGTGCTGCAGAATTCCCTCATATTACTGATGCTCGGAACTGGTGTTGGTAAAAGCACGCTGCATTTGCCGTGTGAGTCAGTAGGCTCAGTTGTTCATGTATGTTGCTGCTGATTGCATTTTGGACCCACCAGCTTCCAAGGTCCATCTTTGTTCCACGGAGCTGTCACTTCCAGCTCGAGGACTACTGCGGTGATATTGAGGGCCTCTCTAGTATATTCACTGGTGGTGTGACTGGTGTTGGTGTTGCTGTTGCTGTTGCGTTGCTTTCACCCGTCAGTTGGACAATGAGCTCATGCTGTCTCCGAGCCATTGCTTCTTGATTTGTGGCAGAAAAGTCCAGATTTAGCTGGTTCATCACTTACTGATAGGTGGCAAAGCAAGACAGAAACATCGAAGGGAACAGATGGCACTCCTGCCTCTTGTGCTGCAGTCTTGCTACGGGTCGTCGGGTCAGATCTGCTCGGTGGATCTGCCGTCTCCCAGGCATAAGGATACTTTTAAGGATAGAATATGGATATGAGACAATTTTACTTTTTCGTCTAAAAAGACAATTTTGCTTTTTTAGTGTACATACAGAAGAGGGGAGTCCTTATGACTCACTTGTGCAACATGCAACGCACAGTGCAAGAGAGCACGGGTGGAAGACAGCAGCCTGTACTGGACAGTGTTGTCCAATGTGAACGTGCCCCGGACACTGAAATACCCTATTAAAGAATGGGAGAGTCACACTGGGGAAGTTCCAACCACAGTTGCAGGAACTTTGAGCCAGAACTCTTGGCCACCTAGCTCTGTCAAGTGTGTAGCAGCGTGTGCTTGTTAGTGACACTCCAAAGAGTGTCCTGTGGCATCTATACCAGTTTTAGCGTATGTGTAACACAACAATGGGCTTGAACTGTTGATTTTCTCTTATCCTAGCAACTCTGTGGACTTCAGCAAACCTTTCTTGATCAAATTCAATTTCTTTAATTTCTTTCTCTGTAACGTAAGACAAGATGATGCTTCAAATGTTGTCCTTGAATTTAAATAGATCAAGACTACAGTCTATCAATCTATCACTTTCTTAAAGTAATGTATTGCACAGGGTATAAGGACTGATGAATGATGACCATCAACCACTGGAGCACATTTATTTAAAGTAGTTTGGATAGTGGGACGTTCATGTTGACCACTGGGTTTTTCTGCATGTGTATATTGACTGAGTGGTGAGGTAGACTATGTTGCTACTGGACAGAGCAACACTGGAAGTGGCTTCCATTTGGCCACACTTGCTGTTCTTAATGTTTTCTCTGTGCCGCAGATCCCTACTTCAGATATGTGCCAGGCTCCTAGGATGAAGACACATGTGACAATGCATCAGACATTCACAGAACCAAGAAATGCTATGGACTTTAACTTGGTTTGTTGCAAATGATGTTGAAATATACTAGCCAAGCAAACAGAACAGCTTGATATCTTTCCTGTGTGTAAAAAGCTATAATAATATATGTGTTTTACAGAAGAAGAAAATTCTCTCATGTAGTAGTGTGCACAGTAGTAGTCTGTTGTTGAGCCTTCAGCACTCAGCAGCATGCCAAAAAGGAGACACAGTCAGTAATACAAGGCATACAGGGTACAGCTGGACACTGATTTGGAGATGGGGCGGTGAGATGGGGGGAGATGGGGGTGGGGGGGGGGGGGGGGAGCAGTTTATGCAGGTAATGAGCAAAAGGTGTTTTGACAATAGTAGCTAATGTACTGCCCTCATCAGAGAAAATTGTCATGTAAGTACCCAGGAAAAATTTCATTTGTGGTGAATGCCCCACAGAATGGCGAATCTGCAAAAATTTGTTAAGATACTTGAAAGAAATTAGTATTTTTGTCATAATGAGGTCCAGTAGAAAAGGACACTGTCCATGAAAATGTGGTCAACTGTGAAGGTTACTCAATGCAGCAATCATTAATAATACTTTATTCAAGAAAAGTTTATGAAGAATTGAGCTGTTGATGAGAATACAGTGATACAGAAAGAACAGAAGGAATTTAGTTGTCAATACAAGAATATTAAGTTACTCAACAATAATTACAACACAGAATAAAATACATGTCTACAATCCAGAAGATTGAGATTTCGAGCCGGTGGCTGTTTTCTAGTCTTCAGTTCCTTGTCATCACACGCCAGTTAACTGCAGTTACATTGGCTGTATATCAAACACCAGAGTTGGCCACTGCTGCAGCAATTTCTATTGTAGCCTTCCCACCATGACAGTCCCACTTCGCACTGGCAGTTCGCCGTGCCTAGAGCCACTGAAAATCGTAAGTGAGCTGTATTTGAATCAAAATAACGTGCCTTCAAGTGGTACTATGTGTTGTGAGAAATTTGAAGTCAGTGGCTGGCCAAAAAGTTGAGTGTCATTGGGCTTAGAATACTGAGTCAACAGACAACACATTAACGTTTTTACATTAATAAATTTTAGGCAACAAATGGTGGAAGACCGACAGGAATTAAGTGCAAAAGTAGATATCACAAATATCACAAATGGTAGCCTCCAACAGCATATTCAGGAATCTCACGAAGAGGGGAAAAAAAAGGAGATAAATACAAAAATAACTAACTTGCTAACATTTTACCCATTTTACTCATAACTAGTGTCTATAAATCTCTGCAATCCCAGTCAACACACACATGCCACAAACATCCCCCTTCTCAGGTTGTGAACCTGAATATTATCCTACTGTTTCTGAGGTGTTGGCTGAATGAATGAAATGTTTTCTTTCTTGCTCTTTAAAGTGAGTCCAAAAATGCATCTCCTGTAT
This sequence comes from Schistocerca piceifrons, assembly GCF_021461385.2. Taxonomy (NCBI): domain Eukaryota; kingdom Metazoa; phylum Arthropoda; class Insecta; order Orthoptera; family Acrididae; genus Schistocerca; species Schistocerca piceifrons. The sequence continues at coordinate 13,213,730 of NC_060138.1, forward strand.
TTCTTTCACAGGAGTAATTTTTTTGGACCATTTTTCTTTTTTCTGCTCATGGAATTCTTCGATTTCCTCTTTGGACAAAAGAATGAGGGCTGCGGATGTGTAAGATTTCACAACTCTCATAAAATCCTAAGCATTCTGTATCGCAGCTATGTTTCGAATGTAAAGATTATGTTTTGGAGCATGCTGCTTCGTCAAGCCTCCTACAACATCACAAGGTCCCTTCCTGTGACCAGTAGCACTGTGTACCCAATCAGTTGTCAATAGTGACTTACTCAATTCAAACAGCTGGTAACAATTTTTAAAATGATTAGGAGTACCATCAGAAATAATAACGATCTTGTCTGCCCCTGTTTGCAGTTGAAGAATTTTCTGCACCACTAGTAAAGCATGTGCTGAGTCATGTCCTGTGTCATCACTTATAGCTGCAACACTTGTGGTCTTGTTTTGAAAATATGTCCCTTCTGTAAAAATTGAAATCTGGTCATTACACCAATGGTACCCTTGTTTTATGTTACAGACTACCAATGAGTTCACATGCCTAACAGAGGCGTCATATGACATGTGCTCCAGTAAGTTCTTCAAAGTTACCACACAAAGTTCAAAATTCATGCCATACACACATAAATACTACCCACATAAGTCATAGTGCATAAAATTTTGATCTTCCGATATGTGAAGTTGTATTGTTGATCTTATAAATTGCAAAAGTTTCTTTAATACTGTACGTCATGTACCTCTACACTTTCACAACTTTTTTACCTTCACCTGTTAGTGTTATAGTGTCTTTTTTGTTGGCACTCTGACAAGAAGAGTCCCATTTATCTTCCAGATAAAATGACTGCACTATTAGAACCTGAGCTGCTTCTACAGGATGACAATAACAGGGATCTGGTCTTCCTAAGATTCCTTTTACAGACTTTACATTTCTTGATTTGTCTACCATGTACTTTGATACTGACGGAAAGTGGTTCAAATTTGTTTTCTTTGAAAATGTCTCTAGAATAATAGTTAAAACTTGCGCCTTTCACTGTAGGATGCACAGTATACAACAGCTGAATTGATATTTGTGAAAAATTCCTGGCTAGAGGTGCAAGAGGGCTTTGATTCATTTTCTTCTGAATTTCTACTTTCAAGAGTATGGTCAGTTTTGCTGTAGTGTATTCGTCCATAGCTTTAGTAATTTTTCTGCACTTTCTTGATGCATAGAGCTGCTGATTCGACTTCACTGACCACGGTTTCATAACAGGACAAACATCTACCTCTGTAGTTGACTGATTCAGGGTATTTAATTTCTCCTTTACTGATGCAAAATTTGCATCATCTGCACCATGGGAGGCTTCACATTGTTCTGATACTATCATTGTTGTTATTCTGTCGAAACATTTATAACACAAAAAGTCATCGCTGGAAACATCTTTACTTTGAAACAGAGTCTTCAAATGAGAACACTTATTCCCAACCTGAACAAAGTCTGCTTTTTCTGTTTGTCTTATATTTCACTCTTTTATGAATATCCAAATAGTCAGCACACTTCACTCTCCTGTGGGCCCAGTCAGAAGACATTTCAAACAGTCATTTTCAAAAAACACGCTGCAACTGCGTCAACTGGCAAATTCCTCAGGAAAACACATAACTCACTGGATGGCCTCAGTAAACTCTTCAGTAAACAAATTAGCACTGAACAACTACAATACAGAAACCTGCATTGAACACCCACAACAAAGAAACTGACAAGAAACTACCACCAAGTGTAAGAAATATCTTCAACAATGAAAGTGAAAAGAAGTAAATGAAAAAAAGAAAGTGATAAAAAATAACTGCAACAAAGACAATAGAAATAAACATTGTAACAAAGAAATTAGTAAGAAACAACTTCAGTGGAGTCATATATTACCCACGAAAGTGAAAAAAAAAGATTTTTTAAATAAAACCTGTCCAACTTAAAAGTGGAAGCTATCCTTTACGATACATGTTGGCACCAATGACATTTATTTGGTTTTACTATTTTGTCATGTATTTGGTATAATATGTGGTTCTTTAATACAGGACTTTTGGACTCTAGTCTTTGATGCCATTACTGCTATGTATTGTAATTTGAAATTTAGTTAAAAATATCTATTATTATTTTATTTGGCAAAATAAGTGCCCAAAACATGTACCTTCATTCTAAAACAATATTCTTCTTAACCCATTTTCTGACAAAGCTTCAAACATTGGAGAGAATACAGTGCATAAAGTCCCACCCATAACATGCAAATGTTATTCTTAACATACTTTAATTTTACCAGCTGAATCCTACACGCAAACTAGGTTGCTTACACAGTGTTCTCTTGTACAACTTAATGATGTTCGGTGTTACGGGTGGGACAATTCATATGGAAATTAGAATTAATTAATTTTGAAACAATATTCATATCAAATGAACTTCTAATGCACAAATATACTTCTTTTTGACTTGGTTTTTAATAATCTGTCTTGTGCTCTCAAGAATGGCCCACTGGACTACAAACGGGGTTGCAATAATACACTGTTCTAGTGTTTTGTTCAGCAGAGAAAAGGAAATCATGGATGGTCAAATTTGTGTGTTCTACAATGTATGTTTTGTAAAGGCCTAATTACAGTATAAAATATGTACTTTCAGCTTTAATTTGCCCAGTTTTGAAACTTATATTTCAATAAATATATTTTCAATGAAGTGTCCCTGTTTTTCTGGACCTGTTCAGCAGTCTTTCAGCTTCAGCAGCTGACCCTTGGCTGCTTACAGCTGTAAAACCTTGTTCAAAGTTGTAGGTTTTCATAAAGAGTGTATATGCTCAAATGCAGCATTAATGAGTAAATAGAAAGTAAAATGAGAGAAAACAGCTTTTAAGCCACAAAAATACAAGTGTAGTTATGTACAATCAACTTCAAGCAATAAGCAGCAATAAAACAAATGAAAATCCAGAGAGACAGAACTTTAAACACACTGTATGACTGGATTAATGTCTTTGCACTTCAGACTAAATAAATTGCAAATGCCGTCTCATTTAGATTCTGAACAAGTATATTGCCTTCCTGATGCTATTGATGGTGCTTTTGATTTTAAATATGTGATGATCCGGAAACCATTAAGTACCTTAGGTAGATGGACAATGGAAGGAACGGACGTAGCCAGTGGGATGCAAAAAGCTGATAAGTGCTGGAATTTCTTCACCGACTTTAAACACTTTGATTTTGAATACTACAAAATCATTCTAACCTCTGTTTCCCCTAATATTGTTTACAACAATGGGCTTGAACTGTTGATTTTCTCTTATCCTAGCAACTCTGTGGACTTCAGCTAACCTTTCTTGATCAAATTCAATTTCTTTAATTTCTTTCTCTGTAATGTAAGACAAGATGATGCTTGAAATGTTGTCCTTGAATTTAAATAGATCAAGACTACAGTCTATCAATCTATCACTTTCTTAAAGTAATGTATTGCACAGGGTATTTAGGACTGATGAATGATGACCATCAACCACTGGAGCACATTTATTTAAAGTAGTTTGGATAGTGGGACATTCATGTTGACCACTGGGTTTTTCTGCATGTGTATATTGACTGAATGGTGAGGTAGACTATGTTGCTACTGGACAGAGCAACACTGGAAGTGGCTTCCATTTGGCCACACTTGCTGTTCTTAATGTTTTCTCTGTGCCGCAGATCCCTACTTCAGATATGTGCCAGGCTCCTAGGATGAAGACACATGTGACAATGCATCACACATACACAGAACCAAGAAATGCTATGGACTGTAACTTGGTTTGTTGCAAATGATGTTGAAATATACTAGCCAAGCAAACAGAACAGCTTGATATCTTTCCTGTGTGTAAAAAGCTATAATAATATATGTGTTTTACAGAAGAAGAAAATTCTCTCATGTAGTAGTGTGCACAGTAGTAGTCTGTTGTTGAGTCTTCAGCACTCAGCAGCATGCCAAAAAGGAGACACAGTCAGTAATACAAGGCATACAGGGTACAGCTGGACACTGATTTGGAGATGGGGCGGTGAGATGGGGGGAGATAGGGGGGGGGGGGGGGGGCAGTTTATGCAGGTAATGAGCAAAAGGTGTTTTGACAATAGTAGCTAATGTACTGCCCTCATCAGAGAAAATTGTCATGTAAGTACCCAGGAAAAATGCCCCACAGAATGGCGAATCTACAAAAATTTGTTAAGATACTTGAAAGAAATTAGTATTTTTGTCATAATGAGGTCCAGTAGAAAAGGACACTGTCCATGAAAATGTGGTCAACTGTGAAGGTTACTCAATGCAGCAATCATTAATAATACTTTATTCAAGAAAAGTTTATGAAGAATTGAGCTGTTGATGAGAATACAGTGATACAGAAAGAACAGAAGGAATTTAGTTGTCAATACAAGAATATTAAGTTACTCAACAATAATTACAACACAGAATAAAATACATGTCTACAATCCAGAAGATTGAGATTTCGAGCCGGTGGCTGTTTTCTAGTCTTCAGTTCCTTGTCATCACACGCCAGTTAACTGCAGTTACATTGGCGGTATATCAAACACCAGAGTTGGCCACTGCTGCAGCAATTTCTATTGTAGCCTTCCCACCATGACAGTCCCACTTTGCACCGGCAGTTCGCCGTGCCTAGAGCCACTGAAAACCGTAAGTGAGCTGTATTTGAATCAAAATAATGTGCCTTCAAGTGGTACTATGTGTTGTGAGAAATTTGAAGTCAGTGGCTGGCCAAAAAGTTGAGCGTTATTGGGCTTAGAATACTGAGTCAACAGACAACTCATTAGCGTTTTTACATTAATAAATTTTAGGCAACAAATGGTGGAAGACCGACAGGAATTAAGTGCAAAAGTAGATATCACAAATATCACAAATGGTAGCCTCCAACAGCATATTCAGGAATCTCACGAAGAGGGAAAAAAAAAAGGAGATAAATACAAAAATAACTAACTTGCTAACATTTTACCCATTTTACAAGAGTAGTTAAGCACTAAGATAAACGAACTATGTGATCTTGTAAGAAATGCTGGTTTTGAACAATTAAAGGAGGTAGGTCAGAATGTAAAACATATATGTAAGAATTAACCAAACAAATGTTTACAAAAGTAAATGAACAATTCTTAAGACACGCAAATGTGGTTACATGTGTTAGAGCAGGGTAAAAATTTGGACATAACAGCTTTACCAGGCTCCACTTTCAGAACTTTGAGGGCATGAGTAAGTGAATTAATTACTCAAAAGGTACAAGAAACAACAGATTTATCAGTCAGTACACTATGGTTCACAGTTGATTTAGGAAAAACAGAAGAGGAACTAGGTAAGCTCTGGGATGGACTTAATAAAACCAGAGATAAATTAAGTAAATGGAAATTTTATGAAAGCAATCGCCTTTCACCAGAACTATCGGAAGAATTAAATTTAGATGGAGAAGATTTAAGATTTATTTACACTCTCAACCTAGGAGGTGGTGCTAGTATTTCATCTGGAGGGCATCATAAAACACTACTGACACAATGTCTCTCACATGGCCTGGTGTAGTATTATTTAGTTAATAAGAGTATACAAGGATTTTATTTACACTGGTATTAATTATAGTCACACTACTTATTTATTTATCTGTTATTTAAAAATACCAGGTGACAAGAAAAGTGGAACTCAGAATATTGGGGACAGATTAACATACTATGCAAGGAAGAGATTGCACCAATAATAATCAAGACCCTCTTGATCGGAAAAGGAGGCCTCTACAATATCGACACTGTAAAGAAGAATATTACATAAAAACGAAGTACTAGGATAGATGAACAACTGCTTGTCAAATTCTGGGATTCTTATATACCCTACAGATATTGCCAGTATCTTCAGATTTCGTACAAACAGTAGCTCGAGTAGCATTTACTGGTCTCAAATAGATTACTAATTGGTATGAAGATCATTAGGCCACTTGCTGTACTTTATGTTTTTCCTGTGCAGCAGATTACCACCTCAGAGTTGTGACAGGCTCCTTGGAAGAAGACATTCTTGACAGTGCTTAAAAAAGTCATGGAACAAAAGAAACATGATAGTAGGGTGTGTTCTAATCTGTAACTCTGTTCATTGCAAATGTTGTCAAAATGTGCTTATCAAGCAGACAGAATTATTTGAAGTCTTTCTTGTGTGTAAAAAGCATTACAATGTTTGTTGTTTACAAAAGAAGAAATTTCTCTCTATTAGTAGGGTGCACAGAAGCAGCCTGCTGTAGAGTTTCCAGCACTCAGCAAAAATGAAAAGGCAGTGATATGAAGCATACACGGTGTACCCAGATGTCAATTTGGGAAAAGGGGAGAGAGAGAGAGAGAGAGAGACAGAGAGAGCGAGAGGGGCGGAGGGGGACAGCAGGGGGAGCGGTGGAGAGAGAGAGAGAGAGAGAGAGAGAGAGAGAGAGAGAGAGAGAGAGAGAGATGGTAGCTTGTCAGACCATGACTTTTTTTTTATTTGTTTTCTTTTTTAAAGAACCAGTTTCTCTATCAACTCTTCTACAATTGAATGATGCATCTCTACAACATTCTTATTAGTATAAAACCCTGTTTGTACTGTATAATTTCTTCTGGGTCATATTCTTTTAAAAACATGTACTGAATAAGATTCGAGGTCAGGTTATACAGGACATGGTTCACAATATTGCAGCATGCATTCTTTGATTCCAAATGGCACACAGTTTTCTTCATTAATTCCTCATAGTTACCATCCTTGATAGCAGCTGCAGCCAACACCAGTTGGCCATTTTTATGTATTACACATACATGAACTGAGTGTACCAGCCAGGATTAGGGAGAAAATAAAAATGGGTTTAAAAAATGAAAGAAAAGTAGTTGAAATTGGATTTTATTGCTTTCTTTTCAGGTTGATGATTAAACATTTCAATATAAATTCCTATTATTACTCTACTGAAAACAATAACCCATTCTTACAACTACTTTATTAGTGCCTCTTTTCATGCCCTGCCAGCAATGCACCTGAAAGAATCTTGTCCATCTGCCAGTTCATTTGGGCAAAATTAATAAAAAATTTAGGAGACAAAAGAACTGAGAAATTAGTGAAGATTACAATTTTCTGCATGCTTCCAAAAAGTAGTTAATTGTACTTTACTCCCATGACAATTCTACATCAAGTTAGTTCCTTTTTGCTGGGAGTGTAAATGTTATTTTAGTTGCATTTCTTAAATTGCAAGAAAAGTTAAAACACAATATTAATAAAATAAATTCTTGTGACACTACATATTTGCCTTCAGTAAATATGATGGCTCTCTTTAGTTCGTGTAAGGGTAACTATGTAACATTTTGTATGTTAATTGAATTTTCATATTAGATATAGTTGGGTTCTATTGATTTTTTTTTTTTTTACAAAGGGTTTAAAAACGCAATCTTTTTGGGTAAGGTTAAATTACAACAACTCTGGTACCAGCAGCACTACTTTGGCCTGAGTTCACAAAATTTTGAGAATACCAATTCCGGAACAATACATGTCTAAAAGTCATAAAAACACCAAAACATCAGGAATCCAATATATTTACTCAGAATATGAACAAGACAGTAATAGCAATTTATTCATTCTGATGTGAAAAAGAATTATTCCAGCTGTGTTTAGAGTTCTAACATTCTGAATTTTCATTTGTTTTATTGCTGCTTATTGCTTGAAGTTGATTCGTACATAACTACACTTGTATTTTTATGGACAGAAAAAAGGTTTCACTGATTTTTCTTTCTGTTTATTCATTAATATCACGTTTGAGCATAAAAATGTGTATGAAAAGTAATAACTGTGAGCAATTTTTTTTTTCAGTCATAAGCAGGCAAGAGTAAAAAATTAAACTACAGTGCCTCTCAAGTTGAAAGGCTTCTCTTTTTAGATACAGAAAGATTATAAAGATTAAAGAACATACAGTTGAGATACAGACTCCAAAAACTACACAAATTTGGCACCCAAAACATTTACACCAAATTGGTAGGAGCATATAATTTGACAGAAAAGGCCTAAGGCTATCAAACAAAAAGCACAAGAAGACAGCACAGTTGTTGGCCAAATCTGTTGATTAAATTGTGAATTGTGACTGGTTAAAGATGGGCTCTCAAAGTCACACAATGAATTTTCTGTCATTTTTGTAGTCTTACGGCTCTTACAGTTTGCATTTAAAAATGTCAACGATAATATCTTCTAATTCAGCACAAACAGTTGTTTAAGTGCACACAAGCAAGGGCTTGTAAACTGAAAGTACCTTTCACAAAAGTTATCCAAAGTTCACACTTTGGCACGTGTGTAGGTGGTGCAAACTCGGGAACCCTATTCACGAGAGGCTGTAGAAATGAACCAAAGGAGATTTGGAGCTGAATATTAGTACATATCCATTCAAGACATTGTGGAACCTTCTGATAAAATTTCATTCCATTCACAAATGGTCCAGCAGAGACTCCTGTTACACTTGAAATGGAATTAGCCAATTTTCAAACTGTCCATGTACTCCACACCATAACAAGGACTGTACAGGTGGAGCAGAAAGTGCGCTGCAGTCACAAACAATATTCTTCATTTATTCAGAAATGTATTCCATTAGAAGTGATTTTAAGGTGGAAATCAGTTTTTAAGCACCAGACTGTGATTCTCTCTGCGTATGTAAGTTCGGAGGAATGATGGTGAGACAAGAATTGAGGTTACAGGATGATCCAGGAAGTGGGGTGGGGGGAGTGAAGGTGGAGGGGAGGGATGTATTGTAGGATCACAGTTAGATGGAAGAGTATACCAAGTAAGGCTGGGTTCAGTACTAGTTTTGAGTTGGTAGCAAAAAAGTGTTTCCACTTTAGGAAGGAGAGTAGGTCTTTAACAAGCTCAGAATGACTGAATTTGTGAATGTGGCAAAAGATAAGCCCCTTTGAAATGAGGCTTTTGGAGGAGAGGTTCACTACTATGTTACAGGACTGTTTAGGTGCTGGGTTCGGTAGGATGGTGGGCGGGAGCTTGTGAGATTGTAGCATATGTAGTTCTGCAAGATGGGGTCAGGCATCTATTAACTGATGTAAAGGAGGTTTGACAGAGGTTTTTGTAGTGGTGCTGGATTGTGATAGTCCAATATAAGTGTACAAAGTGAATAGACTTTACAGTTTTTAAGGTGGCACTGTGCATGCTGCTCTTGTTCCTTCAGTAAGTGGGTTTCAAATTTGGCAATGTGATGTAGTAATTGGTACAGCAGAGTGGAAATATTTTACAGGCAGTGATGAGGTAGTGACAAAATGTTTAGGACTCAGTTATATTTTGTGTAGGGCTGAGTTGGTGAGTGCTGTGGAATGACAGAATTATAACATAGAATCACTGTGGAAAGCTGTTTGGGAGCAATTCCACAAACTAAGCAGCAACACAGAAACAAGTTATGTGGGAGTGGGTTCGGTATAGGGGTAGGGAAACTTTTCTGTATTTACACAGATGGAAGGAACTAAAATCGATTGTGGAGAAAAAAAAATAGTAACAGAGCATTAAAACATATGGGAATATTCTGAAAACTGGAAAAAGACAAAACCAGATTAAGTATAGCGAAGGAAGGATAAAGCTACATGAAGCACAGTAGTAAGACATCAAGATGTAATTAAGACCAATAAGAAAACTGGATGAGATTAAAATGAAGACAGGAATAGAAATAAATAATAAAACAATAAAAGTGTGAAATGCATGTTGGTATGTAGGTATGAGTGAAGCAGGCAGCAGTTGTAAATGGGTTGGGCATGGTCAGTATCTAGCCTTTTCGTTATGATGCACTGTAAAGCCTGTCACACAGCTTAAAAGGTAAGAAAACACAGTGCTGCCAATGTACTACCAATTCACACTGGTCCATACTGTACTCTATAGCAAACAAAAAGTGAGATACCAACTGACCTGAATTAGGAGTTAACATAAGACTAATTTCAATTAAAATCAGTGGCTTAACAAAAAGGTTCATTTTCTTCTACCATAAAACAAAGAATGAAAATAGTCATCTACAAGCATCACGGCAGTAAAAATATTCCTCAGGATGGATGTATTTATGTGTGACATAATGTGGAATTCACAAACTGATTTAGTAACTGATTTGAAGTTTTATTTTTCCCAGAGAATTTTAACGCACTGGAGGCCACTGACGCCAATAATTTTTGGACTGGTTGCATACCAGTCTCTGCCCACCAGGTCTGTTGGGTGCTATGAAGGTCACAACTGTTGCTGTGGCAGAACACTGACATTTCCTTGAAAGTGAAGGTTTCATTCTTATTTTTGCCCTCGCTAGTTTCAACACTATCTGATTTTTAACAATTAAAATCTTAATTTCAATATAAGATTAATAAAAGCCAGTTGTCATGTCATTTCCTTTTTTCATTTATTATTAATACAACAACATACCAGTCATCGTGCAGAGCAATAAGTTAAGTCTTCATGAATTTCCTTCTTTTCCTTGTAGTACATTTACTAAATTTAGCATATGCTGCTCTATTTAAAAGGTTTAATTTCACATTTTTGTAAGAAAAAAAATCCTTCAGCCTGTCGCACAGAATTGCTCACTGAACAGCTAGCTAATTAATGCATCAATACCCATTTGTGACACATCAGGAAGGTAACAAGTTGTGTACCTGGGATTCTATCTGCTTTTATAGTTTGCTTCTCAGTTGGTCTTACTAGGACGATTAAGGTGTGTGCATCCTGTATGTGGATGCACAAGGAGTTGGCTGTGGTCCGCGAACAGCTTGAGGCGCTTCTGGCTACAATCGGTCACCTTCAGACTGCTGCTTCAGGGTACAGTGGTAGTGGAGAATCTGGCGTGTTGTATGGGACACCTCAGGTGTCACTTGTTCTGCCCATGGGCTCTGCTAACCAGGCACCTCCTAGTGTACATAATGCAGTGGATTCACCCTCACTGCAGGGGGAGTATAGGGAGATAATGCATTTGCATCAATCAAGGCGGAGAGCCAATGAGGAGACCGGTCGCTTGGCCTCACCCATTCGCCCTTTAAGTAAATATGTGGCTGCTGCTTCAGTAGGATATGGGCAGGCCCACAGGAGGAGGAGTTTACTAGTTATTGGGAACTCCAAAATTAGGTGCGTTGTGGAGCCCCTTAGACAGACACTGTTCAGGGCTGGAAAGAAAGACAATGTGCATTCGGTAGTGTCTCGGTGAGCCTCATCCAAGATATGGAGGCAGCTCTGCCTGCAGCTATTGAGCATGCAGGTTGCAGTAGTCTGCAAGTTGTGGCTCACATTGGCACCAATGATTTCTGTCGCCATACTCAGTTCATACAGGACAGGTGGCCGGGGAGGGGGGGAGGAGGGGGGGGGGGGGAGGAGGAGGCGAAAGAAGTGGTGGTGGTGAAGACTGCTAGCCTTATTGTGGGGTGCAGGCAGAGCTCACAATGTGCAGCATTGTTCCCAGGGGTGATTGGGTCCTTTGGTTTGGAGCCGAGTGGAGGGTCTCAACCAAAGGCTTCATTGATTCTGTGATTGTTTTGACTGCAGATTTCTAGACTTGCATTATCTGGTGGGGATTTGTAAGACTCCCTTTGTCAGGTCAGGGGGTGGTCTACATAAAGGAAGCAGCTACTCAGGTAGCAGAGTGCTTATGAGGGTTTTTTTGACTAGACAGTAGTTTGAAGTACTCTGAAGAACACTCCCCAGTCAATACGCAGCAAAGGATGTCAGACCACTTTAGGTCTAAAGAAACTTCGACTGTCAACATTTTATCAGTAAACCGTCAAAGAATTCATAACAAAATTTCTTGAATTTCCTGCCCTACAGGAAAGCTCTCATGCTCAAAGTATTCTTGAGACCAACAGCTCACTGCAACCTAAAGTGGAAAGATCTGAGAGATTTAGAAAGTCAGGGAACATATGTCATAAAGACAGATTAGACTCCAAGGCAGGGGGAGTGTTCACTGCAGCTGACAAAAATATTACCTCTATTGAGGTTGAAGTGGAATGCGACAGTGAAGTTATCTGGTCCCATATAACAGACGGATGTTTTTAGTGGCGACCCTATTCCACTGTGACAGTTCTTAAATCTTCAAAGAAAGACCACAGTCAGTTGCGCATAAATTCCCAGACCATCCAATACTAGTTGGAGGTGACTTTCACCTATTGAGTATAGACTGGTATATCTATGGATTCATTGCTGAGGATACTGAGAGACAGATGGCCAAAATAATTTTGAAAACATTTTCTGAAAACTCTTTTGAGCAGTTAGCTTGGTAGCCCATACGCAATGGAAATATCTTAGATCTTGTAGCTACAAACATGCCAGATCTTACTGACAATATCAGTATAGAAATGGGGATTAGCAATCATAACTAGCAATTAACCATGGTTATGAAAGATATTGCATCAAGTAAGAAGGCTAGGAGAGTGTTTCTTGTAGATAAGAGTAGATAAGCAGTTGTTAGCATCTCACTTAGCCAGTGAATTAACATCACGTAGTTCCAGTAAGATGCAAGTAGAGGAGTTACAGGTAAAGTTTAAACAGATTGTAAATCATGGTCTGGAGAGTTATGCACCTTGTAAGTGGATAAAGGATGGAAAAGCCTCTCCATGGTTTAATAATGAAATTTGGAAGATGCTGTGGAAGCAGAGGTTATTGCACCCTCAGTTCGAAAGAGACCGCAAAAATGACATCAACAAAAGGTTAATAGAGATTCGTATGTGTGCGAAAAGATCTATGCGCAACAACAACTACCACCGTGATACCTTAGCAAAAGATCTTGCAGAGAACCTGAGAAAATTCTGGTCCTATGTAAAATCACTAAGTGTGTCTTACACTTCTGCTCAGTCCCTTGTTGAACAGTCAGGTGTGGCAGTTGAAGACAGCAAAATGAAAGCTGAAGTTTTAAATTTCATATCCAAGAAATCATTCACGCAGCAAAATCATACAAATATACAGTCATATGACCATTGGACAGGCTCCTGGCGCAGAGAAACAACTGAAAGATTTAAAAGCAAATAAGGCACTAGGTCCGGATGTCCTCCCAATTTGGTTTTACAAAGAATACTCCACAGCATTATCCCTTATTTAGCTTGCATTTATTGTGACTCTCTTGTCCAGCACAAAGTCCCAAGTGGCAGAAGGGTAAAGGAACATGCCTGCAAAATTACAGACGAATATCAGTAACTTCAGTTTGTTGCAGAATCCTTGAACATATTCCCAGTCTGAATATAATAAATTTTCTTGAGACTGAGAAGATTATGACCACAAATCAGCTTGAGAGAGCATTGCTCGTGTGAAACTCAGATCAACCTTTTCTCACATGATATACTGTGAACTACATATGAAGGGCAACAGGCAGAGTCCATAGATTTCTGGAACACATTTGACACAGTGCCCCACTGCAGGCTCTGAATGAAGGTACAAGCATATGGAATAAGTTCACAGATATGTGAATCGCTCGAAGACTTCTTAAGTAATAGAACCCAGTATCAGGGACAATGGTATCATCAGGAGTGCTCCAGGTACGTGTGATAAGATCACTGTTGTTCTCTATATACAGATAAATGATTTAGAGGACAGGATAGGCAGCAATCTGGGGTTGTTTGCTGATGATGCTGTGGTGCATGGCACTGTACTAATTAAAAGCTATCAACTGAAAACTTCACTATTATACGAGATAGGAAATTTAGAATGAGCTGAGCGGAATAATCTGAAGCAGTGACACCACTCACCGGAAAGCACTTATTCCATTATCTGTGAGAAGATATTTTGATTCACTGGAAAATAATTCAATTAAAATATATACACACTTAAAGTTTGGAACCAGGCACACTATTTTCTTTTGTGTCATAATATCTGTTTACTTCTGAAGTTCGCCTGTGTATTATCATAGACATTATTTTTGTGGACTGAATGGCATCCTTTATTAATATGTAAAGTAATTAATTAAAAACTTAATAAAATTAACATAAGGCATTATACATTTAAATATGACTGTCAAACTTTTAGCTGGGGTGTTCCTAACATGGATGAATAAAGTGGTTGCATGAATTTTTCTAATGTAATAATCCACAACATATTTCATAAACCCAATTTTGTTCTGAGTATACAGCCTATCCAAAGTAGTAAAACTTAACCTAGTCATTTTCAAAAATTTTTGATAATAACTTTAATTTTTTTATCACTTACCTGCAGCAGTAAAGGTTCACTATTCACTGTCAACATTTTTAGTTGTTGGTATTAATGTATGGGGACTATAAACAGAAAGCAGGAATGACGTGACAGCTAGCTTATATTCACCTTACATTTAAAATAACATTTTAATTGTTATGTCTACCACAGTTTTGAAACTCGTAGAGGTGACAAAAAGAATGAAATCTTCACCTCTCAAGAAAATGATCAGTGTTACGCCCACCAACCAGTAGTCACTTTCCTGGCACCTGGCAGGGCCGATGGGTGAACACTGTCACACAGCCGGTACGAGAATGGTTGGCCTCAGTGGCATCTAGTACTTCGTAATAAAGGGTGTAAAACAGGATCACACTAGTCCAGCCCATCAACACAGAAACGCTGTTATTACTAGAACAAACGGTTAGTGGTTTTTGTTTTACTTAAATGTTTGACAGTTGGAAACAATAGGAAAAATTATATGGATCTTAGTGCAGCTAGAAAGACTACCTTGATACACAACTTATTTCTCATATAGACATAAAATCATGTTAATACTGAGAAACAAATATGCTTTCAGTTTTTGTCTTATCCTTGTCTGGGGATGCAATTTTCAGCTCCTTAGTGATTCACTGAACATCCCTCAGAAAAGTCTAATGCATTCGAACTGTGGCATCTCAACTCTAGTTTGTATTATCTCCATTCACTAATACTACTTTGACATGCATGTAGAAATGCAAGTGTCAGTTGTGAAAAGCTTAAAATGCTGTAGGAGGGACAAATAAAATTGCAGATCAGTTACTAAATCCATTTACAACTCCACATCATGTCATACAAAAATGTGCACATCAGGAGCAATGTTTTTACTGGCTGTGATTCTTGTGAATTGCTCTTTTCCTTCCTTGTTTTATGGTGTAGACACATACACTCCTGGAAATTGAAATAAGAACACCGTGAATTCATTGTCCCATGAAGGGGAAACTTTATTGACACATTCCTGGGGTCAGATACATCACATGATCACACTGACAGAACCACAGGCACATAGACACAGGCAACAGAGCATGCACAATGTCGGCACTAGTACAGTGTATATCCACCTTTCGCAGCAATGCAGGCTGCTATTCTCCCATGGAGACGATCGTAGAGATGCTGGATGTAGTCCTGTGGAACGGCTTGCCATGCCATTTCCACCTGGCGCCTCAGTTGGACCAGCGTTCGTGCTGGACGTGCAGACCGCGTGAGACGACGCTTCATCCAGTCCCAAACATGCTCAATGGGGGACAGATCCGGAGATCTTGCTGGCCAGGGTAGTTGACTTACACCTTCTAGAGCACGTTGGGTGGCACGGGATACATGCGGATGTGCATTGTCCTGTTGGAACAGCAAGTTCCCTTGCCGGTCTAGGAATGGTAGAACGATGGGTTCGATGATGGTTTGGATGTACCGTGCACTATTCAGTGTCCCCTCGACGATCACCAGTGGTGTACGGCCAGTGTAGGAGATCGCTCCCCACACCATGATGCCGGGTGTTGGCCCTGTGTGCCTCGGTCGTATGCAGTCCTGATTGTGCCGCTCACCTGCACGGCGCCAAACACGCATACGACCATCATTGGCACCAAGGCAGAAGCGACTCTCATCGCTGAAGACGACACGTCTCCATTCGTCCCTCCATTCACGCCTGTCGCGACACCACTGGAGGTGGGCTGCACGATGTTGGGGCGTGAGCGGAAGACGGCCTAACCGTGTGCGGGACCGTAGCCCAGCTTCATGGAGACGGTTGCGAATGGTCCTCGCCGATACCCCAGGAGCAACAGTGTCCCTAATTTGCTGGGAAGTGGCAGTGCGGTCCCCTATGGCACTGTGTAGGATCCTACGGTCTTGGCGTGCATCTGTGTGTCGCTGCGGTCCGGTCCCAGGTCGACGGGCACGTGCACCTTCCGCCGACCACTGGCGACAACATCGATGTACTGTGGAGACCTCACGCCCCACGTGTTGAGCAATTCGGCGGTACGTCCACCCGGCCTCCCGCATGCCCACTATACGCCGTCGCTCAAAGTCCGTCAACTGCACATACGGTTCACGTTCACGCTGTCGCGGCATGCTACCAGTGTTAAAGACTGCGATGGAGCTCCGTATGCCATGGCAAACTGGCTGACACTGACGGCGGCGGTGCACAAATGCTGCGCAGCTAGCGCCATTCGATGGCCACCACTGCGGTTCCTGGTGTGTCCGCTGTGCCGTGCGTGTGATCATTGCTTGTACAGCCCTCTCCCAGTGTCAGGAGCAAGTATGGTGGGTCTGACACACCGGTGCCAATGTGTTCTTTTTTCCATTTCCAGGAGTATAGTTGTAAACATATAGTACGTTGACAGTACTGTCTCTCCTTTCCTGTTATGCTGTGTGACACAGTTCAGCATATCAAAAGGCAAGGGATCTTGCAACTTATGCCACTGAAAATGTGAGACTATATGTCTGGTGCAGGCAGGAGCAGAAAATACAATGATGGTGAAGAGAAGTGGTGAGATTAGTTTGAAGATCCAGAAATAAATATATCAGTCTTAGCATGCGGAGATGATAGTTGTGTGTGTGTGTGTGTGTGTGTGTGTGTGTGTGTGTGTGTGTGTGTGTGTGTGGGTGCGCGCGCGCGTTCGCCGTCACATATCTCTTTTGTGTATCTGGAGGTGGACTCTCTCAAAAAATTAAATTTAGTATTACATAAACGTCAATCAAAAATAAATATAAAATTAGACTTTATTACAAATCATATAACACTGTTCCCTGATTACATTAACATTGCATTGGATTTCTCAAATTTAAAGAACTTTTCTATGAATTATATAACATAGAATGCATTATTAATCATGTACAAACAAAACCAGAAAGACATAACTTGAACAAATCAGACTATATTCCAAATTTTTCTGCCTTAAAAATTAAGTAAGACAATAATACGATTATTACACAAAATTTTCTTCTTCTTACTTTCAAATAACGTGTTATTATCTCTTAGGAATCTTTATTACTTCCAAGCAAGTTAAAAGATTTCAGTGCTAGTTCTATTTCACACATTTCTGTACTACAGAAAAATTCATCAGATCATAATGTGGGTCACATTTTCTTCTTATATTATGGTTGTGGTACATTTGATTGTGAGAAAGTTATGATTGAAGAGAGAGAATGTTTGGTTGTGGTCAATGTCCCCACTTTCTTAAAAAGGCTAAGACAGGAGATTTCTCGGGTGATGAGACACATGTAACTCTTTAATAATCTCATTTTGGGTGTAGACATTTTTCATTGCTCATTAACTGCCTTAGAAAACATTCACAAATCCACAACTAAATGAAAATATTTCATTCATATTAGGAATTATTCTGATGGCAAGTGTTTCAGAGCACATACTTTTAATTTTCTAAATTAGCAGCATGTCAAACTCCCAATTTTGCTACAATCAACACAACACATCACTATTATCCACCTATACTATACAGCTTGATAATGGCATCCCCTTGGGGATAATATTCTGGAGGAGAAATGCTTTCCCTTTTGGATTTCCCAGTTGGTGAATACTGAGGAGGAGGTCACCAGAAAAACATTTCAATTTTGTAATGGAGGGAAGTTTGAGGGGAGGGGGCAGGGGTAACATTATAAAGGGAGAACAATTTTTGACAACAGCATGCAGAGCCAAATGGATGCAGATTGCAGCAGTTATAAGAAAACAAAAAGATCTGTACAGAAAAGACAAACAAGAAGAGGTGAACCAAATAAGTCTTGGCCTTCAAAGTAACCACTGTTAGCTACAACACACTTCTGACATCAGTTGTAAAGCTGTTGGAAACTGTCAACAAATTTTCTTGTGCAATCGCTCAAAGCACTGTGGTCACACACCGTTGCATATCTGTGGCATAGCAGGTGATGAGGCCTGGTGCTACCAATAAGATCCTGAGACCGAGTGACAGTCCGTGGCACAATGTTTGTTGTCTTCCCCACCTCCCAAAAAGAGTCTTCTGTCAAAATCCAAGATTAAAGGATGTTGATTGCTTTTTTCAAAAGCAAAGTCTTGATCTATCATGAATTTCTGTCTGAGGGAGGTGAGGGAAATGTCTGTCGCTCAGTCTCTGGATCGTACTGGTAGCACCCGGTCTCACCTCCTGTAATGATGCGATAAATCCAACAACGCATGACCACGTTACTTAAAACTATTCCACAAGAAGTGTTTATGAACAGTTTTCAATAGCTTTACAAGTCCGCCCCGGTAGCTGAGTGGTCAGCGTGACGGACTGTCAATCCTAAGAGCCCGGGTTCGATTCCCGGCTGGGTCGGAGATTTTCTCCGCTCAGGGACTGGGTGTTGTGTTGTCCTAATCATCATCATCTCATCCCCATCGACGCGCAGGTCGCCGAAGTGGCGTTAAATCAAAAGACCTGCACCAGGCGAACGGTCTACCCGACGGGAGGCCATAGCCACACGACATTTCCATTTTTATACCTTTACAATTAGTGTCACAAATGTGTTGTAGCTAATGGTGATTACTTTGTAACTCTCATTTTCTTTATTTTCTGAGACCATTCATCGAACTTTTTGGATGTACCTTGTATATTTCGGAGTATAATTGCACACTATAATGCATAATGGTGATAGGTTTTCATTATCATGTTCTTGTGTTTAAAAAGATGGTTTATGCCACCTTACCTTATGTAAACTACCTTTCAAAAGAGCTGCCCTGTCTTTCATTTTCTTGTACTTCTCAACAAATCCTTCAATCTGCCACTAGAACAAAACAAGAAAGAAAATTGTTGTGAACAAAACCACAGGAATTTGCCCAAGTATTCTATCTATAGTAAAATTAACTTGAGGAAGCTGCTTGGTCCAAAACTACTTGTAACCACCTGTCAAAAGCCCAAATAGCCATCTTTCACAGTGAGGACATGCATGGAGAGTGTCAGTGAGGTTCCAGAAGGTACCAACAGGGATGTGGACCCACTCCAGATCCACTATCGTGGCCAAGTGTGCTATGTTTCACAGCCGAGGGCCAAAGATTCGTGGCAAAAACAGTATCAAAGTTGTCACCGCATATTCTCAACCGGGTTTTGAATTCAGCCTTAGGGTAGAGGAGGGGGCAGGGAGTGGGTAGGGGGAGGCAGGGGAGCATGAGCACAGTGAACTCCCTCCGGTGCTCGTGGTACCACACACTTACACTACGAAGTGTGTGACATACTCCATTGTTCTGCTGGTAGACGCTATCTTGCCAAGGGAAAATAAATTGCACGTATGAGTGGATGTGGTCCCCAAGGATTGATGCTTACTTGTGTTGAACCACTGTGCTTTCCAGGATGATGAAATCACCCGGGGGAGACCACAAAAATATTCGCAACACCATAAACCCCCTCCACCGGCCTGAACCCTTCAACAATTGTTGCAGTGCCATACATGCCAAAAGCCGTCTGTCTGATGGAGCATAAAACACGATTCATTTGAAAAGGCCATCTTTTACCACTCAGTGGCATGCAAATTCTTGCCTTTCTCGATGATGGACAGCAGCCAGAAAACGTGCATGAACCAAACCATTGTTGCAGAGGCCCATATGCATCAACATTTGTTGAATGGTCATTGAGGAGACACGGTTGGTAGCCCCTTGGTTCATCTGGCCGGTCAGTTGCTCAACAATTGCATATTCATTCACCCACACATATGTTTGCACCACAGTTGCCTGCACGCCGGTTTTGGATGGCACTAATTCGCCATGCACAGTATACTTTCACCACAGTGGCATGTAAACAGTTTACAATCTTAGCCTTTTTGGAAATGCTTCTACACTTGGCCCAAAAACCAATGATGTCCGATAAATAGCTCTGTTTCAGCATTATGACATCTGCACTCTTTTCTGCATCACCCCTCGACCCACTTTATATATACTCCAATGCTAATGCTGGCATCTGCCGTCTGTGAGCGGTTACTGCATGTTGATATAAAACATAGGCAGTGCTCACATTAATGTGACTGAACTGTGTATAAAATTACAAGGAGACAGATGGGGTGGGCAGTACTTACCTTTAGAAGGTGGAATTTCAAGTACTGCTGATGGACACTTGTAAGTGTATGGGGCGAAAAAAAAAAAAAATATTTGAATTCATTAGTTTCCTGATGTCTGAGGGACCTCTTCCAATCATCCCCAAGCTATCAATCTTTCCTCCTTGGGGAACATCAAAGTTATGAGATATCTCCCTTCCTCATTCGCCCTCATTTTGTGTGTGACAATCAGCAGCACTGGCAATTTCACCTCCTAAATATAAATAGTGGTCGGCCATAGTGTATCACTGGAATTATATATTTTTCTGCTAGCAAAAATTACACCCCATACAGAATTGCAGTCAAATAACATTAGATATAATTTTTATTTACCAAGCAGCTGTAGATACAGGCATACACAGTGAGGTATAACAGCGCCATTTTTCTGGTTCTTTCCAATGAAGAAAGTACAGAAGCAGGAATAGTAACTGAAATTAAATGGAAAGAATGAAAGGAAAAACAAGTGCTCTTACTGAGTTGTTCACCTCCTCCTTGCTCCAGGAACTCTTGAGAACTTTTTCTATTTAATCTCAGTATGCATTGTTTCATCCAACCTGTCTTCTCTTTTCAAATAAGGAAAATCCAGGATGGAATATAACAATATTATGGAAATAAAAGTCACCACTCGTCGTATGGTAGAGATGTCTTCCTTGATGCTTGGTAAGCAGTTTCTATCAGTATCTGATACAACACTTATATGTTTGCCAACATAGGAGATTTCAAAATACAGGGTGTACATAAAGTCTAGGAACAGTTTCAATTATTTATTGCACAGAAACCAAACACTGTACAGATATCACACATATGTCATTTCGAAGATAAACACTGAAAGTTTTTTTCCCCTATGTTTAGAACCAAGTACGGTAAGAAGCCAACAACAAGAAAGGCCATGTACCACCGGCACAACATATTCGTTATGACAGGTAGCTTGTGCCTGACGAAGAGAAGCGGACATCCTAGTGTGAGTGCAGTGAATGTGGAGCACTTATGAGAGATATTCATAAGGAGTCCTAGGAAATCGGCGCATCGTGCATCCTTTGAACTGGAAATTACTCCAATGGCAGTGTGAAAAGTCCTGCTACAGAAGCTGTCTATGAAACCATTAAAATTGGAGCTAGTGCAGAACCTCAATGGCAACGACAAAGACAAGCATTCTGAGATTTATTCACAGTTGTAACAAGTGAATGGGGTGGGTATGGCATTGTTGAACACTTCATTTTTAGCAACCAAGTAACTTTTCACAGTACTGTGAAAGTGAACAGGCACAACTGTCGAATCTACGGTATGAAGCATCCACACAAATGCACTGAATTTGAGCGTATTCCCCAAACATAGGTGCCAATGCTAAGGAAAAGGTCATGTGGGTTAGAGGGCAGAAGGAAGAAGTAGTAAACCAGTTCATTCAGAAACTCGGATATATTAAGTGGGACTGTATATATAACTGTCAAGTGGGAATAAATAAAACTGAAACTGCTTTTAAGAGCTTCATTAAAAATTATTTAGATTTGTGGTATTCTTGTTCTCCTCCTATAAAAATCAATCTTAAAAGCCAACCTATAAGGAAAAACATTAAGTGGTACACAGATAAACTTACCAATATGATGGAAAATATGTTATCATTGTACCACATGTATAAAAATTCTCATAAAGGTGGAACGGAGCAGAAAGATGATTTGTACAAAGCATATCTTGAATGTAAGAGAACCTACAGAACTAAGCTTAGAATGGCAAAAAGAACAGCATACAAAAGATACATTGAAGGGGCTCCTAATAAGTGCAAAGCTGCATGGAATGCTGTTGCACGAGAGCATTGCAGGAATGATGAACATCGCATAGCTCTTGACCCGGATAAAGTTAATCATTTTTTCATGGACTCTGCAAGTTATATTAGGAACAAAATTGAAACAACAACCACCAATGCAAGTGATCTACTTAAGCAACAACAACCTGCAAACAATACATTTATATGGAGGACAATCGCACCCACTGAGATTACAAAGGTAGTGGCAAAGTTCTCAAACTCCCAAGAGCATGGACTACTCTTGGTTGTCCAATTACATAATTAAAAAAACAGTGCATATAATTAGTGAACCATTGGCCTTTCTGTTTAATAGGTGTCGAAAGTTTGGAGTCTATCCTACAACTCTAAAAATATCAAAAGTTATCCCGGTGTATAAAAAAGGGGACAAACATGATCTCAAAAATTACCAACCAGTTTCAATAGTTCCCATTTTCTTGAAAATACTTGTATCTCTTATTTATAACCAACTGAACCACTACTTTGAGTCGCATAACTTACTCTCTAATAGTCAATTTGGCTTCCGCAAGGGAAAAAATACCACCACTGCTGTTCTTTCAATTGTGAATGAAGTAATAACAACCTTTGAGAATAAAAATAAAGCCTAACTTCTTTTATGTGATTTAAGTAAGGCATTAGACTGGAGTTCTCGTGATATCTTAATTGCTAAACTCAAAATCTATGGCATACAAGATTCTGCATTGGCAGTAATTGAATCATACCTAAAAATTGGAAGCAGTTCGCCTATGTCAGAAACAGAGACTCACAGTTGCTAGAAGTTAAGACAGGAGTCCCACAAGGTTCTGTCCTTAGGCCCTTCTTTTTTATAACTGCAGTCAATGATTTACCTCATTGTATCCCCACTTCTGTTATTTGGTTATGCTGATGCCACAACTTTGCTTGCTCAGCACGAGAACATATCAGTTCTGCAAGATGACATGGAAGCAGCACTAAATTGGTTCTCACCAAATACACTGCTTTGCAATCCTTGTAAAAACCAACAGATTACACTGGGATTGTCAAAAGAGGTATAGGTGAAAGCAGTTAAAATTATAGGAATTCATGTAGACTTTAAGTTAATGTGGGAAACACACATCAACCACACCTGCGCAAAATTGTCTCGAGTTACGTATTTAATGTGGAAACTTAGGAGCCTGGTGACAAAAGAATATTTATGAGTTATTTATTTTAGACTCTTTCAGTCACAGATAGAATATGGACTGCTGATATGGGGACTCTCTCTTCACATCACTGAACTTCTAAAAATTCAGAAGAAAGTGATAAGGCCAATGAGCAATTCTGGTAGATCAGAGCACTGCCGACCACTGTTCATTCAGCTGAAAATATTAACCGTTATTAATTTTTATATATACGCCTCAGAATTGTATGCAAATAACAATATAGCAGATTTTGAAATGGGGGAAAACATGCACCACCATAATACCAGAGGCAAAACAAAATTAGACATACCTAGGCACAGGCTGACAAGAACAGGGAATTCCCATCGAATCAATAGTCTAAAAATATTTAATAAACTTCCATTTTCTTCTCGGTCGGATCACATAAGTAGCTTCAAGAGCAAGCTACTAAATTGGTTACTAATCAATCCTTTTTACAATGTAACAGAATTTATGAATATAAAATCAATGAACATTGATTTTTAAGGATTTCATTATGTGATGTCACTTATGTTATGGTGTATGTTATCATCTATGGGCACTATTTGCAAAGCTCATTTAGCTTTAAGGTACTATTCAAGGAAAATGTTATATGATATCCATTTAAATTGCCTATTCCACCTCAGGTGGTCAATGGTGAACAAAGAATCTGAATCTGTACTGCAAAGGTAAATGTTTTTTGTGTTTTGTCATGTCAAAAATTGTATGGGCCATTCTTCTTCGCCAAGAGCACTGTCACTGGAAATTCCTACTTGTACATGTTGCAGCAAAGGCTGATGCCTCAAATGAGATTGGACTCACTGTTCATCTTTCAGCAGGATGGGGCTCCACCCCACTTTCATCGTGAAGTTCCTGGGTACCTGAAAACGGAGCAGTCACATCGATGGCTCGGCCATGCTACAGAAGGGGAAATCTGTTTCATGAAATGGCCCTCCCGATCACCAGATCTCACTCTGTGTGACTCTACCATATGATGTGGCAGAGCTCCGGGAGTGAATACGGGAAGTGACTGCCACAGTCGACGATGCCATGCTGGGATGGGTAAGGCAAGAATTCGATTACCATATTGTCATCTACCTGATCACTCATGGTTAGCATTTCAAATGTTTATGGAAAACAATAAACTTTCAAAAAGTTTCTCTTCGAAATGCAGTATGTATGGCATCTGTACAATGTTTAAATAAATAATTGAAAGTGTTCCTTGATTTTATGTACACGCTGTACTTGAACATACACTGTATGGCAGCACATTCAAGATAAGAGAATCAGGTGTAAACAATGGTATACAACTGCGAAGAACACAATCTCAAAGAAATAAGTATTATGTCGTGGAACTAATGTCTGTCTGTCTGTCTAACAAACAGTAAGCAGAGACAGGAAAACTCCATTTTATTTTATGGTCAAATTTCAGAGTTATTTTTGCCTATTTGTTGCTGTTTTCTGTCAACTCTGGTATTACTTTCTGCCAATTTTGATGGTATTTTTGAGGAGTTTGGTATCACTTTCCAATAGCTTATTTTTGAAGTATCAAATGGCTTATATCACTGTTCCAGCACTATGAAAACGAAAATATACCTCTTAACTACATTACATATGGCATCACAGAAGAAAAAGGAAATCATTTATATGAAACCCATTAAATGTAATCAATTAAAGAAACCATACACTGTCAAAAGGTTTTCAAATTAAAGTACTATTATAGCTTCAATGGTTTCTTTGAAACCTTTTACCACCAATTGATCAGTACTTCACAACAATGCAAAAATAGCAGCGTAAAGTGTAAATTTTTAACATGGGCAAGGAGAAGGCCACAAATGCAGTTAACCAATTCTGCTGATATTTGGCAGCCTGCTTCTATACAACATAAAATGAAGATCAGTTTTGAGAACACCATCCCTACAGTTCATGATGTGAATCTGATTCAAAACTGACCAGATCCATATACAATTGAAAATGGAACACTTTTAATCATCATAGGTGGTGTCCAGAAGCAAACTTTTTTCCTAGGGATTTGCAAAAGAAACTATTACAACTGCCACTTATGTACCCGTAAAGTAAATGCTATTCAATGAAAGTACTGCTGATGCAACTATCAAGGCATCTGGCTGGGGAGCAGAGAACCTGTGTTCAATTCTGAAATGCATTCTGCAGGATTTTTTGTCATCTTTCTTTTCCTTATTGAAATTAGTAACAAAAGGAGGGTTAATATGGCAGTTATTAAGGAATAATAACAAGGAGGTAAATAAATTTCTCAAACAACTTGGATTGGTGAAAAATTAAAATTTGAAGCCTCATATGAAAACAAATATCACGAGGGACCACAGACAGCTTAATATGCTATGCTAGTTTACAACGAGCCGTGGTACAGAACTTTATTTGGAGGTTTCAAAACTGCAATGTACATCTGGAAATCCAGCAGGAATTTCACAACTATCAACATTCCACAACAATTCATAGCATAATTCATGATCAATTTTCAGCACCAATTTTTTAGGTGATGTTGCATGCGTGGTATGCATTAGAATCACACTGGAGATCCAAAGAAACTGGTACACCTGCCTAATATTATGTAGGGGCCCACAAGCATGCAGAAGTGCTTCAACATGGCATGGCATGGACTTGACTGATGTCTGAAATAGTGCTAGAGGGAATTGACACCATGAATCCTGCAGGGCTGTCCATAAATCAGTAAGAACACAAGGGTGTGGAGACATCATCTGAACAGCACATTGCAAGGCATCCCAGATACACTCAATAATGTTCATGTCTGGTGAGTTTGGTGACCAGTGAAGTGTTTAAACTCAGAAGAGTGTTTCTGGAGCCACTCTGTAGAAATTCTGGATGTGTGGGGTGTCACATTGTCCTGCTGGAATTGCCCAAGTTCCTCAGAATGCACAATGGCCATGAATGGATACAGGTAATCTAGAAAGGATGGTTACATAAGAGTTACCTATCAGAGTCGTATATAGACATATCATGGGTCCTGTATCAGTCCAACTGCACACATCCCACACTATTACAGAGCCCCCACCAGCTTGAACAAGTCCCCTGCTGACAAGCAGTGTCCATGGACTCATGAGGCCAGCTCCATACCCATACACATCTATACACTTGATACAATTTGAAATGAGACTCATTCGACCAGGCAACATGTTTCCAGTCATCAACAGTCCAATGTGGGTGTTGACGGATCCAGACGAGGCATAGAGCTTTGTGTCATGCAGTCATCAAGGGTACACGAGTGGGCCTCAGCTCCAAAAGTCCACATTGATGATGTATCGTTGAATGATTTGCATGCTGATACTTGTTGATAGCCAAGTACTGAAATGTACGGCAATCTGAGGAAAGGTTGCACTTCTGTCACATTGAACAATTCTCTTCAGTCGTCATTGGTCATTTTCTTGCAGAATCTTTTTCCAGCCACAGCGATGTCAGAGATCTGATGTTTTACCAGATTCCTGATATTCAAGGTACACTTGTGGAATGGTCAAATGGATAAACCTCGCTTCATCTCTACCTCAGAGATACTGTGTCCCATCGCTCATGCACCGACTATAGCAACATGTTCCAACTCATTTAAATCTTGATAATCTGCCATTGCAGCAGCAGTAACCGATAACCGACACTTGTTATCTTATACAGGCATTGATGACTGCAGTGCCATATTCTGTCTGTTTACATCTCTCTGTATTTTAATACACATTCCTATACCAGTTTCCTTGGCACTTCAGTGTAATTCCCAAAAACGAAATATTTTTAAATGTAACCCACGTCAGTTTTCTGCCAAATCTTCAGAATGAATAATGTAGTTGTGCGAAAGCTGCTTTCATTATATCTTCTTGGTGCCATAAGCATATTTGCTTCAAAAGTTTATATGACAAGTACCACCTATGTAGATGTTCAAAGGTACGTGAAGGCATGTAACAGTGAGTGAAAGAGCCTTTGTAGGGCAACCAGGATTAAAATTATAATTCTTTCTAATCCAAGTCATTAAAGAAATTTATTTCCCTACCTTGTTATTATTTTTCACTGATTACCTTTTGACTTTCCTATTCCTACTAGATTCAATACAGCAAAAATACTAATGAAAAAACTGCAGAATGCATTTGGAAATTAAACATATGTTCTCTTCTCCTCAGCCACATGCCTTGATCACTACGTCAGTGGCAGTTCTTTTGAACAGTGTTTACCATAGGCATACTCAGTGTCTTTCTTCGATTCTACGAAATGGGAATATGCTGAGCAGCACCCCCCCACATGATGAAAACACCCAATTTTCAATTACCTATTGATTTCATCAAATTTGAGTCAATCAATTAGGAGTGGTTTCCCCAAATATAAGGATGGGGGAGCTTTTTGAGCCAAAATATCTCAGTCCTCTGTTTTAGGTTTATACAAGCACCCTGCCAAATATGACTCAAATTGGTTGGCCATTCCAAGACTTTCCCCTTGTGAGGACCAAATGTCTTCAGCACAACACCAGACAACTGACAATGTCCACATATCCTGCTTGCATGGGAAGTTGCTTCCCATCAAATTATAAAGGTATTGCTACCCCTTCAGAATATTTCACAACTGAGACCTGCCATCCTATGCACACACAAACTATTTGCTGTGTCAGCATGAACATAATTCATCATCATAACACTAGAAATAAGAGCCCAGGACTGTGAATAAGACTAAATATACAGATCTGTCACCATAAGAGTTGTTAGTCAATTATGAAGGTGCAACATAGTGCCTTTTGAGGATGACAAAGATGTGATTCTTACAGTGGAGAAATGCCTTCAATACCAGAACAAGGAGTGGCACTGACAGGGTACACACACCCTTGTGTCTCGATGGAGGAAGACCATAGAAAAGGGCAGCAATTGTGTGGAAGTATAGGGAATGTAGAATAAACAACATTCTTTCTGTTGTATATTTATCGTTGTGTTCAATAAATAATTACTGAAGGAAAACAAATGTAGTGCCTCACTTTTTGGGTAACCCTCACATTTATTTTAATAGTTATTCCATATTATTTTTACTACTTTGTGAATGAAGCTTGTTGTCAAAGCACGAATTGTTGGTAGTGAAATTTAGCAGTGAAAAAGAGAGGGATGGCTGTACTGAGCTGAGAAGACACATTACATTTCAATGATCTGTCACCCTGATGCTACTCATAAACATTTACCTCAAGTCAGTTACCTTCTTGTAGTTTCTCCATGTTAACAAACTTGCTATGCACTGCCACCATGTCTTGTCGTGTGACTTTGTTTCCATTTGCAGAGGATTGAGGGCTGTAAGACAGCTCTCTAGTCTTCAAGCCACAAAATAACATAACTGCCTTTTAAACAACTCTTTTGTATTTTGTTACTCTTATGTGACATTCATATACATTGAGTGAACAGATCTCATTAACGAGAACAACATTTTCAAATTGAATCTCATAACAACACAGAAGAGAGTGACATTGCTCCTTAGCCTTGTTAAGCTTATTCTGGGTGTTGATATTGCAGACAGTGCCTCTTCCTCTCTGCCTTCCAAAACACTGCCAAGCCACAACCCCAATAAGTAAATAACCCCTTCGTAGCAGGAGAAGATGTTCCATATCTGTCACACTTTGATGATGTCCTAAGCCGACAATTCTTTCATCATTTCTGCAAATATTACACAGTGGGGAGTACTTTATATATTAACTAGCTAAATAATATTTTTAAATGAACATCTTGATCTCATCATCAGGAAGAGATTTGACATGTTTTTATGGACAAATAACATGTCTCGCTGAAGTAGGCTGGGATCTATGTTATGTTAAAAGATACCAGATGCCATGTTAATTTACATGTTCACAAAACTTAAGCGTCACATTCAGTGTTTTTCATATTTATACTTTTGTAATTTGAAAATGTATAAAACTTCCTGGCAGATTAAAACTGTGTGCCCGACTGAGACTCGAACTCGGGACCTTAGCCTTTTGCAGGCAAGTGCTCTACCATCTGAGCTACTGAAACATGACTCACGCCCGGTACTCACAGCTTTACTTCTGCCAGTATCTCGTCTCCTACCTTCCAAACTTTACAGAAGCTCTCATGTGAACCTTGCAGAACTAGCACTCCTGAAAGAAAGGATATTGCGGAGACATGGCTTAGCCACAGCCTGGGGGAGGTTTCCGGAATGAGATATTCACTCTGCAGCGGACTGTGCGCTGATATGAAACTTCCTGGAAGAATAAAACTGTGTGCCCGACCGAGACTCGAACTCGGGACCTTTGCCTTTCGCGGGCAAGTGCTCCTCCATCTGAGCTACCGAAGCATGACTCGCGCCCGGTACTCACAGCTTTACTTCTGCCAGTATCTCGTCTCCTACCTTCCAAACTTTACAGAAGCTCTCATGCAAACCTTGCAGAACTAGCACTCCTGAAAGAAAGGAAATTGCAGAGACATGGCTTTGCCACAGCCTGGGGGAGGTTTCCAGAATGAGATATTCACTCTGCAGTGGAGTGTGCGCTGATATGAAACTTCCTGGCAGATTAAAACTGTGTGTCCGACCGAGACTCGAACTCGGGACCTTTGCCTTTCGCAGGCAAGTGCTCTACCATCTGAGCTACCGAAGCACGAGATACTGGCAGAAGTAAAGCTATGAGTACTGGGCGTGAGTCAAGCTTCGGTAGCTCAGATGGTAGAGCACTTGCCCGCGAAAGGCAAAGGTCCCAAGTTCGAGTCTCGGTCGGACACACAGTTTTAATCTGTCAGGAAGTTTCATATCAGCGCACACTCCGCTGCACAGTGAATATCTCATTCTGAAAATATATAGTTTAAATGATGCACCATATTAAAGTCTCGCAAACACCCAATTTTCCACAATAGTTGTGTAAAAGGCTCAGGAAATGTCACATCCGTGGCTAAAACTGTTATTGGAAAGTAGTTTGTTTGCAAGGTGCTACTCCAGTCTCCGTAAGCAAGAAATTACTATTACTTCATTTTACAAATGGGCTCCCATTCAGTCTGTCGCCTTGCTGCTGATACAACAATGGGCCAGTTCATGATGGACTAGGATAAATCATCACTGTAAAGACCTACCTATCAACCAAATAATGCCACAGGATCACTTGACTTTAGACACTGACTGCTATCAGAGCTGAAGAACATCTCTCTCTTACGTTTCAAACCACCACCTATAGCAAACACTAAATGGCTCAGTTTCCTTATCTTGGCTCCTTTACCTTCTGCTCAAAGATGGTTCTGGAACTACCTTCTGTTGTCCTCCTGACAATTCTCACAATGTAATCCCTATGAGCAAATAAACTGATACAGTTTCCTTTTCCCAACATGACTACATATATTAATTACAAGTCCACATCACTATCCAATCCTGACGACACCCCCAAGTGGGTGTAAGAACTGGCATCTGAAGTGAGATGCCAAATTTGACCCACTTTCAGCTTTGAGGTGCCCCATACAAATTACGAAGCCGTGAACAGATGTAAGAATCCATCATGCAGGACAGTCCGGCTCCATGCTGTGGTGCAACAGACAAGTGCTTAGCACAGTCAGCCCAAGCTGCCCACCACAGTCTACCCAGGCCTAATGCCACGCTGCCATCACTGCCATTAGGCAAGGAAATTCAACCTCATCTGCCTCCTCTATCGTGGTCGCACGAGGGCACATCATGATTATGATGTCCCCATGCCACCTCGACACCGGGCATCGCCACTGCATTGCTGCCCAATCAATTGTCAATGAACAATTTAATTGTAACAATCAAAATAATCAATTCCTGACAATATACTGTAATTGTATAGTTAAAAAATCCATTCACCAAGCAACGGTTGGTGTCTTCCTTTATCATCCCATCTGTTAGGTCTCCCCTGACCTTGCATTCTGGGTGACTTTTCAGAACCCCACCCCTTTCCCTAGACGTCTCAAGTTCCCTTCCCTTCACCCCTCTCCCTACCCGTTCAATCTTTATGCTGGAAGGAGGGGCCACTGGCTTCAAAAGCTTGCATAAGTAAAACCTTTCTCCTGCCATCACTTGGTGACTGGATTTTTTTATCTATCCAATTACTACATATTAAATGTGCAAGCTTCACTTGTAGGGGGAAATGCCTCTGGACCAATGCTGCCACTGACATCATCGAGGTCTGTGTGTGTGTGTCTAGTTTAAAGCAATTCCCTCAACCACGTCACAGAGGCAACTAGTGATGGATCCAACATATTGCAAACACGGGTGGAGCAACTCCGTGTGAAAAATGATGATCTGCAAAGGCACCTTAGTGGGGCATTAGTAAATGTGATGCTGCGAAACAGCACTGTGCCTGGAGCTAGCCTAACTTCCCTATTTCTGTGTTCCCATAGGCGGTTCTAAACTAGATGTAAACGTTGACACAGTAGTACAAAATGTAATGGATACAGGGAAACTGTCCCCATCGACTGACGAAAAGTTTATAGGAGTACCAGCACGAAAGTGCAACGAGTGGCTCATGCTTATGTAGATTCGAGGAAGGGCTGAGAAATACCAAGGCATTTGACATCCTTGCAGAATGCGTTGAGGATATGTACAGAGATAAATACAGTCAGCTACTATAAGGACAATCTTTCCATCAAATATCAAAATTCTGGAGAGAATTTTGAGTGATTTTCTGACCGAATAAGAGTTGCTTGTTGTCGTACATATGTACTAACAGAAAGTAATGAAAGGAATGAGATACCACTCAGGAAATCGGAAACTTGCTTGCAGATTCACTCATTCGCAGGATTGACCCCACAGGTACGTGACAAGGTGAAGTACACCGAGTACACTAAGTTAGGCTACACAACTCACAAAGTAGGTGCAACAATTCGTCTAATCATCCACCGGGATAAAGCACACTTGATGTGCATTCGTTGCCAAAGTGTGCTACACTTGTTGCAAATGACAAAAAGTTACACGGCTCCTTAGTGTTTGGCACCAGCATGTGCTTGTTTTAGAAAAATCAGACACGAGAGAGAAAACTGTCCATCTCTACAGCACTGGTTAGCTAACCAAGTAGATCAACGAGGTGCTCGAAGGAATGTGAATACGCAAAACGTGAATGGGAGCAGTTCTGCCACTGCTCCTTGCTCCCCTTCTGCAAAGCCAATCCGGTAAGAGAGATAGGAATTGCTCAAGATTGCAAGATAAATGAACAGCAGAACTTCTACCTTCCTCATCAATACAGACATACAAATAAATGTTTTGTTTGTTAGATATACTCACTGTCAACTGTACCCCATTCTAGCTGACATTGCAACTTCATCTGAAGAAAAGAAACAACTTCTGTCAAACTTCTTAATGTACCACAAGATTCCTACATATGATACCAAGCCAATAGCCTGGAAACCATATTGCACATCTTATCACTTGCAGCCTGCAGTAGACAAAAATGCCTCAGATTTACTAAAAGCTGGAGTAATTAAACCTTCTTTCAGTTCCTGGTTGTCACATACAGGGTGTACATAAAGTCCAGGAACACTTTCAATCATTATTTATTGCAAAAGAACTAAACATTGTACAGGTCTCATACATATTGCACTTTGAAGAGAGACTGTGAAAGTTTTTGTTTTTTACAAACATTTGATATGCGAACCATGAGAGACCCAGCACATGTCAGTATGGTAATTGATACCTTGCCATACCCATCCTAGCATGGCATCGTCGACTGTGGCAGTCGCTTCCCGTATTCTCTCCCAGACTTCTGCTGTATCACGTGGTAGAGGTGGTACATACATCAGATCTTTAATGTGTTCCCACAGAAAAGACTCACATGGAGTGAGGTCTGGTGATCAGGAAGGCCATTTCATGAAACAGCTGTCCCCTTGTGTAGCACGGCCAATCCACCAATGCAGTAGCTCCGTGTTCAGGTACCCACAAACTTCAAGATGGAAATGGGGTGGAGCCCCATTCTGCTGAAACATGTCCAACTAGGAATACCGAGTGACAGTGCTTTCGACAAAGAAGAATGGCCTGTACAGTTTTCAACGTGACAAGGCACAAAAAATATTTACCTTTGGGGAATCACGCTCAAATTCAATGCTTTTGTGTGAATGCTTTGAATCCCATATTCGACATTTATGCCTGTTCACTTTCCCATTTGTCAAACTACAACATACCTCAACTCACCATGCTTGTGACTAGCACCAACTATCCGCAAATTACCAAAATATGCTGTGGCAGTTGTAATGCTATTGTAAATATAATACTGCCATTAATCTGTATATTTTAAATTTTTTGTTCCGTAATAATTTTGAAAAATTAAGTAAATACTATAACGAGAGTAAGCTTTTGTTAAGTGTAGTTTATCTGTTAAAAATAACCTCTTTGATGTAGGTGGAATAAATGTATTAAAACATATTTTGTAAATAATTATGTAATATTTCAAGTACAACTGTAATTAATTATGTCAATTTTGTATGTATGTGCTGTCATGCAATTGTAGATGGTTCATACTTAGGGTTTTTGTAAGCAGAAGTGTAAAATGAAAATGTGTAGGGATCATAGGTAGAACGGAACTCCGTTCTGTGGTGGAATGGGAAAGGTGGTGGGGCATGCGAGTGAGAATTGGCGAGCATGTGACACACACAGTCAGTAGCTGCCCTACAAGTGGTGAACATGCTCAGACGTGTTCTACATGATTGGCGCAGTACAGCAATAAATTAATAGCTCAGAAATTTGCAATTTTATCATCGCCAACAAGAGGAAGATAGAGCTATGTACATCAAGAGCTGTACCTGTGCAATGTTACTACGCAGCACCGCCTCACGCCACCTTCGACATCAGTAACAGGCAAAGTACTTTACTTAGAAGTGTATCACAGTATGAACCATCCTTCTTCAAACAGAGGAATATAAGTGTTAAATGTATCTTTATGTTTAACCATAATTTTCCAATTTCATTTACCTCAGTAGGGTCCTTACCTAAACAAATTTATTCCGAGTATTCTGATGTTTATTGAAGCTTGAATAATAGTAAATTACTGGCAATAGTATTGTTTTGGTAGTAAATTCTGAAAATCATTGTTAAATACTAAAGTTTGCACATATCGGTTTAAGAACCACCGCTTTTCGTGACCATGAGGATAAGTTTTCAATAGCATTTTTGAAAGTAAGATAACATAATTGTTTAACTGCAACAATCTTAACAGTATTTGTTCATGTTGCTTCTCCATGTCAAAGAAAGCCAGACAAATATTGGTGTTAGTTAAATGTTAACAAATAAAAGTCCTAAAGAAATGAAATCTAGTCGTGTTAAATAATAGTTTTGGTCATATGAATAATAGCTATAAGTTTAATATTTTTTTGTATCCTTGTTGAAACATGTGTGTGATTTCTTTAAATAATTACTGAAGTATAGTGGTAAATTCCTAAGTAACAGAAAGTGGGATTAATAGTAATTACTGCCAAATGACCCAAGTAAATGGAAATTAAGTGGTTGTCTTTCAGTTACATAGTAAGGGAAAGCAGTTATTTATTCAGTGTCGAAAATTGACTTCATCTTTTCGTGTGGACACTGTGCCCGATTTGGGCTGGTGGCCGTTTTATTAAGCGAAACAGTTTATTGTTATAACAGGCTTTGTCTGATAAAAGGTTTCCAAAAGTAATTATTCTCACCGCTTTTCCCACAAACTGTATGATTCAGAGAAAAATAGTTTGATAATTTACCATTAGGTTGAACACGGTTAAAATCAGTCTCCGAGAGTCGATGGTTTGGAGTGTGCCTGTCACTACTTCTACACAGTTCTGACATTCCGAATCGCGGATCTTCCATCTTTACAGTGGTAGAACTTAAACGTTCTGGTACCGTATTGACGAGAACGCGAAAGAACTGTTGCACGGTACACATGAAAAAAGAACTTTCAGGGTTTCTCTTCAAAATGACATACGTATGATATCTGTACAATGTTTTGTTCTTGTGCAGGGTGTATATGCGGACAAGGAAACAAAATTCCCGGATTTTTCACGGATAAAAATACACTTTCTCCCAGGTGAAAACAAGCTTTCTCCATGTTAAGTGACAGTATATTTTCCCTTATCAATCCTTTGAATGGTTATGGTTTTATACATGGGCGTAGAATTTCCTGGCACAATAGAAAACGATACTCAGGGAAAAAGACAAGATTTGGAAATATCTTTCATTTGCAGCAACATGCATGCTGCGTATTTTCGTATTACAAAAGTATACATTGGAATTCCACCAAACACCACATGTTACTTTCCAAATCACTGAAATCAGGAAATTATTTGGTCTTAAGTACGCCAAAGTGCAGTGCCATGCCTCTTGACAAATCATTCTTCTAACGCATGTCACTGTATTTAGCTCTGTGGAATTGAAACGTGTATATTTTGTAATGGATGCCATCAAACTATATTCAGGACAGTGGAAATTGAAATGTCCTGTGGGGCCTCGCCTGTTCCCAGTCAACCAGTTAGACAGCCTGCCCCTTTTCAAAAAACAAAATCTCACAATTAATAGCGGATGGGATTTTTTGTAATCAGGAGAACAAGAACTCTTCAGAAAATCTGAACTATTTATTGCCTATTGGCTAATAACTTGCTGTTTTGTGTGACATAAAATTAAATATAGGATACATAAAACCAATAAAGACAAGAGATAATCAAGAAATGACGCATTTCTTCAATCCTTAGCTCCTAGCATTTTTTCTCTCTAATCTCACTACAGCTTTACATGGTGTGCTTTCCTTTCTGGGAAAGGATCTACGGTATTACCTCATCAAAGTTCGTGAAACGTTTTGCTACATGAAAAATCAAAATGTCATTATCTAATACTGAAAAAGCTGTTAACAGAAATAATACCCAAGACTGGTGTGGTTTCTCGATCTGATTACATCTATTTTGTCGCTGTCTGCTAGATACAACAAAATAGGCCTTTCTAATATGTCAGCAGTTTTGTAACACACACCAAATAAACAAGACTGTTTTGGCACCAATGGCCATTTTTATAACACTACAGAATATAATTCATGAAATACCAATATCAAATGCCAATTAGGCCTACTACAAACAAAAGCACTTGATGTTAGGAAATAGTTTCACTTTCATTCATATGCACCAATTTCTCAAGCATGAGACCGAAATGTAGTATTACGAAATTTTTATATAAATTTGGGATCGTCTTATTCTCCCATAATTTGTCCCCGTTTCCTCTCCTTCCTCGTTCCACAAACAATCTTGTCACCACCAATTCTGTAGCTATTCGTGCCATTGTCAAAATTTGTTTGCTGATTAACTTCACTAACCCTGCCAGAATCACACGTTAGGTTATCCCGCAATTATTTTCCGGTTAGGCGTTTTACGTTTTTGTGCAACACGTTTTCCATGTTACTTCCAGAATAGAACTTAAGTGGCTGCTAGATGAGAACTGTGCTACTGGTCCTTACTAGTGTAGCGACATGGCCAAAAATTTTCTGTCAAAATTTCATTTCCTTTGATACACAGAGAAGATAATACATAATCTTTCTCACCTGTTATTCCTGACAGTTGTTTATTTCCAGTCGGGTAGTCTGAATCTATGGATTTCGCTAGTAATTATAACAACACTGATCTTTCACAAACCCAATCAACCACATAATCAGACAGTAATTGGCATTCATCCGTTTGGCTTTAGTCCGCTCAGATCGTATAGCCCTGTCCCATCTACGGGAAGTTTATTTCTAGATGCGATGAGACATCACATACACTATGCATGCATTCAAAACTCTACTTATTATTCAGTCAGAAATCAACTTAAAATGTGTTCAAAAATGTTCAAAACCCAATAGGGATGCGTTTCAAAATCATATGAATAATCAATAGACAAACATGCGCTGCATGCTAGGCACTTTGCGATATAAGTTTTTTTCCTCAAAAATATGAATTTGGCGCCCCCTTTTCCCGGTAGCATCTAGCTGCTTGATGCGACTGCTTGCACAGCCAACATTCA
Organism: Schistocerca piceifrons; assembly: GCF_021461385.2. NCBI lineage: Eukaryota > Metazoa > Arthropoda > Insecta > Orthoptera > Acrididae > Schistocerca > Schistocerca piceifrons. The sequence continues at coordinate 13,250,850 of NC_060138.1, forward strand.
CATTCCTGTAGCCAGAATTAGGAGAATCTACTACTCAAAAGCAACTCAACTGCGCATGCGCATGAGCCCGCTCGTAACTGCTAAAACGAATCTAATGTAAACAGTTGTGACTTCACGCTCATCGGAGGCAATTTGTTGTTATGAAGCATTGCATAGTCTTCCTAAAGCCTTTGACACATTTTGCATTTGGCAGACACTTGCACGAGCACTGTGTGTCGTCGTTGTATATGGCGCATTTCCTTTGCAATTTAAGTAATTTTCGGTCTTTTTCTCTCGTTTATCTTTTATTGTCGAAGTATTATTCTGCAGTAGTGGGGTACAGTAATATCCTTTGTTAGAGTATCGGTTCTTACCAGTCAAAATTACAAAAAATTAACTGAAAACAATGAAAAATACCTAGAATTCTAAAAAAAAAACGGTTGTCCCGGGTCGTATACACCTTGTTTATGTACGCTCGTTACAGTGGTAGTCCCCAACAAAACCAGTTACAGAGGAAAAGCTTGCAGCATTTTTTGCAAGGATTGATGATATTTTCAATCATCTTGTCAAATGCAAATTCTTCACCATGCTCCAGCTACTATCAGATTCATGTAGCTATTAAAGATGGAGAAAAAGACAGCTTTTGTTGTACCCTGTGGGCATTATGAATATCAAAGAAAGCCCTTCCCACACCCCCTCCCCCCCAAACATCCGCCTCTCCCCCTCCACAAAATTTTAACATTTTGCTGATTTACTTTTAGGAGGTTTAAAGCCAACCATGTGACTAGTATACCTGGATAACACAGTTGTCTTTTCAAATTCAGTGAGAGAACATGCAAAGTAACTAAAAAACATACTAACCCATTTTAGTGATGCTAACATAAATTTGAAATTCAAAAACTGTGATTTTGCACTATCATAATTGCACTATACAGGCCATATAATTTTAGCAGATGGTCAAGACCAGAACCACAATTAAAAAATGCAGTGAATGATTTTCCAGCATTGAGGAACATTAAAGAATTGCAACTGATTTCTCAGGTTAATAAATTACTATCGCCGTTTTGTGGAGAACTATCCGGTCACCACAAAATGGCTTGCAAAATTACTAACGAAGGGAGTTGCTCCTGTCTGGACAATGGATAGCAGGAGGGCCATGTTAAAACTGAAAGACATTCTTAACAAGTGCACCTGTCTCGGGTTATCGGCATTTTGCTCTACCTTTTCTTGTTGTGTGATGCTAGCAATGTCTCAGCTGGTTGTATTTTGAGTCAGATACAAAATGGTGAAGAAAATCCAATTGCCTTATGCTTCACGTCAGCTGTAGCAGCTGTGCAAAATTACACCACCAGACAAAATGAACTTCTGATTCTTGTTTTTGGCACCCATTACTGTCAGTGTTACCTATAGGCATGACAGTTCACAGTAATTGCAGATCGTGTTGCTTTACAGTGCCTTTTGAGTTTAAAGGATCCCAGCAGTGGACTTGTTAGATTGGCCTTAAAACTCTGTGAATATGACTACATAACCAGACTTAAGCCTGGAAAGTTAAATCAGAATCCAGGTGCCTTGAGTACAAAAATTAAGATCCTGCAAGTAGATGATGTGCTTACTGAGGAATTAAAGAAGGCACAAGAATCTCGAGACTACTGGCAAGTATATACTGTGACAAAGTCATGAGTGTATACAGACACATCGTAATGGGGAAAGTGCCACAAATAAATTAGGATATTAAGTTCAAAATTGTCTTTTTGCAGAGAGTGCAAGAACAAAAACCAAATGTACCTCTTCAAACTATATCTGAGGTAGCTGGACCTTTCAAAGTCTTAGCAGCTGTAATTTTTCCCGAGGGCATGCAGCTTTACTGTATGATTAAATGATGATGGCGTCCTCTTGGGTAAAATATTCCGGAGGTAAAATAGTCCCCCATTCGGATCTCCGGGCGGGGACTACTCAAGAGGATGTCATTATCAGGAGAAAGAAAACTGGCGTTCTACGGATCGGAGCGTGGAATGTCAGATCCCTTAATCGGGAAGGTAGGTTAGAAAATTTAAAAAGGGAAATGGATAGGTTGAAGTTAGATATAGTGGGAATTAGTCAAGTTCTGTGGCAGGAGGAACAAGACTTCTGGTCAGGTGACTACAGGGTTATAAACACAAAATCAAATAGGGGTAATGCAGGAGTAGGTTTAATAATGAATAGGAAAATAGGAATGCGGTTAAGCTACTACAAACAGCATAGTGAACGCATTATTGTGGCCAAGATAAATACGAAGCCCACACCTACTACAGTAGTACAAGTTTATATGCCAACTAGCTCTGCAGATGATGAAGAAATTGATGAAATGTATGATGAAATAAAATAAATTATTCAGATAGTGAAGGGAGACGAAAATTTAATAGTCATGGGTGACTGGAATTCGGGTGTAGGAAAAGGGAGAGAAGGAAACATAGTAGGTGAATATGGATTGGGGATAAGAAATGAAAGAGGAAGCTGCCTGGTAGAATTTTGCACAGAGCACAACATAATCATAGCTAACACTTGGTTTAAGAATCATGAAAGAAGGTTGTATACATGGAAGAACCCTGGAGATACTAAAAGGTATCAGATAGATTATATGATGGTAAGACAGAGATTTAGGAACCAGGTTTTAAATTGTAAGACATTTCCAGGGGCAGATGTGGACTCTGACTACAATCTATTGGTTATGACCTGTAGATTTAAACTGAAGAAACTGCAAAAAGGTGGGAATTTAAGGAGATGGGAACTGGATAAACTGAAAGAACCAGAGGTTGTACAGAGTTTCAGGGAGAGCATAAGGGAACAATTGACAGAAATGGGGGAAAGAAATACAGTAGAAGAAGAATGGGCAGCTTTGAGGGATGAAGTAGCGAAGGCAGCAGAGGATCAAGTAGGTAAAAAGACGAGGGCTAGTCGAAATCCTTGGGTAACAGAAGAAATATTGAATTTAATTGATGAAAGGAGAAAATATAAAAATGCAGTAAATGAAGCAGGCAAAAAGGAATACAAACGTCTCAAAAATGAGATCGACAGGAAGTGCAAAATGGCTAAGCAGGGATGGCTAGAGGACAAATGTAAGGATGTAGAGGCCTATCTCACTAGGGGTAAGATAGATACTGCCTACAGGAAAATTAAAGAGACCTTTGGAGATAAGAGAACGACTTGTATGAATATCAAGAGCTCAGATGAAAACCCAGTTCTAAGCAAAGAAGGGAAAGCAGAAAGGTGGAAGGAGTATATAGAGGGTCTATACAAGGGCGATGTACTTGAGGACAATATTATGGAAATGGAAGAGGATGTAGATGAAGATGAAATGGGAGATATGATACTGCGTGAAGAGTTTGACAGAGCACTGAATGACCTGAGTCGAAACAAGGCCCCCGGAGTAGACAACACTCCATTGGAACTACTGACGGGCTTGGGAGAGCCAGTCCTGACAAAACTCTACCATCTGGTGAGCAAGATGTATGAAACAGGCGAAATACCCTCAGACTTCAAGAAGAATATAATAATTCCAATCCCAAAGAAAGCAGGTGTTGACAGACGTGAAAATTACCGAACTATCAGTTTAATAAGTCACAGCTGCAAAATACTAACACGAATTCTTTACAGACAAATGGAAAAACTAGTAGAAGCCAACCTCGGGGAAGATCAGTTTGGATTCCGTAGAAACACTGGAACACGTGAGGCAATACCGACCTTACGACTTATCTTAGAAGAAAGATTAAGGAAAGGCAAACCTACATTTCTAGCATTTGTAGACTTAGAGAAAGCTTTTGACAATGTTGACTGGAATACTCTCTTTCAAATTCTAAAGGTGGCAGGGGTAAAATACAGGGAGCGAAAGGCTATTTACAATTTGTACAGAAACCAGATGGCAGTTATAAGAGTTGAGTGACACGAAAGGGAAGCAGTGGTTGGGAAGGGAGTAAGACAGGGTTGTAGCTTCTCCCCGATGTTGTTCAATCTGTATATTGAGCAAGCAATAAAGGAATCAAAAGAAAAATTCGGAGTAGGTATTAAAATTCATGGAGAAGAAATAAAAACTTTGAGGTTCGCCGATGACATTGTAATTCTGTCAGAGACAGCAAAGGACTTGGAAGAGCAGTTGAATGGCATGGACAGTGTCTTGAAAGGAGGATATAAGATGAACAACAACCAAAGCAAAACAAGGATAATGGAATGTAGTCTAATTAAGTCGGGTGATGCTGAGGGAATTAGATTAGGAAATGAGACACTTAAAGTAGTAAAGGAGTTTTGCTATTTGGGGAGCAAAATAACTGATGATGGTCGAAGTAGAGAGGATATAAAATGTAGACTAGCAATGGCAAGGAAAGCGTTTCTGACGAAGAGAAATTTGTTAACATCGAGTATAGATTTAAGTGTCAGGAAGTCCTTTCTGAAAGTATGGAAGTGAAACATGGACGATAAATAGTTTGGGCAAGAAGAGAATAGAAGCTTTTGAAATGTGGTGCTACAGAAGAATGCTGAAGATTAGATGGGTAGATCACATAACTAATGAGGAAGTATTGAATAGGATTGGGGAGAAGAGAAGTTTGTGGCACAACTTGACCAGAAGAAGGGATCGGTTGGTAGGACATGTTCTGAGGCATCAAGGGATCACCAATTTAGTATTGGAGGGCAGCGTGGAGGGTAAAAATCGTAGAGGGAGACCAAGAGATGAATACACTAAGCAGATTCAGTAGGTACTGGGAGATGAAAAAGCTTGCACAGGATAGAGTAGCATGGAGAGCTGCATCAAACCAGTCTCAGGACTGAAGACCACAACAACAACAACAACAGCACTCTATATTGCAGGAGCATTTGCCTTAAAAGTAAAAAGTAACATACATTTTATCTGTCGCTGACCGTTTCTCTCATCATCTTATTGTGTGACCCACTGCAGACATGGCCGCTGAGATGGTTGTGAGAGCACTGGTAACTTATTTTGCACTATAATCTAGAAGTCCAGAGGCCATTATAGCAGACTGAGGGACAAACGTTATGGCCAATCTTATCATACAGTTATCTTGACTGTTTAAAATAAAGAAGTTCAGAGGTACGTCATTTCATTCTAAGAGTAATGGCAGGGTTGAACACATTCATAAAACAGTACCTAGAATCTTATCTTATAACATGATTAGCTTCCCCTCAGACTGGGATTGTCTATTACCATATGTGATTTCGTCATACAACACCAGAATACATGAAACCACAGTGTCGATTCCCTTTGAGGTTGTTTATCACCACAAAATCCATTCATGTTTCAAGACTTATAAGCTGTCACCCGAAATGAATTCCAGCAAAGTGAAGTACCTGGCTAAAAGATTAACATTTATTTTGAAGAGAATTCAGCAGAACAATGCAGCTGAACATGGAGACAGCTCCATAGTTGAAAGGATGCTAGGATGCTGATATACCCATTAGGAGATCATGGGATGTTATGACAAACTGCCATGAAATTGGGCAGAACTAAGAAATTTACATGACCATGCATTAGACCATTACAGATTGTTCAGCAGAACAATGCAGCCGGGCATGGAGACAGCTCCATAGTTGAAAGGATGCTACGATGCTGATATACCCATTAGGAGATCATGGGATGTTATGACAAACTGCCATGAAATTGGGCAGAACTAAGAAATTTACACGACCCTGCACTAGACCATTATAGATACTGTATTTCACATTGCCTGTCAACTTTGAATTACAAATCAGAAGATTATAGCTCAGTTTGATCGCTTGACCAAGTATAAAGATATACCTATAGCATCTACTGTAGTGGATCCAGCAAATCTCAGAAATGTTTAGAACAGATTTTGGTATAATTTACATTCTGTTATCCCATCAATTTACAGTCTAGGGATGATGCTGTACCCTGTTTACATAGAAAACATCAACCCAGTCACATATGTTGTCTGATACCCATATCACCATACTTTTGATAATAAACATTGGTGCAGTATTAAGTCGAATTGTTTTTATAAATCAGGAAATATTCCACCTACCTTATTCCCTCAATCTTTGTCTTTGAGGATGGTATGTGGAGTAAAACAAATAAATAAATACAAAAAAGTGTAGGGGGGGGGGGGGTGTTGTGTGATGGAGGTTTTCAGAATTCGTGCTTGTTGGTTTGAAATAACTGTAAATATTTGTAGAGGTGTTATACCTCAACAGCATCTGAGTGTTGGTCCATAGGTTCAAGCGATTGCCACAGTATATCTCTTTTTTATTTTTAAAACCAGTTTTAATATAATATTTGAGTTTCCTTTAATACCTGTAGTATTTTTAATTTTCTTATTTGCTACAAAGGCTACACTTGTATTTACTTCCACTCTTTTCATCTGTAATAAAACATACGGCCTGATTTTAATTCCATTTGGTCTGGATTTTTTCAACGCTTCTGATAACCTTTCTACATATTATTTGGTCTTAATTAACTCCTCTTGCAACTCCACCAACTTAGATCGTGATCCCAGAGTTCTGCAGTTTATTGTCACTGTTTAAGAAGTTGTAGAAACATTTGTGTTTCTAAGGCCCAAGTGATCAAATGCAGAAGTAGCTGTATGTGCCCTGTGGTCTGAGGCTATTGCCCGAGTTTCCTAAGTACAATTTTATATATTCAGCATTACCCATTCTGTATAAGAGTACAACTCTTGATTCTTTAGATACTTTGGAAAGTTGAGGCAAAATTGACGTAAGATAGCACTTAAACTGTGCATGCTTTTAGTGATGACATAGCATAACGCTCAAATCTTAACGACTTTTTTTCCATTTATGGACTTCTTTTTTACTTTCTGCTCTGTTGTGGTTAATATAAAATTAGTACCAGACCTAAAATTTTGACAGAGTTAAGTCTCTTCTTGGAAAGTTTTGTGTTGAAACTTCAATGCAAGCGAGAAAAAGTTTATTTTCTACCAGTTATAAATTTTCTCTAGATTATTTATTAATGTACCATAAACCTTGTTATAATGTTGTATTTTTTATCTTATCTTGTGTCCTGTCTTACATTTGTAACTTATTTTACATTTATACTCCTCTACTTCATTGTGTGCAGTAGTCTGTTACAATATCTTACTTATTGATAGTAGTAGTTCCTTTTACCCTGTTACTAATTGTTTCACCTCTCCATTCATTTGTTATTTCAAAATAACTTCTTTCTTTTATAATCCCATGTTAAGGGTTTTAGAGTCTTACATGCTCACAGATTTGTTTTGTTACATTACTGATTAACAGAAAATTACTTCTGAAATGTTCACTTTCTATACAGAATGATTCATATTTTGTGTACATGGTTTGAGTTACACTAAAACAAACAGAGTAGTGTCAGAAATTTGACCCCATGTTACTTTTACAGTAATTGAAAAAAGGTAGATGAAATATCTCATGTATAAAATTTACTCTGTGAGCTATTGATTGATACTGTTTTTGGAGATAGCAATATTATGTAGATCAAAATATGGAGTGACATATGTACCAGGCACATCAATGCTGCCCCTAATGCATTGTGTGCATGCTGTGGTGCCAGTGATGAAAATGAAGTAGTGAGGCATCCCATTATTGAGAAATAGCATCTCATATGAAATGGCAGTCAATTAGATACATTGTCATGATGGTTTTTCACTCTAGTAGGCAACCTGATAAGAAAACTATGAATAATTATGCTGGAAAAATCAAAATGGTTATTATACAGGGTGTTACAAAAAGGTACGGCCAAACTTTCAGGAAATATTCCTCACGCACAAAGGAAGAAAATATGTTATGTGGACATGTGTCCGGAAACGCTTAATTTCCATGTTAGAGCTCATTTTATTACTTCTCTTCAAATCACATTAATCACGGAATGGAAACACACAGCAACAGAACGTACCAGCGTGACTTCAAACACTGTGTTACAGGAAATGTTCAAAATGTCCTCCATTAGCGTGAAAGCAAGGCGACACAGAACTGTCTGATATTGCAGTCAATATTTGTTGATAATGTCTGCTCTTGGCACTTATGTGAGTCTGTATTTGGGGTTACAAAATCAAGTCTCTTTAGCAAGCAAGCTTAGATTCAAATTATTACTATCAGCTAGTTGCATAGATCAGTGGTTGCCACCTAAGTTGATCATTAACAGATACTAGGTGGTCAATTCACATTTCAAAATGAATTGATATCGTTGATTGGCATAGCACATATACAATGAATTAATTAATTCCTTCGAATGACACAGGCTTCAGTTAACGCAGCATGATGTTTTGTCTGTTGAAAATTATTTCCTTTAATATTAATGTGGAATACTACTACATCATCATCATCATCTTTATTGTTATTCTTATTGTCCAGGGATAAGCCATACTTGGTTCACTTCTTGTGATGCTTGGTTCGAAATAGTAGGACACTACAGTTTTTCCTTAACTTAGTTTTTAATAACACAGTTTTTTTTTTAATATGATCAACTACTATGAATGGACACACTTGTTTTTGGGCATGATGAAGTATGAAACTGACCAACTGAGCTATATACAAAATGACAATTTCAGGGCCTACCCTCCAAATAAATTTCTTGGCCAACCACTGTCTCATCTGTCAATAGTCCTTTAACTGATGTTGCTGAGTACTGTCTTCATGTTCTGCCGGTCACCAGGTACTTTTGACGAGTTTAAGCACAGCTTGTGGGTTTTCCTTGAGCGCTATTGATGAGTTAACTTAAGCCATCCTGCTGCCCCCTGACCACTAATGACAAGTATAAATGTGCAACTTCACAGGCAGCTGTGTACTGTTCACGAATTGAAGTACACAATAGAGCTTTGAACCTATTTTTTAGCAGTTTCTCACAGTTCTGGCTACTAAGTTGGTAGTAGTAGTAGTACTGTGTCTACTACGATATTATTTCACTGCATTCAATTTTACTTCATCTTACTGTTCATCAAGATTAGAATAAAAATGTTTGGGATTACGGAAATGTCCAATTCCACCCGTATGCTTTGACCAATGACGTCACCAATATGGCGGACACGACCATTCACAATGTCTCCAATATGGCGCCTATGAGGTCATTATGTAAACACGATTACAAAATCCATAAATATAATCAAACTCACGGGACCAGTGGCACTGAACACCTTTCTCCCAGTGAGACACCAGGTTGTTGGTGTCGTCACTGTCGAATGCTTGACTTCGTTGGCAGACCCACAGCCTCACCTACGCTTACACTAATTCATCACTATCAAAGTTGAGTCCCTGAAGGTGTTCTTTAAGTTTTGCAAACAGTTGAAAATTCATTGGCTCAAACCGGGTCAGTATGGAGTATGATCAATAATAATGAATCAAAGGCGTCAGACTGTTGCAGGTGCAAAAAAAAGTTGTGTATGGTCTGGCATTGTCATGCTGAAGGAGAGGGTGCTCCACATGTGGATGAACTGTTTGAATTGGTGCTCTGTTGTCTGAGGGTTTTCTCACATGCTGACACAGTTAAATAACACACACACACCCTGCAGTTCAGAACTGTTCATCAGGAGGGTGCTGCATACTGTGTCAGCAAAGTGGTAACATCAACAGTGTCATATGCATGACAACTGATATTAAGAACAGAATCAAAATTTTGGAGGCATTATTTTCTGGCACACCCTTGCAATAAATTGATGCATTTTACAGTTGCCTCAAATGTTGCGGAATGGTTCCCTTGGCATTGCCCAGCATCCACTTGGAAGTCATAATACTAAATCCATATACACAGCAGCCAAAACATTATGATCACTGATCTACTGTCAGTATAAACTCATCCAGGCAATAGCATCTCACCTTGTCTTCTAGTCAGACACACACACGTTGCATGGAGTATCAGTGAGCATCTTGTCTTGTTGTAAAATAGGAAATGCGCACAATCTGAGTTTGACCAAGAGCAGATTTTGATGGCCTGAAGGCTTGGTATGAACGTTTTGTGCACAGCTTGCCGGGTGTTGAAGTAGTACTATGGCAGTTGTCTTCAACACATGGCAAAACAAAGGTGAGACCATGGCCAGACGTTATGGGGTTGGGCAAGTACTCCTCATCACAGATGGTAGACATCATAGGCTAGGCAGACTGGTAAAACAAGACAGGCAACAAACTGTGGTGTAACTAACATCAGACATTAACGCTGGGCAGAGTACAATTGTGTCTGAATGCACAATGCTCCAAACACTCCTAATGATGAGTCTGTGCCGCTGATGACCCACGCCATGACATCGACAACAACTGAAATAGGTATGTAACTATTGGCGCTGGATGTTGGCACAATGGCCGAGCACTGCGTGGTCTGATGAATCCTGATACCTTCATCGTGCCTTTGGGAGGGTGCATTTCCGTCACCCACAAGGGGAACAGCCTCTTGACTCCTGTACTTTAGGGGCCTCCATTATACTCTGGGAAACAACCACGTGGGCACCCATGGGTCCAGTGGAGCTTGTGTGAGGCACTGTGTCACAAAAGAAGTATTGTAAACTGGTTGCAAAGCACATCCACCCCTTCTATTTTTGTTGTGCTCTTCAGTGGCAAGACTGGATTGATGCAGCTCTCCATGCCACTTTATCCTGTGTAAGCTTCTTCATCCCCGAGTAACTACTGCAACCCACATCCTTCTGAATCTGTTTAGTGTATTGATGTCTTGGTCTCCCTCTGATTTTCACCCTCCACCCTTCCCTCCAATACTAAATCGATGATCCCTTGATGGCTCAGAACCTGTCCTACCAACCAGTCCCTTCTTCTATAGGGTGGCGCACGAAATGTGTTACCATTAAGTTTTTGAATATAAACTTTATTGTCAATACAATCCGAAAGGAACATATGCTATAATGAAGAGCCGTCCATGGAGATTTGTTCTAACTCAGTACATGCTCAATATGCCCACCATTTTGATTCCCAACTTTCTTCACAGGAACGCTGAAGTTAGTGAGTACCCTACAGCACATGTCTTCCCTAATTTCACTGAAAGCTTAAAGAATAAGTCTTCTGAGCTCCATTAAATCACGTGGACATTTCAGGAAATTTTTTTCCTTTAGGTACCCCCAAAGAAAAGAGTCACATGGATTGAGGTCTGGACTGTTGGGGGGCCAATTTTGTCCATCATTGAAGCAACCTGGAAACCTGAGTGAAATGATCCGCATGTCGAAATGCTTGTGTAAAAACTCCAACACAGTGTTTGCAGTATGTGGCCTTGCTCCATCTTGCATGAATCACTGTGTGTTGAAGGGCAAGGCAGTAGCAAGAAGCTGTGGAATGAATCTATTGCAAAGCATGCTCAAATAACGTTCACTGTTCAGTTTCTTCAAAGAAAAAGGGTCCAGTAAGTCCGTGACTGGAAATTGCTGCCCACGGTGTAATCCTTGGAGCATAATGTCATTCATGAAGCACTTGTGGGTTTTCAGTGGCCCAAAAGTGTACATTTTGTTTGTTAACCACACCATCTAAATGAAAATGCGCCTCATCTGAAAACCAAACGTTGTTGAGAGTTTCTTCCCTATCCTCCACCCACTGAGCAAACAGTAGTCTCTGCTGCTTGTGTCCTTCAGTGAGCTTCTGTGCACAGGTCATCTTGTATGGGTACATGTGGAGGCCACTTTTAAGAATGCATTGAATGGAGCGACTGGGTATTCCCAGTTGCACTGCTGCCTTTCTACACAATTTCCCGGGACTTCTCTGTACAGCAATTCATACTGCTTAAATATTCTCTGGCGAACAAACAGGCTTAGGCCGACGTCACTTTGATTCCAATACTGTTCCTTCCTGTACAAATTTATCGTACAACCCGTGAATGGTCTTCTTGCAAGGGACCCATCGTGTGTTAAACTGTTGTCGAAAACGCCTCTGAGTCACAACAAGGCTTTTCGTTTCATGAAAAAGTAACACAATTGCCGATCGTTGCTGTGTTGTCAGTCTTCCATTGTCAGCCATTGCTGGTTACTAGTCTCCTAGTGGCAGTATTGTGAATTACATGTCATTTCGTAACTCATTTGTTTTTCCAAGCTCTGCTGGTACTGCTGTAGAGATCCCAGCGGAGTATCTAATGTGTGGTGTAGATTGTAAAAGAAACAATTGGTAACACATTTTGTACGCCACCCTATAGTTAAGTTGTGCCACAAATTCCTCTTCTTCCCAATTCTATTCAGTATCTCCTCATTAGTCACATAATCTACCCATCTAATCTTCAGCATTCTTCTGTAGCACCACATTTCGTCCATGTTTCACTTCCATACATGGATACACTCAATGCAAATACTTTCTGAAAAGACTTCCTGACACTTAAATGTATGCTCGATGTGAACAAATTTCTCTTCTTCAGAAATGTTGTCCTTGGCACTGCCAGACTACATTTTATACTCTCTCTACTTCAACCTTCGTCAGTTATTTTGCTCCCCAAACAGCAAAACTTATCTATTACCTTAATTGTCTTATTTCATAATGTAATTCTGTCATCATCACCCAATTTAATTCGACTACATTCCATTATTCTTGTTTTGCTTTTGTTGATGTTCGTCTTATATCCCTCTTTCAATGTGCTGTCCATTCTGTTCAACTGATCTTCCAGGCCCTTTGCTGTCTCTGACAGAATTACAATGTCATTGGCTAACCTCAAAGTTTTTATTTCTCCTCCCTGGATTTTAATTCCTCCTCAAAATATTTCATTTGTTCCCTTTATTGCTTGCTCAATATGCAGACTGAGCGACACCAGGGATAGGCTAAAACCCTGTCTCACTCCCTTCCCAACCACTGCTTCCCTTTTGCTCTCCCCTTTTATAACTGCCATCTGGTTTCTGTACAAATTGTAAATAGCCTTTCACTCCCTGCATTTGACGACTGCCACCTTCAGAATTGAAAGAGAGTATGCCAGTCAACATTGTCGAAAGCTTCTTTAAGTTTACAAATACTAGAAATGTGGGTTTGCCTTTCCTTCATCTATCATCTAAGATAAATCATAGGGTCGGTATTGCCTCACGTGTTCCAACGTTTCTACGAAATCGAACTAATCTTCCCTGAGGTCAGCACCTACCAGTTTTTCCATTCGACTGTACAGAATTCATGTTAGTATTCTACAGCCATGACTTATTAAACTGATAGATCAGTAATTTTCATGCCTGTCAACATTTGCTTTCTTTGGAATTGCAATTATTATATTCTTCTTGAAGTCTGGGGGTATTTTGCCTGTATCATACATTTTTTGACCAGATGGCAGAGTTTTTTCAAGGCTGGCTGTCCCAAGGCTATCAGTAGTTTTAATGGATGTTGTCTCCTCCCAGGGCCTTGTTTCAACTTATGTCTTTCAGCACTGCCAAATTCTTCACGCAGTATCGTACCTCCCATTTCATCCTCATCTACGTTCTCTTCCATTTTCAAAATATTGCCCGCAAGTGCATTGCCCTTGTATAGACCCTCTATAGGTCTCTTCAGTATTCCAGTAGGCAGTGTTTGTCTTACCCCTAGTCATATATGCCTCTACATCCTTAAATTTGTCCTGTTACCATCCCTGCTGAGCCATTTTGTACTTCCTGTCGATCTCATTTTTGAGACGTTTGTATTCCTTTCAGCCTGCTTCATTTACTGCATTTTTATATTTTCACCATTCATCTATTAAATTCAGTATCTCCTCTGTCACCCAAGGATTTCTACTAGACTCGTCTTTTTACCTACTTGATCCTCTGCTACTTTCACTAGTAATCTCTCAAAGCTACCCTTCCTCTTCTGCTGTATCTCTTACCCATGTCCTTGTCAATGGTTCCCTAGTGCTTTCTGAAACACTCTACAATCTCTGATCCTTTCACTTTATCCAGATCCCATCTCTTACAATTCCTACCTTTTTGCAGTTCTTTCAGGTCTGGATAGATATCTGCTTATTACACATTACAACCTTCTCCAAATGTCGGCAGTATCTTTCAGTCAGCAGACAAGATTAGCCTGTATGCTTTTGTGCTCCATGTGTCCCTTCATGCTTCCACTTCACTATCTCATCAGAAACAGTGGACGTAGGAATGTTCAGGAGCATGGAAAGCTCGCATATAGACATGTGACACCAATGACACCTTATCACCTGACCACATTCAAAGTCAATGAGCTCTGCGGAGTGTCCCATTTTGCTCTCTCACGATGTATAATGACTACTGAGGTCTCTGATATGGAGTAGGTGGCAGCACAATGCACCAAATATGAAAAAGTAAGTTTTTGGGGGTGGCCCAAAGCTTTTCAGCACATAGTGTATGATGAAGTTGTGCTCTGTGCAAAATTCTACCAGACGGCTTCCTCTTTCATTCCTTACCCACATTCCTTATTCACCCCCTCCTTTTCCTTCTCTTCCTTTTCCTACTATTGAATTCCAATCCCCTATTATGTCTATTAAATTTTCGTCTCCCTTCGTTATCTGAATAATTTCTTTTATCTCATCATACATTTCTTTAATCTCTTCATCATCTGGGGACCTAGTTGGTATATGAACTTGTACACTACTGTGGTAAGTGTGGGCTTTGTGTCTATCTTGGCTGCAATACTGCATTCACTATGCTGTTCATAGTAGCTTACCCGCACTCCTGTTTTTTATTCATTTTTAAACCTACTCCTCCATTACCCCTATATGATTTTGTATTTATAATCCTGTATTCATCTGACCAGAAGTCTTATTCCTCATGCCATCAAACTTAACCAATTCCCACCATATTTATCTTTACACTATCCATTTCCCTTTTTAAATTTTCTAACCTGCCTGCCTGATTAAAGGGTCTGACATTTCATGTTCCAATTTGTAAAGCATAAGTTTTCTGTCTCCTGATAATGATGTCATCCTGGAGATCTGAATGGGTGACTATTTGACTTCTGGAATATTTTACCCAAGAGGACACCATCATCATTTAATGGACAGTAAATTTGCATCCCCTCGTGAAAAATTACGGCTATAGTTTCCCCTTGCTTTCATCCGTTTACAGTACCAGCACAGCAAGGCTGTTTTGGTTAATGTTACAAGACCAGATCAGTCATTCATCCTGACTGTCGCCCCTGCAACTACTGAAAAGACTGCTGCCCCTCTTAAGGGACCACATGTTTGTCTGGCCCCACAACAGATACCCCTCCGTTGGGGTTGCACCTACGGAACGACTATCTGTATTGCTGAGGCACGCAAGCCTCGCTACCAGTGCCACGGTCCATGGTTCATGTTAGGTCCACTCCTTCGTGACGATCATGTTTCCCATTGAGTAAACATTTAAGTGTCAGGAAGTCTTTTCTGAAAGTATTTGCATTGAGTGTGGTATTTTTCATGAAAACAATGCACAATTTCACAAGGCCACAAGTGTGATCGAGTGGTTTCAGGAACACAGTGGTGAGTTCCAATTGATGTGTTGGTTACCCAACTCGCCAGCCCTGAACCTGGTTGAACAGATCTGGGATGTGATTTAACATAACGTCAGAGATCATCCCCCCTTCCAGAATTTATGGGAATGAAGTGGCCTGATTGTATAAATATGGTTCCAACTTCCTCCAGTGATCTATGAAGGCCTCATTGCTTCTGTGCCACTATGTCTCCCTACTGTTGTCTGTGCCAGAGGTGTACACACCAGCTTTTAGATGAGTGATGATAATCTTGGGCTGATCAGTCTATGGCAGTTACCATTATTGAAAGAAGGTTGTATTATTGTAATGATTGTGATGGTATAATGATACTGCCACATAAAGTTCGGCTAAACAGTACATGCTGCCCACGAGCCCTGCATGACTCACCCTCCAGTCCAGCTTCAAGACACCGACTGCCCGTGAGATCCACTGCTGTTCCTCTACACCCATTGTTGCTCCACAATGCCCACTGGTGCCACGAGCTCTGAGCTGTGAGAA
This sequence comes from Schistocerca piceifrons, assembly GCF_021461385.2. NCBI lineage: Eukaryota > Metazoa > Arthropoda > Insecta > Orthoptera > Acrididae > Schistocerca > Schistocerca piceifrons. Next base: position 13,266,684 of record NC_060138.1, read on the forward strand.
GTGACATCTGCCAGGCACATGGGGCTCGAATTCGAAGAGGGAGGCCACCGTGGTTCAGCCTCCTCCACCAAACCAAAATCCCCCATCCCCACCATTAAGGAGCCCTTTACATATGCCTCTCCTTGGTATGAGTAATGTGCATGTGTGAGGCTTTACTCGTCCATAAATTCAGAACCAGGAGGTTTGCCGAACTCACCACCCTGACAATCTAACAGGATCCCAACAACCGAGGAGCTAGCTTGCTATCGAACCCTAACTCCCCCTTTTCAGCAATATTAGGGTTTCGGACAATTTTGGTATTATGTCTAGTCTGGCTCCAGTTGTGCTGTGTTACTGCTAGGGTGACTTGTTCTTGAAGCAAATCATTGATTGACTACAGGTTGACAAGAGGAAAATTGACTGGATGTGCTAACATAAGGGATACTGGAGCAGCCTCCAGGGACTTGGGTTGTGCAGTGTTAAAGATAAAATTGAGCCACGTTGTCTGAGCCTTGTTGTGAAAGATAAGCACAGCCTTCAACTTGCAGTTCACCTGGTCAGCAAAGTATGCTGGTAAAAGGATTTGTGGTCACATCTTTAATTCCATTGTCAAAGCAGAACCTCACAAATAGCTGGGAAACAGAAGCTATCAAGCATCCTCGGTGGCCTGGAAACAGAAAAAATTCATAACAAATGCTGGCCAGCTGCCAGGAATGTCATTTCTCTGCTCGGAATGTGTCAAAAAAACGAGAAAAGTCATCCATGATAACTAGTAGGTGCCTAATACACACACACACTTGATGAAGTGGACCTATATAATCCATACAAAGTTAATCCATCAGGCATTCCTAACAGGTAGGCTCTAAAAGCCACTTGAGGGAATTCAAGTTGGGCTCAGATCCCTTACGGCTCTCACACTCCTCCACCAACCTCTGGACAGCCTTATTCAGGGAGGACCAGGTGACATGTTGAGTGATCTTGACCCCACCAACCTCCAGGCTTGCTTATACAGGGAGGACCAGGTGATGTGTCGTCTGATCTTGACAACAGTTTTATAAATGCCTAAGAGGGTATTATGGAAATAATGAGCCAAAACCTAACTAAGAGCTTGATTGTCAGTCTCTAAACAAAATTCCTGGTGTTCAAAATAAAATCTGAATTTCTTAAGGGCAAACATAACCGCCAAGGCTTCCCATTCATACATAGAATATTTCATCTCTGCAGGTGAAAGTTCCCAAGGTGCATTGCTATAGGGCATCAACATGCAACACCTCCCCTGCCATTCTGTCCCTGTAGGAGGACAGCTACCACTTTCTACTCCAGAAGAATTAGGTGTCTGTCTGCAAGAAGAACATGACCTCAAAATTTGGTATGTCTAATACTAGTGGGTTACTAAGCACCACCTTAATGGCTTCAGAAGATTCTGGATGACTTTCATCCCATGTGAAATTTCTTAAATCGTTAAGGCACCACACTAATTTAATAAAATTCGGCACAGACTTTCAAAAAAATTTGTCATGCCAGGTCTTGCATCTGAGTCTATTGCATAGATATGAGGCATGTACCAAGGAGTTGGGAACTGGGGCAGGCTAGAGATGGACAAGTATATTTCATATGTTGGGTGGGTGGTGAAATATCACTGTGGGAGGGATGGGGAGGATATTTGTCATTTCAGTTTTGACTGTCTCCCGACCTGTCCTAAAATATCCTCACTACTGTCTTCCCCAACCCTCCCATAATGATATCTTGTTGCCCATCAGTCCTAGACAATACTCTTATCCATCACTACTCCTCTCTTGCTCCTAGCCCCTTGCCTCAAGGCTTATATTCCTGCAACAGACCCAGAAGCCATATCTACCCCAGTCCTATCATTGGCATCTCCTATTTGATCAAAGACAGAGCCACCTGTGGAAACAGCCATACGATCTACCAAATAAGCGGTAACATCTGTGGCACATTCTATGTGGGCACGACCACTAACAAGCTATCTGTTTGCATGAAAAAGCTACTTTGAAAAAAGGGGAGAAAAGGCTGTGTATGTAAGTATAATTGATCATTTTATTTCACATAATTTGCTATCAAATGTCCAGATCAGTTTTAGAAGTGGTTTAACAACTGAAAATGCTATATTCTCTTTTCTCTGTGAGGTACTGGATGGATTAAACAAATGGTTTCAAGCACTAGCCATCTTTTTTGAATGAACTAAGGTGTTCAGTTGTGTTGATCACAAAATATTAATACAGAAGTTAGACCATTACAGAATACAGGTAGTAGCTCACAGTTGGTTCACTTCTTCCCCAACCCCTACCCCACTATCCCTCCCACTCCTCAACCTGTGCTGCCGCCTTTTACCTGTCACTCACTTCAGCAGTTGTTGCTCATGTCAAACACAGTCACAGTCGGGCCTTAATAGCCACAGACAGTAGCCGTGTGTGTGTGTGTGTGTGTGTGTGTGTGTGTGTGTGAGAGAGAGAGAGAGAGAGAGAGAGAGAGAGAGAGAGAGAGAGAGTTCTACTTCTGAGGAAGGACTTTGTCGGAGATTGTGCATACTTCCAGTGTCCTTTTCATTGTGCCGGCCCACAACTCGATGACTCTTCTACGTTACGAGTAGAAATCTATCCTCTATATTATTGTTCTTACATCCTGGACCTTCCATTGATCAATCAATAATATTTGTAACTATACAAGCTCTCAGGTAATGTAGTTACCATTAACAAAAAGTTATATCAAATGAGTATGTGAAGCAACTACCAGACCACATTAAATGAAACAACTGAACATATACACTTGACAGCACAGAAAGTTCCCCAACCCTCAGAATTCTAAGCCTTGTCATATGCATGATTTGACAACACAGGATGCAGACACTGTAAGATGTAGACATTGTCTTTCACTTGAGTTGTTAGAGTGTTGTACCACTCGTGGTCTAGTGGTAAATGTCATGCAATGTAGATGCAAAGTTGTATGCTCCAGTCTATTCATTCCTTTATTTTTTAACTGCAGTTTGACTGTCTGCTAAAAGTGTGAACCTGATGAAACCTCAAAGGTAATCTGCTTCACTTTCTAACCACACAGTAATAACAAAAGAGCCTTTGGCTGCATCAAGATCACAACAGTTTATGCTTAAACGTTTCCTCACCCTACATAACCACTGCAACCCAGCTGCTCACCACCAGGCATCTGACACTGGTTGTAGTCCGAACAGATGAATGTGGTGCATCTGCGTTTGGAGTAAATTTATGCTCTCACACTGATAAGCATGAAATTATTTATTAGCATAGTTGGATTTTCTGCAGTAAGTAACTTTAGTAAACCAAGTGAACATGGAGCTACACAAAAGGTATGAGTGTATTTATCAACTGTCATTTTCTAATTTAAAATTCTAGTATTTGACTTGCAGTTATGAATTGGATTTTTCATAATTTGATCTTTTTAACATTGTTTATGCATTGAAAACTAAGTAGCACGAGGAACATATCTAATATATGTGACATACTGTTTGCTGTGGGTTTAACAGAGGGGTGAATGCACCCTGAAGCATTTGTGTGAAGTGTGGAACGATATTAGGAAAACCACATCAGAAAAGCATTTTCTTGTTTCTTTCATTCTGGCATGAATGAATTTCCACATTCATGAAGTTTCAATATTTGACATATGTGATGAACTGTTACCATTTAACTTTCGTACAACATTTGCATTCAACTGCCAAAGTTAAGAAGTCAATAGCAGAAGTACGACATGCCACAATTAACAGCAACAAAAATCAAACTGGTGTCTATTACCGCATTTTCGTTTCAGTGTCATCAGTTCACTCATAGAGCTTCCCTATGCCATAGCTATCAACATTGAGAAGATGCTGTTATAAAAGACATGGCAAATATGGTGGCTCCTTCACCTGTCAGTTAACCCCAAAATGAAAAATATGTCTGAAGTGTTAGACCCTTTCCTCTTGCATCTATTTCATAACACTTAAACAATATTCATAAGATTCAACTACACACAATCCAGTTCATAACTACACATCAAATATTGGAAGTTCAAATAAGAAAATGGCAACTGATAAATATATTCACAATAACCTACACATGTGTAACTGCATGGTGTCCACCCCATTTATCAAAGTTATTTCATGCAGAGAATCAAACTACACAAAGAAACAGTTTAAATGCGAGAGCAGCAAGGTGCCAAAAATACGTCACAATGAGCTCAACTGGTCAGATGGTGGCTGGCATCAAGAGACCAGTGGCAGATGGCTGGTTGATGCTCTATGGAAAGAAAACTCTTGACTATAATCTATTCCCATCTTGATGCAGCCATGAGCTCTTGCACAGAAGATTAGAAAGTGAAGCAAATTATCCCTGAGTTTCTATCAGACTGATACATTAAGTACACAGCCGCAATGTGGTTAAAAAAATAAAAGAATGAGAGGACTTAAACTCTCAACTACGCATCTACATTGCACGACATTTACTACCAGATACAACACTGTAACAGCTCGAGTGGAAGACAACATTTCCTCCAGACACATACACATACTATAGTGTTGCCAGATTGTGTAGATGGCCAGACTTAGAATTCTTAGAGGACAACTAATTTTTGTGCAGTCAAATGTAAACAATAGGTTTATCTGGGCTTGCCCAACATATACAATCCAGTATTACAGTATTATATTTACAGACTGCAAGAATGAAAGACGTAAGCAAGATATAGACAACATTTTAAAAACCCAATATGTCTGATAATGTTAGTAATCTTCCAAGGTGTTGAGATGCCTCAGATCACCAGTTATTTTGGCAACAGAGAATGTTGCTGTCTTCAGCTGATTTCTGTGGGATGGACTGTTACACAACTGAGTTCACTGGGTAAAAATTTAGTTGTCTATTGTGTTGAAACTAAATGAAACAGCACGCATCTGCAGGATATGTGGAACAAGGAATGGGAACCAACTGCTGACTGAAAACTACCTCAGTATGAAAGCCATCTTGAAATACAAACTGTGGTTGGTTAAGTATCCCATAATGAAGGAAAGAAAAAAAAGTTCTTGTCCTGGCAGAGAGTTGACAATGATATGAAGAAAAGTTTGTTTTAGTTATGCTGAATAAAATATGTGTGAATAGTTCTATGTTCTAGATTTGACCAATTTCTTTTTACATGGTGAGTTAATTGTGAGCACGTTTTACCATGCATTCATACTATTGATTCACCTCAATAGGTAATTAATTCCCTACCTTCAGTGTGGATGTACACTTACATTCCACCTCCAGTGTGAATATAAAATCAGCGAGAAAGTACGACATGGACAGGGACTGCTGATAGGTGCCACTGGGTGGCTGTGAGAGTCTGCTGGGGAGCACGATGAGATAGTCTGCGTTTTTGCAATAAACACTGTGTCCAGGTGGCATTGCGGTTAATGTGACTGCCTAGTAACCAGAAGATCATGGGTTTGAGTCCCTCTACAGCACACATTTTCACTCATTGCTGCTGACTCTGTGTAAAGTCTCGATGCAGCTAATATCATTAGTCCCTTCCCTTTCTCTGCCTTCCTCTTCCTCCAACTACAATTGCTGTCATAGCTGCGGATTCAGTGTGGTGTGTGTTCTTCCAGAAATGTCCAAAACAATAGACACCATGCTCATATAATAACTGAAAGTACTTCCTCAGGCTTCACTACTTCGGAAAAACCAGAAGAAGAAGAAAATGAACGTTATATTTTTAGGTAATGCCTGCTGAAATGGTTATCAGAGGGATGCCACACAATCCCCATGTGTGACATTTTCTTTATTTTACACTGACAGTACCATATTAAGTGGTGTTGGCCATTATGACATATTTTTTGTTTTAGGAGATTTCCTTCTGGCGGCAGACAGTCCACCTGGTTTAACTTTGAATGATCTTCTGTTTATGTGGTTTGTCCTTCTTCAGTATTCTAGTGAGACAGTACTTAATCTTAACATCTACATTTGTCAAACCATTGGTCATACTTGCATAACCAGTTGATATTATCATTCACAGGCTCAGTAGTTGTAGCTGACAAGCTATGGAAGAAATACATTTGTGCAGATGCTTCAGCTGTTGATCTGCACCTCCCCCAACATGCTGTGGTTGTCCACAACAAAGTCTCCATAACTATTGTTGCCCTCCCCAACCACGCCATCTGCACAGCAGCTATGGTCTAGGTTATTTTGTGTGCACTGAGCAAGACTTCAGGAAGTATTGTAAGCTATTAGAACAAAGGTGACTGACTTGTTTATCCAATGAACTTTCAGTACCTTCAAAACCACCATAAGGGTGACTCTTCACATTATGGACCAATTTCATACACTTTCCTGCTTAAGGAAGTACCAAGATCATTGTGAAATGTAGAAGAGACCATTCTCACCTAAGGGAAGAATGCAGTTTTCAACATGTGATTTGATCACATAGTGTAAATATTTGAACAAACTATCTGTTGAGGATATAAATCATACATAAGCTTCAGCATATACACATGTAAGAAATAAGCATTTCAGTCTAGGCTCAATGCTTCAATGAGGAGTATTCAAAGGAACATTAATTGCTGTGTATCAAATGAAAAGTATACAAACAGCTTTAAGGTATTACAAACAATGTCTGAAATTTATTTAATCATCCTGTGAGATGCAGTAGTCTTCTTACACTGTCAAAATGTAAGGTTTTGACAAAGCAAGCTGGGATCTTCTTACTTCCTCTTGTTTTGTTATCTGCCTCCTTAAATTCATTTTTTTTTTTAATTTTTGACTAATTACCATCAAAATACGTAAATGTAATCTGCAATTTCATAAAAGAGAAAGGTTGGCCCTCAGTTTTAAAGAATATAGCACCAGATCTAAATTTGTGCTCCGTTTTATGTATGTAATTGATTTTCTAATTTATTTTGAGAATTTATTGTTAATATCTTTTGTTATAGGATGAAATCAGTAATTGTTTTGTGGCTTAGATTCTATTGCTGACTTACAAACAAATATAAATTCTGTACTAATTATACACATTTGGAAAAAGAATCACTAGAATTCTTGAAGTATTTATTTGGCTCTATTTGAAAATATATTAACAAATCCAGCCCTTCATTAATTCCAAAGTAATTAACAGGTTTGTAAAAAGTATTGTTTCTATATCTATATCTGTTAATTTCATCATTTAAACAAATAATTCGGCTTAACCCCTGTGTAGAACAAACTGTTAAAAAGAACCAATTTTTCAATGTATTCAGTTAATTTAATGATTTATGTTTTAATTGTAACTTCTGCAACTTAAACACTGAACAATGTGTAGTTTCAGTGCCTACTACTGAGTTGATGCATAAAGGCCCAATTTTTGGTCCCGAGACAATCAGTCCACGGGCAATTTCCAGACGAGAAACCTGTGCTGGTTACGTCAACAACAATGCATCAACGTAACTGTGAAATATGTGTAACAGGTTATGTGTTAAAACAATGACAGTGTTTATTCAATATGTAGCATATCATTCTGCAATAACTGTGTGATCAGGTTTTTACTGCTCATAGGTGTTCAACAGTAAACTACGGTAGCAGTATGCTGATGTTTGCCTGAATACTATTAATGAGGTTCATCGAAAGTTAAACAATAGTGCACTGGCCATATTAACTGTGTTTACTGGCAGGTCGTGAACAGTGAAAGTAAAGAACTAGGAATGCAACTGTGCACCTGTTGGCTACATTATTTACAGTAGTCAGTGTTGAAATTCCACTCCCCATTTTTCAGTCAGTAACACAACGCAATATGTTGACACCAAGGACCACCAACAAACAAATAAAGCAGGTGAACATCATGTATGGTTCCCTTCTGGGAGATGATTATCGTAATTGGGCACAATAAACTAGGACTCACGAACTATGAACACTATCTCAAGAACAGTTTACAATACAGTGATTATAACGAAGGAAGTGCAACAGCAAATCAGCGAATGGGTTTCATGGCCACAGTATGACAGCAGCCAATCAGCTAGTGGGATCTATGGAAGCAGCCATTGAGTACAGGAGCAGCAAATCAGCACACACATAGACGCAGCTGTGCAGACGATGAATCGAGATGATGATTACTGCTGCTGCAACTGCAGCAGCAGCAGCAGCAGCCGCAGAAGACGAGTCAATAAGAATAAGGTAATTTCATAAAAAAGTGATTTTATATTAAATTATGCATAATGAGTGGCCTTAACGAACAAGACAGTGTGATGAGAGAGAAGGGACAATGGGGAACTGGTTCTGTAAATGACATGCACGTAACTTTGAATGATGGGGACGAAAGCCCTATTGTAGATGAAACGATAAAAGCGTCATGTATACTGTATGGTGATGGAAGTGAAATGGATGAAAACAGTACTGAAGTGGATGAAATCATTAAGGTTAAGGGGGAGTAGTGAAAGTCAGCGAGGGCAACAGGTTAGGGCAGACGAAAAATTGGAATGAATGTTAAAAGAAATTATGAGTAGTATGTGTACGAAAGAAGACATTGTTAAGGTGGAAAAGAAAACTCATAGCATTAGAACTGACATGGTTAGCTTCAAGGATGAACTGGGGAAATAAATTAAAAAGGAGATTAAGGTAGTCAGCTCTAATCTTTCAGAATTAAATAAGAAGGTTGAGCCAGTAGCTAACGATTGTGATGAAAAGATAAAGAAAGAAGCACATAACACTAATGAGAAATTAACATTAATGAGTAGTAAATGTGTAGAAGACAGAAAGAAGCTTTGTGATGACTATAGTAGGAGCGTGCAGGCTTCCAAAAAACAGCGTAAAGATGAAATCAAAGCAGCCAGGAAATTTTGTGCTGAAAACAGGGTTAAACTTGAACCAAATCAATCAGATTAAAACTGATTTAGAAACAGAAGTGGAACCAAATGTGCAGTAGTGGTAGAGGAAAAACTGGTAAAAGTAAATAATAATGTAGATTCCAAATTGGCTGATATGGAAAAAAAGATGGAAGAAATACAAAATCTGAAGTATAGAATATGTAGTGTCCCAAACAGAACTTCATTTGTTAGTTGTAACAAATTTAATAGTTTTGAACCATATGTTCAAGTGCATCCATAGGATCTCATTAGATAATTTAATACACTCCTGGAAATTGAAATAAGAACACCGTGAATTCATTGTCCCAGGAAGGGGAAACTTTATTGACACATTCCTGGGGTCAGATACATCACATGATCACACTGACAGAACCACAGGCACATGGACACAGGTAACAGAGCATGCACAATGTCGGCACTAGTACAGTGTATATCCACCTTTCGCAGCAATCAGGCTGCTATTCTTCCATGGAGACGATCGTAGAGATGCTGGATGTAGTCCTGTGGAACGGCTTGCCATGCCATTTCCAGCTGGCGCCTCAGTTGGACCAGCGTTCGTGCTGGACGTGCAGACCGCGTGAGACGACGCTTCATCCAGTCCCAAACGTGCTCAATGGGGGACAGATCCGGAGATCTTGCTGGCCAGGGTAGTTGACTTACACCTTCTAGAGCACGTTGGATGGCACGGGATACATGCGGACGTGCATTGTCCTGTTGGAACAGCAAGTTCCCTTGCCGGTCTAGGAATGGTAGAACGATGGTTTCGATGACGGTTTGGATGTACCGTGCACTATTCTGTGTCCCCTCGACGATCACCAGTGGTGAACGGCCAGTGTAGGAGATCGCTCCCCACACCATGATGCCGGGTGTTGGCCCTGTGTGCCTCGGTCGTATGCAGTCCTGATTGTGGCGCTCACCTGCACGGCGCCAAACACGCATACGACCATCATTGGCACCAAGGCAGAAGCGACTCTCATCGCTGAAGACGACACGTCTCCATTCGTCCCTCCATTCACGCCTGTCGCGACACCACTGGAGGCGGGTTGCACGATGTTGGGGCGTGAGCGGAAGACGGCCTAACGGTGTGCGGGACCGTAGCCCAGCTTCATGGAGACGGTTGCGAATGGTCCTCGCCGATACCCCAGGAGCAACAGTGTCCCTAATTTGCTGGGAAGTGGCGGTGCGGCCCCTACGGCACTGCGTAGGATCCTACAGTCTTGGCGTGCATCCGTGCGTCGCTGCGGTCCGGTCCCAGGTCGACGGGCACGTGCACCTTCCGCCGACCACTGGCGACAACATCGATGTACTGTGGAGACCTCACGCTCCACGTGTTGAGCAATTCGGCGGTACGTCCACCCGGTCTCCCGCATGCCCACTATACGCCCTCGCTCAAAGTCCGTCAACTGCACATACGGTTCACGTTCACGCTGTAGCGGCATGCTACCAGTGTTAAAGACTGCGATGGAGCTCCGTATGCCACGGCAAACTGGCTGACACTGACGGCGGCGGTGCACAAAAGCTGCGCAGCTAGCGCTATTCGACGGCCAACACCGCGGTTCCTGGTGTGTCCGCTGTGCCGTGCGTGTGATCATTGCTTGTACAGCCCTCTCGCAGTGTCCGGAGCAAGTATGGTGGGTCTGACACACCGGTGTCAATTTGTTCTTTTTTCCATTTCCAGGAGTGTAATTTGCTTGAAACATGCAATCACAAGGAGAAAATGTCATTTGTGAAAGATTTTTTTAAAGGGGTAGCTCACGGGTGGGCAGCTCAGGTAGCTGATAGTTGTACTTCAGGCATAGTCCATAACAATACAGGCAGGGTAGGAAAAAATGTTACCTTCATAGTCTCAGATGTTATTGAATTTAGTTTATATTTCTGCTCCGAGATACAGCCCTCCAAAAATGACACTGTGCATACCATTTTGAAGATGTGACTTTTTGATAAAATTTTAAAATGATGTATCTCTGGAACATCTCTAGATATTTTATTGATTTTTTTAATTGAAAGCTAATTGCTTTATGAGTACAAAGAAATCCTCCATTTGGACTTATCTGACAAAGTTCTTTTACTATAGCATTCTGAACTTTTTTTATTTAATTTATGGAATTTTTTTTTTTTTTTTCAGAAATTCCAATCTGTAAAATTTTGATTTTTTTCTGTTGATTAGTACCATATTATTTTACATTCCCTGAAAAGGGGAGCCTCCACTTTTCAGTTGAACAGGTTTTACAAACAATTGAAATTTTTGCCATACATAAAGCATGTTTTATTATCACATAACAGGCTCATAGAAATCAAAAACTACCCTTATTTAACAAAATTTTAGTAGTTTGAAAGATGAGTAAGAGACACATTTTTCAAGCATTTTAAATGATTCCAAAACGTATGTGAAAGGTCCAAAGAGTAAAAAGTTTCAATTTATATAACTTATGTGTACTCTGTTTGTACCGAAATTAGCCAGTTAATGAACTAAAAATGTGTTCCAGTGCTTCAGTATCTTCCTTTAATATAGAGTGATGCCTTCCTGTTGGACCAATAGGAACTGGAGCACTTGAGAACATTGTGAACAGAAGGTGAGCACTGATGGCATTGTTGCTGTCCTTCAACTGGACCCTTACATCCAGCAACTGGTCCATGTTGTAGCATAAATTTCACTACAATTTCGTTTAACTCATAACTAGTGCCTATAAATCTCTGCAATCCCAGTCAACACACACATGCCACAAACATCCCCCTTCTCAGGTTGTGAACCTGAATATTATCCTACTGTTTCTGAGGTGTTGGCTGAATGAATGAAATGTCTTCTTTCTTGCTCTTTAAAGTGAGTCCAAAAATGTGTCTCCTGTATTTCTTTCACAGGAGTAATTTTTTTGGACCATTTTTCTTTTTTCTGCTCATGGAATTCTTCGATTTCCTCTTTGGACAAAAGCATTCAGTATCGCAGCTATGTTTCGAATGTAAAGATTATGTTTTGGAGCATGCTGCTTCTTCAAGCCTCCTACAACATCACAAGGTCCCTTCCTGTGACCAGTAGCACTGTGTACCCAATCAGTTGGCAATAGTGACTTACTCAATTCAAACAGCTGGTAACAATTTTTAAAATGATTAGGAGTACCATCAGAAATAATAACGATCTTGTCTGCCCCTGTTTGCAGTTGAAGAATTTTCTGCACCACTAGCAAAGCATGTGCTGAGTCATGTCCTGTGTCATCACTTATAGCTGCAACACTTGTGGTCTTGTTTTGAAAATATGTCCCTCCTGTAAAAATTGAAATCTGGTCATTACACCAATGGTACCCTTGTTTTATGTTACAGACTACCAATGAGTTCACACGCCTAACAGAGGCGTCATATGTCATGTGCTCCAGAAGTTCTTCAAAGTTACCACACAAAGTTCAAAATTCATGCCGTACACACATAAATAGACATCTCTAGGTGGGTTGGAACTACCCACATAAGTCATAGTGCATAAAATTTTGATCTTCCGATATGTGAAGTTGTATTGTTGATCTTATAAATTGCAAAAGTTTCTTTAATACTGTACGTCATGTACCTCTACACTTTCACAACTTTTTTACCTTCACCTGTTAGTGTTATAGCGTCTTTTTTGTTGGCACTCTGACAAGAAGAGTCCCATTTATCTTCCAGATAAAATGACTGCATTATTAGAACCTGAGCTGCTTCTACAGGATGACAATAACAGGGATCTGGTCTTCCTAAGATTCCTTTTACAGACTTCACATTTCTTGATTTGTCTACCATGTACTTTGATACTGACGGAAAGTGGTTCAAATTTGTTTTCTTTGAAAATGTCTCTAGAATAATAGTTAAAACTTGCGCCTTTTCACTGTAGGATGCACAGTATACAACAGCTGAATTGATATTTGTGAAAAATTCCTGGCTAGAGGTGAGGGACGGCTTTGATTCATTTTCTTCTGAATTTCTACTTTCAAGAGTATGGTCAGTTTTGCTGTAGTGTATTCGTCCATAGCTTTAGTAATTTTTCTGCACTTTCTTGATGCATAGAGCTGCTGATTCGACTTCACTGACCACGGTTTCATAATAGGACAAACATCTACCTCTGTAGTTGACTGATTCAGGGTATTTAATTTCTCCTTTACTGATGCAAAATTTGCATCATCTGCACCATGGGAGGCTTCACATTGTTCTGATACTATCATTGTTGTTATTCTGTCGAAACATTTATAACACAAAAAGTCATCGCTGGAAACATCTTTACTTTGAAACAGAGTCTTCAAATGAGAACACTTATTCCTAACCTGAACAAAGTCTGCTTTTTCTGTTTGTCTTATATTTCACTCTTTTATGAATATCCAAATAGTCAGCACACTTCACTCTCCTGTGGGCCCAGTCAGAAGACATTTCAAACAGTCATTTTCAAAAAACACGCTGCAACTGCGTCAACTGGCAAATTCCTCAGGAAAACACATAACTCACTGGATGGCCTCAGTAAACTCTTCAGTAAACAAATTAGCACTGAACAACTACAATACAGAAACCTGCATTGAACACCCACAACAAAGAAACTGACAAGAAACTACCACCAAGTGTAAGAAATATCTTCAACAATGAAAGTGAAAAGAAGTAAATGCAAAAAAGAAAGTGATAAAAAATAACTGCAACAAAGACAATAGAAATAAACATTGTAACAAAGAAATTAGTAAGAAACAACTTCAGTGGAGTCATATATTACCCACGAAAGTTGAAAAAAAAAGATTTTTTAAATAAAACCTGTCCAACTTAAAAGTGGAAGCTATCCTTTACGATACATGTTGGCACCAATGACATTTATTTGGTTTTACTATTTTGTCATGTATTTGGTATAATATGTGGTTCTTTAATACAGGACTTTTGGACTCTAGTCTTTGATGCCATTACTGCTATGTATTGTAATTTGAAATTTAGTTAAAAATATCTATTATTATTTTATTTGGCAAAATAAGTGCCCAAAACATGTACCTTCATTCTAAAACAATATTCTTCTTAACCCATTTTCTGACAAAGCTTCAAACATTGGAGAGAATACAGTGCATAAAGTCCCACCCATAACATGCAAATGTTATTCTTAACATACTTTAATTTTACCAGCTGAATCCTACACGCAAACTAGGTTGCTTACACAGTGTTCTCTTGTACAACTTAATGATGTTCGGTGTTACGGGTGGGACAATTCATATTGAAATTAAAATTAATTAATTTTGAAACAATACTCATATCAAATGAACTTCTAATGCACAAATATACTTCTTTTTTACTTGGTTTTTAATAATCTGTCTTGTGCTCTCAAGAATGGCCCACTGGACTACAAACGGGGTTGCAATAATACACTGTTCTAGTGTTTTGTTCAGCAGAGAAAAGGAAATAACGGATGGTCAAATTTGTGTGTTCTACAATGAATGTTTTGTAAAGGCCTAATTACAGTATAAAATATGTACTTTCAGCTTTAATTTGCCCAGTTTTGAAACTTATATTTCAATAAATATATTTTCAATGAAGTGTCCCTGTTTTTCTGGACCTGTTCAGCAGTCTTTCAGCTTCAGCAGCTGACCCTTGTCTGCTTACAGCTGTAAAACCTTGTTCAAAGTTGTAGGTTTTCATAAAGAGTGTATATGCTCAAATGCAGCATTAATGAGTAAATAGAAAGTAAAATGAGAGAAAACAGTTTTTAAGCCACAAAAATACAAGTGTAGTTATGTACAATCAACTTCAAGCAATAAGCAGCAATAAAACAAATGAAAATCCAGAGAGACAGAACTTTAAACACACTGTATGACTGGAATAATGTCTTTGCACTTCAGACTAAATAAATTGCAAATGCCGTCTCATTTAGATTCTGAACAAGTATATTGCCTTCCTGATGCTATTGATGGTGCTTTTGATTTTAAATATGTGATGATCCGGAAACCATTAAGTACCTTAGGTAGATGGACAATGGAAGGAACGGACGTAGCCAGTGGGATGCAAAAAGCTGTAAAGTGCTGGAATTTCTTCACCGACTTTAAACACTTTGACTTTGAATACTACAAAATCATTCTAACCTCTGTTTCCCCTAATATTGTTTACAACAATGGGCTTGAACTGTTGATTTTCTCTTATCCTAGCAACTCTGTGGACTTCAGCTAACCTTTCTTGATCAAATTCAAATTCTTTAATTTCTTTCTCTGTAATGTAAGACAAGATGATGCTTGAAATGTTGTCCTTGAATTTAAATAGATCAAGACTACAGTCTACCAATCTATCACTTTCTTAAAGTAATGTATTGCACAGGGTATTTAGGACTGATGAATGATGACCATCAACTACTGGAGCACATTTATTTAAAGTAGTTTGGATAGTGGGACATTCATGTTGACCACTGGGTTTTTCTGCATGTGTATATTGACTGAATGGTGAGGTAGACTATGTTGCTACTGGACAGAGCAACACTGGAAGTGGCTTCCATTTGGCCACTCTTGCTGTTCTTAATGTTTTCTCTGTGCCGCAGATCCCTACTTCAGATATGTGCCAGGCTCCTAGGATGAACACACATGTGACAATGCATCACACATACACAGAACCAAGAAATGCTATGGACTGTAACTTGGTTTGTTGCAAATGATGTTGAAACATACTAGCCAAGCAAACAGAACAGCTTGATATCTTTCCTGTGTGTAAAAAGCTATAATAATATATGTGTTTTACAGAAGAAGAAAATTCTCTCATGTAGTAGTGTGCACAGTAGTAGTCTGTTGTTGAGTCTTCAGCACTCAGCAGCATGCCAAAAAGAACACACAGTCAGTAATACAAGGCATACAGGGTACAGCTGGACACTGATTTGGAGATGGGGCGGTGAGATGGGGGGAGATAGGGGGGGGGGGGGGCAGTTTATGCAGGTAATGAGCAAAAGGTGTTTTGACAATAGTAGCTAATGTACTGCCCTCATCAGAGAAAATTGTCATGTAAGTACCCAGGAAAAATTTCATTCGTGGTGAATGCCCCACAGAATGGCAAATCTACAAAAATTTCTTAAGATACTTGAAAGAAATTAGTATTTTTGTCATAATGAGTTCCAGTAGAAAAGGACACTGTCCATGAAAATGTGGTCAACTGTGAAGGTTACTCAATGCAGCAATCATTAATAATACTTTATTCAAGAAAAGTTTATGAAGAATTGAGCTGTTGATGAGAATACAGTGATACAGAAAGAACAGAAGGAATTTAGTTGTCAATACAAGAATATTAAGTTACTCAACAATAATTACAACACAGAATAAAATACATGTCTACAATCCAGAAGATTGAGATTTCGAGCCGGTGGCTGTTTTCTAGTCTTCAGTTCCTTGTCATCACACGCCAGTTAACTGCAGTTACATTGGCGGTATATCAAACACCAGAGTTGGCCACTGCTGCAGCAATTTCTATTGTAGCCTTCCCACCATGACAGTCCCACTTCGCACTGGCAGTTCGCCGTGCCTAGAGCCACTGAAAATCGTAAGTGAGCTGTATTTGAATCAAAATAACGTGCCTTCAAGTGGTACTATGTGTTGTGAGAAATTTGAAGTCAGTGGCTGGCCAAAAAGTTGAGTGTCATTGGGCTTAGAATACTGAGTCAACAGACAACTCATTAGCGTTTTTACATTAATAAATTTTAGGCAACAAATGGTGGAAGACCGACTGAGGATTTAAGTGCAAAAGTAGATATCACAAATATCACAAATGGTAGCCTCCAACAGCATATTCAGGAATATCACGAAGAGGAAAAAAAAGGAGATAAATACAAAAATAACTAACTTGCTAACATTTTACCCATTTTATGAGAGTAGTTAAGTACTAAGATAAACAAACTATGTGATCTTGTAAGAAATGCTGGTTTTGAACAATTAAAGGAGGTAGGTCAGAATGTAAAACATATATGAAAGAATTAACTAAACAAATGTTTACAAAAGTAAATGAACAATTCTTAAGACACGCAAATGTGGTTATATGTGTTAGAGCAGGGTAAAAATTTGGACATAACAGCTTTACCAGGCTCCACTTTCAGAACTTTGGAGGCATGAGTAAGTGAATTAATTACTCAAAAGGTACAAGAAACAACAGATTTATCAGTCAGTACACTATGGTTCACAGCTGATTTAGGAAAAACAGAGAAGGAACTATGTAAGCTCTGGGATGGACTTAATAAAACCAGAGATAAATTAAGTAAATGGAAATTTTATGAAAGCAATCGCCTTTCACCAGAACTATCGGAAGAATTAAATTTAGATGGAGAAGATTTAAGATTTATTTACACTCTCAACCTAGGAGGTGGTGCTAGTATTTCTTCTGGAGGGCATCATAAAACACTACTGACACAATGTCTCTCACATGGCCTGGTGTAGTATTATTTAGTTAATAAGAGTATACAAGGATTTTATTTACACTGGTATTAATTATAGTCACACTACTTATTTATTTATCTGTTATTTAAAAATACCAGGTGACAAGAAAAGTGGAACTCAGAATATTGGGGACAGATTAACATACTATGCAAGGAAGAGATTGCACCAATAATAATCAAGACCCTCTTGAACGGAAAAGGAGGCCTCTACAATATCGACACTGTAAAGAAGAATATTACATAAATACGAAGTGCTAGGCTAGACGAGCAACTGCTTGTCAAATTCTGGGATTCTTATATACCCTACAGATATTGCCAGTATCTTCAGATTTCATACAAACAGTAGCTCGAGTAGCATTTACTGGTCTCAAATAGATTACTAATTGGTATGAAGATCATTAGGCCACTTGCTGTACTTTATGTTTTTCCTGTGCAGCAGATTACCACCTCAGAGTTGTGACAGGCTCCTTGGAAGAAGACATTCTTGACAGTGCTTAAAAAAGTCATGGAACAAAAGAAACATGATAGTAGGGTGTGTTCTAATCTGTAACTCTGTTCATTGCAAATGTTGTCAAAATGTGCTTATCAAGCAGACAGAATTATTTGAAGTCTTTCTTGTGTGTAAAAAGCATTACAATGTTTGTCGTTTACAAAAGAAGAAATTTCTCTCATTTAGTAGGGTGCACAGAAGCAGCCTGCTGTAGAGTTTCCAGCACTCAGCAAAAATGAAAAGGCAGTGATATGAAGCATACACGGTGTACCCAGATGTCAATTTGGGAAGGGGGGGGGGGGGGAGGGGGACAGCAGGGGGAGCGGGGGAGAGAGAGAGAGAGAGAGAGAGAGAGAGAGAGAGAGAGAGAGGAGGGGGACAGCAGGGGGGGCGGTAGAGAGAGAGAGAGAGAGAGAGAGAGAGAGAGAGAGAGAGAGAGAGAATGGTAGCTTGACAGACCATGACTTTTTTTTATTTGTTTTCTTTTTTAAAGAACCAGTTTCTCTATCAACTCTTCTACAGTTGAATGATGCATCTCTACAACATTCTTATTAGTATAAAACCCTGTTTGTACTGTATAATTTCTTCTGGGTCATATTCTTTTAAAAACATGTACTGAATAAGATTCGAGGTCAGGTTATACAGGACATGGTTCACAATATTGCAGCATGCATTCTTTGATTCCAAATGGCACACAGTTTTCTTTATTAATTCCTCATAGTTACCATCCTTGATAGCAGCTGCAGCCAACGCCAGTTGGCCATTTTTATGTATTACACATACATGAACTGAGTGTACCAGCCAGGATTAGGGAGAAAATAAAAATGGGTTTAAAAAATGAAAGAAAAGTAGTTGAAATTGGATTTTATTGCTTTCTTTTCAGATTGATGATTAAACATTTCAATATAAATTCCTATTATTACTCTATTGAAAACAATAACCCATTCTTACAACTACTTTATTAGTGCCTCTTTTTGTGCCCTGCCAGCAATGCACCTGAAAGAATCTTGTCCATCTGCCAGTTCATTTGGGCAAAATTAATAAAAAATTTAGGAGACAAAAGAACTGAGAAATTAGTGAAGATCTACAAATTTCTGCATGCTTCCAAAAAGTAGTTAATAGTACTTTACTCTCATGACAATTCTACATCAAGTTAGTTTCTTTTTGCTGGGAGTGTAAATGTTATTTTAGTTGCATTTCTTAAATTGCAAGAAAAGTTAAAACACAATATTAATAAAATAAATTCTTGTGACACTACATATTTGCCTTCAGTAAATATGATGGCTCTCTTTAGTTCGTGTAAGGGTAACTATGTAACATTTTGTATGTTAATTGAATTTTCATATTAGATATAGTTGAGTTTTATTGATTTTTTTTTACAATGGGTTTAAAAACACAATCTTTTTGGGTAAGGTTAAATTACAACAACTCTGGTACCAGCAGCACTACTTTGGCCTGAGTTCACAAAATTTTGAGAAGACCAATTCCGGAACAATACATGTCTAAAAGTCATAAAAACACCAAAACATCAGGAATCCAATATATTTACTCAGAATATGAACAAGACAGTAATAGCAATTTATTCATTCTGATGTGAAAAAGAATTATTCCAGCTGTGTTTAGAGTTCTAACATTCTGAATTTTCATTTGTTTTATTGCTGCTTATTGCTTGAAGTTGATTCATACATAACTACACTTGTATTTTTATGGACAGAAAAAAGGTTTCACTGATTTTTCTTTCTGTTTATTCATTAATATCACGTTTGAGCATAAAAATGTGTATGAAAAGTAATAACTGTGAGCATTTTTTTTTTTTCAGTCATAAGCAGGCAAGAGTAAAAAATTAAACTACAGTGCCTCTCAAGTTGAAAGGCTTCTCTTTTTAGATACAGAAAGATTATAGAGATTAAAGAACATACAGTTGAGATACAGACTCCAAAAACTACACAAATTTGGCACCCAAAACATTTGCACCAAATTGGTAGGAGCATATAATTTGACAGAAAAGGCCCAAGGCTATCAAACAAAAAGCACAAGAAGACAGCACAATTGTTGGCCAAATCTGTTGATTAAATTGTGAATTGTGACTGGTTAAAGATGGGCTCTCAACGTCACACAATGAATTTTCTGCCATTTTTGTAGTCTTACGGCTCTTACAGTTTGCATTTAAAAATGTCAACGATAATATCTTCTAATTCAGCACAAAAAGTTGTTTAAGTGCACATAAGCAAGGGCTTCTAAACTGAAAGTACCTTTCACAAAAGTTATCCAAAGTTCAGACTTTGGCACGTGTGTAGGTGGTGCAAACTCGGGAACCCTATTCACGAGAGGCTGTAGAAATGAACCAAAGGAGATATGGAGCTGAATATTAGTACATTTCCATTCAAGACGTTGTGGAACCTTCTGATAAAATTTCATTACATTCACAAATGGTCCAGCAGAGACTCCCATTACACTTGAAATGGAATGAGCCAATTTTCAAACTGTCCATCTACTCCACACCCTAACAAGGACTGTACAGGTGGAGCAGAAAGTGCGCTGCAGTCACAAACAATATTCTTCATTTATTCAGAAATGTATTCCATTAGAAGTGATTTTAAGGTGGAAATCAGTTTTTAAGCACCAGACTGTGCTTCTCTCTGCGTATGTGAGTTCGGAGGAATGGTGGTGAGACAAGAATTGAGGTTACAGGATGATCCAGGAAGTGGGGTGGGGGGAGTGAAGGTGGAGGGGAGGGATGTACTGTTGGATCACAGTTAGATGGAAGAGTATACCAAGTAAGGCTGGGTTCAGTACTAGTTTTGAGTTGGTAGCAAAAAAGTGTTTCCACTTTAGGAAGGAGAGTAGGTCTTTAACAAGCTCAGAATGACTGAATTTGTGAATGTGGCAAAAGATAAGCCCCTTTGAAATGAGGCTTTTGGAGGAGAGGTTCACTACTATGTTACAGGACTGTTTAGGTGCTGGGTTCGGTAGGATGGTGGGCGGGAGCTTGTGAGATTGTAGCATATGTAGTTCTGCAAGATGGGGTCAGGCATCTATTAACTGATGTAAAGGAGGTTTGACAGAGGTTTTTGTAGTGGTGCTGGATTGTGATAGTCCAATATAAGTGTACAAAGTGAATAGACTTTACAGTTTTTAAGGTGGCACTGTGCATGCTGCTCTTGTTCCTTCAGTAAGTGGGTTTCAAATTTGGCAATGTGATGTAGTAATTGGTACAGCAGAGTGGAAATATTTTACAGGCAGTGATGAGGTAGTGAGAAAATGTTTAGGACTCAGTTATATATTGTGTAGGGCTGAGTTGGTGAGGGCTGTGGAATGACAGAATTATAACATAGAATCACTGTGGAAAGCTGTTTGGGAGCAATTCCACAAACTAAGCAGCAACACAGAAACAAGTTATGTGGGAGTGGGTTCGGTATAGGGGTAGGGAAACTTTTCTGTATTTACACAGATGGAAGGAACTAAAATCGATTGTGGAGAAAAAAAAAATAGTAACAGAGCATTGAAACATATGGGAATATTCTGAAAACTGGAAAAAGACAAAACCAGATTAAGTATAGCGAAGGAAGGATAAAGCTACATGAAGCACAGTAGTAAGACATCAAGATGTAAATAAGACCAATAAGAAAACTGGATGAGATTAAAATGAAGTCAGGAATAGAAATAAATAATAAAACAATAACAGTGTGAAATGCATGTTGGTATGTAGGTATGAGTGAAGCAGGCAGCAGTTGTAAATGGGTTGGGCATGGTCAGTATCTAGCCTTTTCGTTATGATGCACTGTAAAACCTGTCACACAGCTTAAAAGGTAAGAAGACACAGTGCTGCCAATGTACTACCAATTCACACGGGTCCATACTGTACTCTATAGCAAACAAAAAGTGAGATTCCAACTGACCTGAATTAGGAGTTAACATAAGACTAATTTCAATTAAAATCAGTGGCTTAACAAAAAGGTTCATTTTCTTCTACCATAAAACAAAGAATGAAAATAGTCATCTACAAGCATCACGGCAGTAAAAATATTCCTCAGGATGGATGTATTTATGTGTGACATAATGTGGAATTCACAAACTGATTTAGTAACTGATTTGAAGTTTTATTTTT
Organism: Schistocerca piceifrons; assembly: GCF_021461385.2. NCBI lineage: Eukaryota > Metazoa > Arthropoda > Insecta > Orthoptera > Acrididae > Schistocerca > Schistocerca piceifrons. The sequence goes on from NC_060138.1 coordinate 13,288,465, forward strand.
CCCAGAGCATTTTAATGCACTGGAGGCCACTGACGCCAATAATTTTTGGACTGGTTGCATACCAGTCTCTGCCCACCAGGTCTGTTGGGTGCTATGAAGGTCACAACTGTTGCTGTGGCAGAACACTGACATTTCCTTGAAAGTGAAGGTTTCATTCTTATTTTTGCCCTCGCTAGTTTCAACACTATCTGATTTTTAACAATTAAAATCTTAATTTCAATATAAGATTAATAAAAGCCAGTTATCAAGTCATTTCCTTTTTTCATTTATTATTAATACAACAACATACCAGTCATCGTACAGAGCAATAAGTTAGGTCTTCATGAATTTCCTTCTTTTCCTTGTAGTACATTTACTAAATTTAGCATATGCTGCTCTATTTAAAAGGTTTAATTTCACATTTTTGTAAGGAAAAATCCTTCAGCCTGTCGCGCAGAATTGCTCACTGAACAGCTAGCTAATTAATGCATCAATAGCCATTTGTGACACGTCAGGAGGGTAACAAGTTGTGTACCTGGGATTCTATCTGCTTTTATAGTTTGCTTCTCAGTTGGTCTTACTAGGATGATTAAGGTGTGTGCATCCTGTATGTGGATGCATGAGGAATTGGCTGTGGTCTGCGAACAGCTTGAGGTGCTTCTGGCTACAATCGGTCACCTTCAGACTGCTGCAGTGGATTCACCCTCACCGCAGGGTGAGTATAGGGAGGTAATGCATTTGCATCAATCAAGGCGGAGAGCCAATGAGGAGACCGGTCGCTTGGCCTCACCCATTCGCCCTTTAAGTAAATATGTGGCTGCTGCTTCAGTAGGATATGGGCAGGCCCACAGGAGGAGGGGTTCACTAGTTGTTGGGAACTCCAAAATTAGGTGCGTTGTGGAGCCCCTTAGACAGACACTGTTCAGGGCTGGAAAGAAAGACAATGTGCATTCGGTAGTGTCTCGGTGAGCCTCATCCAAGATGTGGAGGCAGCTCTGCCTGCAGCTATTGAGCATGCAGGGTGCAGTAGTCTGCAAGTTGTGGCTCACATTGGCACCAATGATTTCTGTCGCCATACTCAGTTCATACAGGTGGCCGGGGGGAGGAGGGGGGGAGGAGGAGGAGGAGGAGGAGGAGGAGGAGGAGGAGGAAGAAGTGGTGGTGGTGAAGACTGCTAGCCTTGGTGTGGGGTGCAGGCAGAGCTCGCAATTTGCAGCATTGTTCCCAGGGGTGATTGGGTCCTTTGGTTTGGAGCTGAGTGGAGGATCTCAACCAAAGGCTTCGTTGATTCTGTGATTGTCTTGACTGCAGATTTCTAGACTTGCATTATCTGGTGGGGATTTGGGGATTTGTAAGACTCCCTTTGTCAGGTCAGGGGGTGGTCTACATGAAGGAAGCAGCTACTCAGGTAGCAGAGTGCTTATGAAGTGCACATGAGGGTTTTTTTGACTAGACAGTAGTTTGAAGTACTCTGAAGAACACTCCCCGGTCAATACGCAGCAAAGGATGTCAGACCACTTTAGGTCTAAAGAAACTTCGACTGTCAAAATTTTATCAGTAAACCATCAAAGAATTCATAACAAAATTTCTTGAATTGCCTGCCCTACAGGAAAGCTCTCATGCTCAAAGTATTCTTGAGACCAACAGCTCACTGCAACCTAAAGCGGAAAGATCTGAGAGATTTAGAAAGTCAGGGAACATATGTCATAAAGACAGATTAGACTCCAAGGCAGGGGGAGTGTTCACTGCAGCTAACAAAAATATTACCTCTATTGAGGTTGAAGTGGAATGCGACAGTGAAGTTATCTGGTCCCGTATAACAGACGGATGTTTTTAGTGGCGACCCTATTCCACTGTGACAGTTCTTAAAACTTCAAAGAAAGACCACAGTCAGTTGCGCATAAATTCCCAGACCATGCAATACTAGTTGGAGGTGACTTTCACCTATTGAGTATAGACTGGTATATCTATGGATTCATTGCTGAGGATACTGACAGACAGATGGCCAAAATAATTTTGAAAACATTTTCTGAAAACTCTTTTGAGCAGTTAGCTTGGTAGCCCATACGCAATGGAAATATTTTATATCTTGTAGCTACAAACATGCCAGATCTTACTGACAATATCAGTATAGAAATGGGGATTAGCAATCATAACTAGCAATTAACCATGGTTATGAAAGATATTACATCAAGTAAGAAGGCTAGGAGAGTGTTTCTTGTAGATAAGAGTAGATAAGCAGTTGTTAGCATCTCACTTAACCAATGAATTAACATCACTTAGTTCCAGTAAGATGCAAGTAGAGGAGTTACAGGTAAAGTTTAAACAGATTGTAAATCATGGTCTGGAGAGTTATGCACCTTGTAAGTGGATAAAGGATGGAAAAGCCTCTCTATGGTTTAATAATGAAATTTGGAAGATGCTGTGGAAGCAGAGGTTATTGCACCCTCAGTTCGAAAGAGACCGCAAAAATGACAACAACAAAAGGTTAATAGAGATTCGTATGTTTGCGAAAAGATCTGTGCGCAAAGCATACAACAACTACCACCGTGATACCTTAGCAAAAGATCGTGCAGAGAGCCTGAGAAAATTCTGGTCCTATGTAAAATCCCTAAGTGCGTCTTACGCTTCTGCTCAGTCCCTTGTTGAACAGTCAGGTGTGGCAGTTGAAGACAGCAAAATGAAAGCTGAAGTTTTAAATTTCATATCCAAGAAATCATTCACGCAGCAAAATCATACAAATATACAGTCATATGACCATCGGACAGGCTCCTGGCGCAGAGAAACAACTGAAAGATTTAAAAGCAAATAAGGCACTAGGTCCGGATGTACTCCCAATTTGGTTTTACAAAGAATACTCCACAGCATTATCCCTTATTTAGCTTGCATTTATTGCGAATCTCTCGTCCAGCACAAAGTCCCAAGTGGCAGAAGGGTAAAGGAACACGCCTGCAAAATTACAGACGAATATCAGTAACTTCAGTTTGTTGCAGAATCCTTGAACATATTCCCAGTCTGAATATAATAAATTTTCTTGAGACTGAGATGATTATGTCCACAAATCAGCTTGAGAGAGCATTGCTCGTGTGAAACTCAGATCAACCTTTTCTCACATGATACACTGTGAACTACATATGAAGGGCAACAGGCAGAGTCCATAGATTTCTGGAACACATTTGACACGGTGCCCCACTGCAGGCTCTGAATGAAGGTACAAGCATATGGAATAAGTTCACAGATATGTGAATCGCTCGAAGACTTCTTAAGTAATAGAACCCAGTATCAGGGACAATGGTATCATCAGGAGTGCTCCAGGTACGTGTGATACGATCACTGTTGTTCTCTATATACAGATAAATGATTTAGAGGACAGGATAGGCAGCGATCTGGGGTTGTTTGCTGATGATGCTGTGGTGCATAGTACTGTACTAATTAAAAGTTATCAACTGAAAACTTCACTATTATACGAGATAGGAAATTTAGAATGAGCTGAGCGGAATAATCTGAAGCAGTGACACCACCCACCGGAAAGCACTCATTCCATTATCTGTGAGAAGATATTTTGATTCACTGGAAAATAATTCAGTTAAAATATATACACACTTAAAGTTTGGAACCAGGCACACTATTTTCTTTTGTGTCATAATATCTGTTTACTTCTGAAGTTCACCTGTGTATTATCATAGACATTATTTTTGTGGACTGCATGGCATCCTTTATTAATATGTAAAGTAATTAATTAAAAACTTAATAAAATTAACATAAGGCATTATACATTTAAATATGACTGTCAAACTTTTAGCTGGGGTGTTCCTAACATGGATGAATAAAGTGGTTGCATGAATTTTTCTAATGTAATAATCCACAACATTTTTCATAAACCCAATTTTGTTCTGAGTATACAGCCCATCCAAAGTAGTAAAACTTGACCTAGTCATTTTCAAATAATTACAAGATTCCGAATGCAGCAAAAATCTTTACACCACCCTTTATAAGACCAATCCTACCCAAAGTAGTCAGTCAGTGGCAATCTCTCACATGATTAACCTATCTGCATTCATATTATCAAAACTCAGTCCACCTAACATCTTCATTAACATCTTTCTTTTCTTTTTCTACAGTCTTTGCAGTCACATGCATTACCTTTAACTTTTTGGAAACATTCAGTAGGCAGCATATGGGTTGTGTAATTGTGTCAACATTATGAAAGACAGTGTACATGGGTTACATTCCTGGAAACTGGATGTATCAAACTGTAAGCACCAGGAATACAGTGGTTATGTTAATATGTCACTCTTCATCTGATGAAATGCTCTGTGTCTACATCAACACTGTCACACTACCGTTTCGGATTGTGGGTTATTTTTACCGGTAATAAACATTTATCAAAGATCTGAGAGTGGTCATCAATTTGACTTCGAGGAATAGATACTCAAAATCAATTATAGTATTTATTTTATACATTACAGGACAACTTTCCACAGAACTGGTGTTCACTAATAGTGCGATGATAGAGCAAATGCAGAATACAAAGTTGCAGCTAAGCAATGTCCACGGATGGTTGTCACAGCAACTGGAAACTGTGTCACAAACAAAATTTAGTTTCTGTGTCATTATCAAAAAATAGGAAATGAAAGTCTTTAGCCATTTGTGAGTAGATGGCTTCAAGCAATTCTTTTTGTGCTACACAGTTCTGTTTCTTTTCTTTCTAATCAGATTTTTTCAAGATTCTAAATAATACATGATCACAATAATATCTTTGTAGTATTTGCTTTCAATTCAGCACATTAAGGTCATAAAAACATTTTTCTTTGTGGTAGCATACACACAGTGAGCAATATGTGGAAATGTAACATAAGAATGATAAGGACAGGACATGAACAACTGACTTTTGCCTTTGTTGATCTATATTGTTAACTGTTCACAAACTGTGCTCTGAGTTGTTGCTTCAGATCATGATACGTGTTTGTATTACATCTGAACATTCTATCATATAATTATCATTCATTATTTTGATAATCATCAACACAGAAAGGCTGTTATTACTAGACCAAATGGTTAGTGGTTTTTGTTTTACTTAAATGTTTGACAGTTGGAAACAATAGGAAAAATTATATGGATCTTAGTGCAGCTAGAAAGACTACCTTAATACACAACTTATTTCTCATATAGACATAAAATCATGTTAATACTGAGAAACAAATATGCTTTCAGTTTTTGTCTTATCCTTGTCTGGGGATGCAATTTTCAGCTCCTTAGTGACTCACTGAACATCCCTCAGAAAAGTCTAATACATTCGAACTGTGGCATCTCAACTCTTGTTTGTATTATCTCCATTCACTAATATTACTTTGACATGCATGTAGAAATGCAAGTGTCAGCTGTGAAAAGCTTAAAATGCTGTAGGAGGGACAAATAAAATTGCAGATCAGTTACTAAATCCATTTACAACTCCACATCATGTCATACAAAAATGTGCACATCAGGAGCAATGTTTTTACTGGCTGTGATTCTTGTGAATTGCTCTTTTCCTTCCTTGTTTTATGGTGTAGACATATAGTTGTAAACATATAGTACGTTGACAGCACTGTCTCTCCTTTCCTGTTATGCTGTGTGACACTTTACAGTTCAGCATATCAAAAGGCAAGGGATCTTGCAACTTATGCCACTGAATATGTGAGACTATATGTCTGGTGCAGGCAGGAGCAGGAAAATACAATGATGGTGAAGAGAAGTGGTGAGATTAGTTCGAAGATCCAGAAATAAACATATCAGTCTTAGCATGCGGAGATGATAGGTGTGTGTGTGTGTGTGTGTGTGTGTGTGTGTGGGCACGCGCGCGCGTTCGCTGCCACATATCTCTTTATTACAAATCATATAACACTGTTCCCTGATTACATTAACATTGCATTGGATTTCTCAAATTTAAAGAACTTTTCTATGAATTATATAACATAGAATGCATTATTAATCATGTACAATCAAAACCAGAAAGACATAACTTGAACAAATCAGACCATATTCCAAAATTTTTCTGCCTTAAAAATTAAGTAAGACAATAATACGATTATTACACAAAATTTTCTTCTTCTTACTTTCAAATAACGTGTTATTATCTCTTAGGAATCTTTGTTACTTCCAAGCAAGTTAAAAGATTTGAGTGCTAGTTCTATTTCACACATTTCTGTACTACAGAAAGCTTCATCAGAACATAATGTGGGTCACATTTTCTTCTTATATTATGGTTGTGGTACATTTGATTGTGAGAAAGTTATGATTGAAGAGAGAGAATGTTTGGTTGCGGTCAATGTTCCCACTTTCTTAAAAAGGCTGACAGGAGATTTCTCGGGTGACGAGACACATGTAACTCTTTAATAATCTCATTTTGGGTGTAGACATTTTTCATTGCCCATTAACTGCCTTAGAAAACATTCACAAATCCACAAGTAAATGAAAATATTTCATTCATATTAGGAATTATTCTGATGGCAAGTGTTTCAGAGCACATACTTTTACTTTTCTAAATTAGGAGCATGTGCAACTCCAAATTTTGCTACAATCAACACAACACATCACTATTATCTACCTATACTATACTGCTTGATAATGGCATCCCCTTGGGGATAATATTCTGGAGGAGAAATGCTTTTTCTTTTGGATTTTCCAGTTGGTGAATACTGAGAAGGAGGTCACCAGAAAAACATTTCAATTTTGTAATGGAGGGAAGTTCGAGAGGAGGGGGCAGGGGTAACATTATAAAGGGAGAACAATTTTTGACAACAGCATGCAGAGCCAAATGGATGCAGATTGCAGCAGTTATAAGAAAACAAAAAGATCTGTACAGAAAAGACAAACAAGAAGAGGTGAACCAAATAAGTCTTGGCCTTCAAAGTAACCACTGTTAGCTACAACACACTTCTGACATCAGTTGTAAAGCTGTTGGAAACTGTCAACAAATTTTCTTGTGCAATCGCTCAAAGCACTGTGGTCACACACCGTTGCATATCTGTGGCATAGCAGGTGATGAGGCCTGGTGCTACCAATAAGATCCTGAGACCGAGTGACAGTCCGTGGCACAATGTTTGTTGTCTTCCCCACCTCCCAAAAAGAGTCTTCTGTCAAAATCCAAGATTAAAGGATGTTGATTGCTTTTTTCAAAAGCAAAGTCTTGATCTATCATGAATTTCTATCTGAGGGAGGTGAGGGAAATGTCTGTCGCTCAGTCTCTGGATCGTACTGGTAGCACCCGATCTCACCACATGTAATGATTGCATAAATCCAACAACGCATGACCACATTACTTAAAACTATTCCACAAGAAGTGTTTATGAACAGTTTTCAATAGCTTTACAATTAGTGTCACAAATGTGTTGTAGCTAATGGTGATTACTTTGTAACTCTCATTTTCTTTATTTTCTGATACCATTCATCGAACTTTTTGGATGTACCTTGTATATTTCGGAGTATAATAGCAAACAGTAATGCATAATGGTGACAGGTTTTCATTATCGTGTTCTTGTGGTTAAAAAGATGGTTTATGCCACCTTACCTTATGTAAACTGCCTTTCAAAAGAGCTGCCCTGTCTTTCATTTTCTTGTACTTCTCAACAAATCCTTCAATCTGCCACTAGAACAAAACAAGAAAGAAAATTGTTGTGAACAAAAACACAGGAATTTGCCCAAGTATTCTATCTATAGTAAAATTAACTTGAGGAAGCTGCTTGGTCCAAAACTACTTGTAACCACCTGTCAAAAGCCCAAATAGCCATCTTTCACAGTGAGGACATGCATGGAGAGTGTCAGTGAGGTTCCAGAAGGTACCAACAGGGATGTGGACCCACTCCAGATCCACTATCGTGGCCAAGTGTGCTATGTTTCACAGCCGAGGGCCAAAGATTCGTGGCAAAAACAGTATCAAAGTTGTCACCGCATATTCTCAACCGGGTTTTGAATTCAGCCTTAGGGTAGAGGAGTGGGCAGGGAGCAGGTAGGGGGAGGCAGGGGAGCATGAGCACAGTGAACTCCCTCTGGCGCTCGTGGTACCACACACTTACACTACGAAGTGTGTGACATACTCCATTGTTCTGCTGGTAGACGCTATCTTGCCAAGGGAAAATAAATTGCACGTATGAGTGGATGTGGTCCCCAAGGATTGATGCTTACTTGTGTTGAACCACTGTGCTTTCCAGAATGATGAAATCACCCAGGGGAGACCACAAAAATATTTGCAACACCATAAACCCCCTCCACCGGCCTGAACCCTTCAACAATTGTTGCAGTGCCATACATGCCAAAAGCCGTCTGTCTGATGGAGCATAAAACATGATTCATTTGAAAAGGCCATCTTTTGCCACTCAGTGGCATGCAAATTCTTGCCTTTCTCGATGATGGACAGCAGCCAGAATACGTGCATGAACCAAACCATTGTTGCAGAGGCCCATATGCATCAACATTTGTTGAACGGTCATTGAGGAGACACGGTTGGTAGCCCCTTGGTTCATCTGGCCGGTCAGTTGCTCAACAGTTGCATATTCATTCACCCACACATATCTTTGCACCACAGTTGCCTGCATGCCGGTTTTGGATGGCACTAATTCACCATGCACAGTATACTTTCACCACGGTGGCGTGTAAACAGTTTACATTCTTAGCCTTTTTGGAAATGCTTCTACATTTGGCCCAAAAACCAATGATGTCCGATAAATAGCTCTGTTTCAGCATTATGACAACATCTGCACTCTTTTCTGCATCACCCCTCGACCGACTTTATATATACTCCAATGCTAATGCTGGTATCTGCCGTCTGTGAGTGGTTACTGCATGTTGATATGAAACATAGGCAGTGCCCACATTAATGTGACTGAACTGTGTATAAAATTACAAAGAGACAGATGGGGTGGGCAGTACTTACCTTTAGAAGGTGGAATTTCAAGTACTGCTGATGGACACTTGTAAGTGTATGGGGCGAAAAAAAAAAAATATTTGAATTCATTAGTTTCCTGATGTCTGAGGGACCTCTTCCAATCATCCCCAAGCTATCAATCTTTCCTCCTTGGGGAACATCAAAGTTATGAGATATCTCCCCTCCTCATTCGCCCTCATTTTGTGTGTGACAATCAGCAGCACTGGCAATTTCACCTCCTAAATATAAGTAGTGGTCGGCCATAGTGTATCACTGGAATTATATATTTTTCTGCTAGCAAAAATTACACCCCATACAGAATTGCAGTCAAATAACATTAGATATAATTTTTATTTACCAAGCAGCTGTAGATACAGGCATACACAGTGAGGTATAACAGCGCCATTTTTCGGGTTCTTTCCAATGAAGAAAGTACAGAAGCAGGAATAGTAACTGAAATTAAATGGAAAGAATGAAAGGAAAAACAAGTGCTCTTACTGAGTTGTTCACCTCCTCCTTGCTCCAGGAACTCTTGAGAACTTTTTCTATTTAATCTCAGTATGCATTGTTTCATCCAACCTGTCTTCTCTTTTCAAATAAGGAAAATCCAGGATGGAATATAACAATATTATGGAAATAAAAGTCACCACTCGCCGTATGGTAGAGATGCTGAGTCACAGATAGGCACAACAGAAAGACTGTCACAAATAAGAAGCTTCCGGCCAGTAAGGCCTTACTGGCCAAACCTTCTTGTTTGTGACAGGCTTTTAGTTGTGCCTATCTACGACTTAGCATCTCTGCTTTATAGTGAGTGGTAACTTTCCTTTTCATAATATTGCTACTTTCTTCTCTTTTGGCAGATTAATATAACTCCAGTTTCAAAAAAAAATTATGTTTTCCTTGACTAGGTTTTCCTCGTCTGTGTTAATGTCTTCCTTGATGCTTGGTAAGCAGTTTCTATCAATATTTGATATAACACTTATATGTTTGCCAACATAGGAGATTTCAAAATACAGGGTGTACATGAAGTCTAGGAACAGTTTCAAATATTTACTGCACAGAAACCAAACACTGTACAGATATCACACATATGTCATTTCGAAGATAAACACTGAAAGTTTTTTTTCCCCTATGTTTAGAACCAAGTACGGTAAGTAGCCAACAACAAGAAAGGCCATGTACCACCCGCATAACAAATTCGTTATGACAGGTAGCTTGTGCCTGACGAAGAGAAGCGGACATCCTAGTGTGAGTGCAGTGAATGTGGAGCACTTACGAGAGATATTCATACGGAGTCTTAGGAAATCGGCGCATCGTGCATCCTCTGAACTGGAAATGACTCCAATGACAGTGTGGAAAGTCCTGCTACAGAAGCTGTCTATGAAACCATTAAAATTGGAGCTAGTGCAGAACATCAATGGCAACAACAAAGACAAGCATTCTGAGATTTATTCACAGTTGTAACAAGTGAATGGGGTGGGTATGGCATTGTTGAACACTTCATTTTTAGCAACCAAGTAACTTTTCACAGTACTGTGAAAGTGAACAGGCACAACTGTCGAATCTACGGTATGAAGCATCCACACAAATGCACTGAATTTGAGCGTATTCCCCAAACATAGGTGCCAATGCTAAGGAAAAGGTAATGTGGGTTAGAGGGCAGAAGGAGGAAGTAGTAAACCAGTTCATTCAGAAACTCGGATATATTAAGTGGGACTGTATATATAACTGTCAAGTGGGAATAAATAAAACTGAAACTGCTTTTAAGAGCTTCATTAAAAATTATTTAGATTTGTGGTATTCTTGTTCTCCTCTTATAAAAATCAATCTTAAAAGCCAACCTATAAAGAAAAACATTAAGTGGTACACAGATAAACTTACCAATATGAGGGAAAATATGTTATCATTGTACCACATGTATAAAAATTCTCATAAAGATGGAACGGAGCAGAAAGATGATTTGTACAAAGCATATCTTGAATGTAAGAGAACCTACAGAACTAAGCTTAGAATGGCAAAAAGAACAGCATACACAAGATACTTTGAAGGGGCTCCTAATAAGTGCAAAGCTGCATGGAATGCTGTTGCACAAGAGCATTACAAGAATGATGAACATCGCATAGCTCTTGACCCGGATAAAGTTAATCATTTTTTCATGGACTCTGTAAGTTATATTAGGAACAAAATTGAAACAACAACCACCAATGCAAGTGATCTACTTAAGCAACAACAACCTGCAAACAATACATTTACATGGAGGACAATCGCACCCACTTGGATTACAAAGGTAGTGGCAAAGTTCTCAAACTCCCAAGAGCATGGACTGCTCTTGGTTGTCCAATTACATAATTAAAAAAACCGTGCATATAATTAGTGAACCATTGGCCTTTCTGTTTAATAGGTGTCGAAAGTTTGGAGTCTATCCTACAATTCTAAAAATATCAAAAGTTATCCCAGTGTATAAAAAAGGGGACAAACATGATCTCAAAAATTACCAACCAGTTTCAATAGTTCCCATTTTCTTGAAAATACTTGAATCTCTTATTTATAACCAACTGAACCACTACTTTGAGTCGCATAACTTACTCTCTAATAGTCAATTTGGCTTCCGCAAGGGAAAAAATACCACCACTGCTGTTCTTTCAATTGTGAATGAAGTAATAACAACCTTTGAGAATAAAAATAAAGCCTCACTTCTTTTATGTGATTTAAGTAAGGCATTAGACTGGATTTCTCATGATATCTTAATTGCTAAACTCAAATTCTATGGCATATAAGATTCTACATTGGCAGTAATTGAATCATACCTAAAAATTGGAAGCAGTTTGCCTATGTCAGCAGCAGAGACGCACAGTTGCTAGAAGTTAAGACAGGAGTCCTACAAGGTTCTGTCCTTAGGCCCTGGGATTGTCAAAAGAGGTATAGGTGAAAGCAGTCAAAATTCTAGGAATTCATGTAGACTTTAAGTTAATGTGGGAAACACACATCAACCACACCTGCACAAAATTGTCTCGAGTTACGTGTTTAATGTGGAAACTGAGGAGCCTGGTGACAAGAGAATATTTATGAGTTATTTATTTTGGACTCTTTCAGTCACAGATAGAGTATGTACTGCTGATATGGGGACTCTCTCTTCACATCACTGAACTTCTAAAAATTCAGAAGAAAGTGATAAGGCCAATGAGCAATTCTGGTAGATCAGAGCACTGCCGACCACTGTTCATTCAGCTGAAAATATTAACCGTTATTAATTTTTATATATACACCTCAGAATTGTGTGCAAAAAACAATATAGCAGATTTTGAAATGGGGGAAAACATGCACCACCATAATACCAGAGGCAAAACAAAATTAGACATACCTAGGCACAGGCTGACAAGAACAGGGAATTCCCATCGAATCAATAGTCTAAGAATATTTAATAAACTTCCATTTTCTTCTCGGTCGGATCACATAAGTAGCTTCAAGAGCGAGCTACTAAATTGGTTACTAATCAGTCCTTTCTACAATGTAACAGAATTTATGAATATAAAATCAATCAACATTAATTTTTAAGGATTTCATTATGTGATGTCATTGAATGTATTTATCTTATGTTATGGTGTATGATATCATCTATGGGCGCTATTAGCAAAGCTCATTTAGCTTTAAGGTACTATTCAAGGAAAATGTTATATGATATCCATTTAAATTGCCTATTCCACCTCAGGTGGTCAATGGTGAACAAAGAATCTGAATCTGTACTGCAAAGGTAAATGTTTTTTGTGTCTTGTCACGTCAAAAATTGTATGGGCCATTCTTCTTCACCAAGAGCACTGTCACTGGAAATTCCTACTTGTACATGTTGCAGCAATGGCTGATGCCTCAAATGAGATTGGACTCTCTGTTCATCTTTCAGCAGGATGGGGCTCCACCCCATTTTCATCGTGAAGTTCCTGGGTACCTGAAAACGGAGCCGTCACATCGATGGCTCGGCCATGCTACAGAAGGGGAAATCTGTTTCATTAAATGACCCTCCCGATCACCAGATCTCACTTTGTGTGACCCTTTTGTGTATGTACTACCTCTACCATATGATGTGGCAGAGCTCCGGGAGTGAATACGGGAAGTGACTGCCACAGTCGACGATGCCATGCTGGGATGGGTAAGGCAAGAATTCGATTACCGTATTGTCATCTACCTGATTACTCATGGTTCGCATATCAAATGTTTATAGAAAAAAATAAGCTTTCAAAAAGTTTCTCTTCGAAATGCAGTATATATGGCATCTGTACAATGTTTAAATAAATAATTGAAAGTGTTCCTTGATTTTATGTACATGCTGTACTTGAACATACACTGTATGGCAGCACATTCAAGATAAGAGAATCAGGTGTAAACAATGGTTTACAACTGCGAAGAACACAATCTCAAAGAAATAAGTATTATGTCGTGGAAATAATGTCTGTCTGTCTGTCTAACAAACAGTAAGCAGAGACAGGAAAACTCCATTTTATTTTATGGTCAAATTTCAGAGTTATTTTTGCCTATTTGTTGCTGTTTTCTGTCAACTCTGGTATTACTTTCTGCCAATTTTGATGGTATTTTTGAGGAGTTTGGTATCACTTTCCAATAGCTTATTTTTGAAGTATCAAATGGCTTATATCACTGTTCCAGCACTATGAAAACGAAAATATACCTCTTAACTACATTACATATGGCATCATCATCATCTTGGACAGTTTCCAGCCACTGGCTGGGTCTGTCGGGAACACAAGCCTCTCCACCGTGTTCTGTCTTTCCACCATTCCCCCTCTTCCACCTTCGTCCAGTTCTCTCCTCTTCTCATCACACATTCCTTCACTCCCTTCACCCATCTATCTCTTGGTCTTCCTCTGGGCCTCTTCCCCTCCAGTTGCAGATCAAACATCCTCTTTGGAATTCTTCCCTCATCCATTCTCTTCATGTGTCCATACCACTGCAGTCTTGATTTTTCTATCCTGTCCTGTACTGGTTCCTCCTTTAGTCTTTCCCTCACATACAAATTTCGCAATCTGTCTCGTCTTGTTACACCCAACCTGCTCCTCTGGAACTTCATTTCACTAGCCTGTATTCTACTTTTGTCGCTTTTGTGCATTACCCATGTCTCACTTCCGTATGTCAATATGGGGACAAAGTAGGTTCGGTATATAATGCCCTTGGATTTCTGTGGCACCTCCTCGCTCCAAATAAGCCCCCTAATGCATTTGTAGAACTGCCCTGCTTTTCTGCATCTTTCATTTATTTCCATTGCGTTTCCCCCCTTACTTTCAATCATGCTTCCCAGGTACTTGAAGTTCTCTACCACTTGTAGTTTTTCCCCTCCACAAGTTATATCCACATTTGGCCTATTCTTCTTCCTTGTTGTGACGATTATTTCACTTTTCTTTGCAGAGAAATGCATTCCATATTGTGCTGCCGTTGCCTCCCATGCATCTAACTGCTCTTGCACCTCCTTCACGCAATTTCCCCATAACATCAGGTCATCGGCAAAAAGCACTGCTTTCATTTTATGATCTCCAATTGCATCTGATACTTGCTGTAGGATTTCATCCATAACAATAATAAACAATAAAGGCGAAAGTGCACTTCCCTGTCGCAGCCCATTTTCCAGCTTGAACCATGCAGTACGTTCCCTCCCCACTTTCACACAACTCTCACTTCCCTCATACATTTTTCTGACTTTTCGTGTAATCTCTTCATCTATCCCTTTTGCGTTCAGCACATCCCAGAGCTTGTCCCTACAGATACTGTCATACGCCTTCTCAATATCCAAAAAGGGCATGATTAAGTCCTTCCCGTACTCATAGTGCCTTTCCTGCAGTTGCCTTACCGCAAATATGAGGTCCGTTGTTGATCTTCCCGGTCTGAAACCGTACTGCTCCTCTTGCAGTCTACTTTCAATACTGCTTCTTATTCTCTTCTCCAGCATCTTTTCATAGATTTTTCCACAGTGGCATAGCAGGGTGATTCCTCTGTAGTTCTCACATCTCCTTTTATCCCCTTTCTTGAAGATCGGGACTATAATTCCTTTCTTCCAATCCTCAGGAATTCTGTTCTCCTTCCACACCACCCTCAGCACTCTGTATAGCCACTGGGTTCCTACTTCTCCTGCTGCTCGTATCATATCCACTGTTACTTCATCCCAACCTGGTGCCTTGCCCCCTTTCATCCTCTTTATGGCTTCTTCCACTTCATTCCAAGTTAGATCATCAATTTCCCCACTATTATAATCGTCTGCTGCCTTAGGCTCTCCATCGCTGTTAGTTACCTGCTTGGCAGCATTCAACAGATCTTCAAAGTACTCCTTCCAAATCTTTTTGAGCTCATGCATTTCCTCCACAACTCTTCCATTATTATCCATGATCCTCAGGCACTCGCTTCTGTCATTCCTCTTATTTCTTACCGTGGTGTAAAGTACTTTTTTGTTCCCTTCACTGTCCTCTTCTAACATTCTTGTCCATTTTTCCATCCACTTCTTCTTCTCCGCCCTTACTATGGTCTGTGCCACTTTCTTGCTTTCCTTATATTTTACCCTAGCTTCCTCTGTTCGGGTCTGGAACCATTCTCTGAAGGCTTTGTTCTTTCGAAGTACTGCCTCTTTACATATGTTGTTCCACCATGGGGTTTCCCTACTTCTCCTCTTTGTGCTAGTTCTTCCGCACACAGTCTCAGCTGCCTCAACTAGAGCCCTCTTAAAATCGCCCCATTCTTCTTCCACTGTTCTCTGATCTTCCTTTGGCAGCTTCTTCCTGATCAGTGTCTGGTACTGGGTCCTCCGTTCATCCTCTTTCAGCATCCATGTCTTCAACCTTTTCTCCTGTATATCTGTTGCCCTCCTATCTTTTTTCTCTCTTAGGGTGGCTACCAACAGCCGATGGTCGCTGTCTAAGGCCTCAGATGGTATGACCTTAACATCTGTGAGGCTGCTCATCATCTGCCTATCCACTAGTACACAGTCTACTACTGAAGTTTGGGACCAGTCCCCACTGTACCAAGTTATTTTGTGACTACTCCTCTTCTTGTACCACGAATTTGCGATCGCCAGCCCATTCCTCTTGCAGAATTCCAGCAACAATTTTCCTTCTCTATTTCGGTTCCCCCAGCCCTCTGGTCCCATTATCTCCTCGAATCCTTTCCTGTCTGTGCCAACATGTGCATTGAGGTCCCCTATTATAATCTGATTTCCTCCATTTAGCTGCTTTTGCATGTCATCTTCAAATTCCTCCTTCTCCTTTTTTGTACACCCCACCTGTGGGGCATATGCTTGGATGATTTCAATGCTTTTTCCTTTCACCCGTACTCTGGCTTTTATCATTCGATCATTGATACCTTCCACCTCCTCCTGCAGACCCTCTCTGACCACTATTGCCACTCCATTTCTTCCCCTCTCATTCCCTATCCAGTACAGTTTACATCCTTTACTTAGTGGTTTTTCACCAACTCCTCTCCACCTAGTCTCAGCAAGTCCCAAGATGTCCAATTTCCTCCTTTCCATCATTTCTACAATTTCTTCTAACTTCCCAGTTAGAGTCCTTACGTTTAAGGTGCCCAGCCATAAACCATCTCGTAATCCTTTTCCATTGCTTGGTCCGTTTCCTTTAAATCCGTTCCGTGATCCGAGGCATGTTCCCTTTTTGAAAGCAGTTGATTTATCCACTACTGGCTTGCTAGGCCTATCGCAGCTTCACCAGAGCCCCGTTAGCCGTCACGTTTCAGGGTTCCCATAGGGCCTTCTCAGCTACCGTAGCGGTCCTGGGGCACACGAAGTCCCCGCTGTACATCGCCCCTAAAGGCAATCCCCTACTTTGTGCCGTTGCCCATCTCCCACGACTTGGACGAGGGGTTGGACTTATGGGAGACACATATGGCATCACAGAAGAAAAAAGAAATCATTTATATGAAACCCATTAAATGTAATCAATTAAAGAAACCATACACTGTCAAAAGGTTTTCAAATTAAAGTACTATTATAGCTTCAATGGTTTCTTTGAAACCTTTTACCACCAATTGATCAGTACTTCACAACAATGCAAAAATAGCAGCGTAAAGTGTAAATTTTTAACATGGGCAAGGAGAAGGCCACAAATGCAGTTAACCAATTCTGCCGATATTTGGCAGCCTGCTTCTATACAACATAAAATGAAGATCAGTTTTGAGAACACCATCCCTACAGTTCATGATGTGAATTTGATTCAAAACTGTCCAGATCGATACACAATTGAAAATGGAACACTTTTAATCATCATAGGTGGTGTCCAGAAGCAAACTTTTTTCCTAGGGATTTGCAAAAGAAACTATTACAACTGCCACTTATGTACCCGTAAAGTAAATGCTATTCAATGAAAGTACTGCTGATGCAACAATCAAGGCATCTGGCTGGGGAGCAGAGAACCTGTGTTCAATTCTGAAATGCAGTCTGCTGGATTTTTTGTCATCTTTCTTTTCCTTATTGAAATTAGTAACAAAAGGAGGGTTAATATGGCAGTTATTAAGCAATAATAACAAGGAGGTAAATAAATTTCTCAAACAACTTGGATTGGTGAAAAATTAAAATTTGAAGCCTCATATGAAAACAAATATCACGAGGGACCACAGACAGCTTAATATGCTATGCTAGTTTACAATGAGCCATGGTACACAACTTTATTTGGAGGTTTCAAAACTGCAATGTACATTTGGAAATCCAGCAGGAATTTCACAACTATCCACATTCCACAACAATTCATAGCATAATTCATGATCAATTTTCAGCACCAATTTTTTAGGTGATGTTGCATGCGTGGTATGCATTAGAATCACACTGGAGATCCAAAGAAACTGGTACACCTGCCTAATATCATGTAGGTGCCCACAAGCACGCAGAAGTGCTGCAACATGGCATGGCATGGACTTGACTGATGTCTGAAATAGTGCTAGAGAGAACTGACACCATGAATCCTGCAGGGCTGTCCATAAATCAGTAAGAACACAAGGGTGTGGAGACGTCATCTGAACAGCACATTGCAAGGCATCCCAGATACACTCAATAATGTTCATGACTGGTGAGTTTGGTGACCAGTGAAGTGTTTAAACTCAGAAGAGTGTTTCTGGAGCCACTCTGTAGAAATTCTGGATGTGTGGGGTGTCACATTGTCATGCTGGAATTGGCCAAGTTCTTCAGAATGCACAATGGCCATGAATGGATACAGGTAATCTAGAAAGGATGGTTACGTAAGCATAAAGCTTTGTGTCATGCAGTCATCAAGGGTACATGAGTGGGCCTCAGCTCCAAAAGTCCACATTGATGATGTATCGTTGAATGATTTGCATGCTGATACTTGTTGATAGCCCAGTACTGAAATGTATGGCAATCTGAGGAAAGTTTGCACTTCTGTCACATTGAACAATTCTCTCCAGACGTCATTGGTCATTTTCTTGCAGAATCTTTTTCCAGCCACAGCGATGTCAGAGATCTGATGTTTTACCAGATTCCTGATATTCAAGGTACACTTGTGGGATGGTCAAATAGAAAAACCTCGCTTCATCTCTACCTCAGAGATACTGTGTCCCATCGCTCATGCACCGACTATAGCAACACGTTCCAACTCATTTAAATCTTGATAATCTGCCATTGCAGCAGCAGTAACCGAGCTAACAACTGTGGCAGACACTTGTTATCTTATACAGGCATTGATGACCGCAGTGCCATATTCTGTCTGTTTACATCTCTCTGTATTTTAATACACATTCCTATACCAGTTTCCTTGGCACTTCAGTGTAATTCCCAAAAACGAAATATTTTTAAATGTAACCCAAGTCAGTTTTCTGCCAAATCTTCAGAATGAATGATGTAGTTGTGCAAAAGCTGCTTTCATTATATGTTCTTAGTGCCACAAGCATATTTGCTTCAAATGTTTATATGACAAGTACCACCTATGTAGATGTTCAAAGGTAAGTGAAGGCATGTAACAGTGAGTGAAAGAGCCTTTGTAGGGCAACCAGGATTAAAATTATAATTCTTTTTAATCCAAGTCATTAAAGAAATTTATTTCCCTACTTTGTTATTATTTTTCACTGATTACCTTTTCACTTTCCTATTCCTACTAGATTCAATACAGCAAAAATACTAACGAAAAAACTGCAGAATGCATTTGGAAATTAAACATATGTTCTCTTCTCCTCAGCCACATGCCTTGATCACTACGTCAGTGGCAGTTCTTTTGAACAGTGTTTACCATAGGCATACTCAGTGTCTTTCTTCGATTCTACGAAATGGGAATATGCTGAGCAGCACCCCCCCCCCCCCCCCCCAACATGATGAAAACACCCAATTTTCAATTACCTATTGATTTCGTCAAATTTGAATCAATCAATTAGGAGTGGTTTCCTCAAATATAAGGATGGGGGAGCTTTTTGAGCCAAAATATCTCAGTCCTCTGTTTTAGGTTTATACAAGCACCCTGCCAAATATGACTCAAATTGGTTGGCCATTCCAAGACCTTCCCCTTGTGAGGACCAAATGTCTTCAGCACAACACCAGACAACTGACAATGTCGACATATCCTGCTTGCATGGGAAGTTGCTTCCCATCAAATTATAAAGGTATTGCTACCCCTTCAGAATATTTCACAACTGAGACCTGCCATCCTATGCACACATAAACTATTTGCTGTGTCAGCATGAACATAATTCATCATCATCACACTAGAAATAAGAGCCCAGGACTGTGAATAAGACTAAATATACAGATCTGTCACCATAAGAGTTGTTAGTCAATTATGAAGGTGCAACATAGTGCCTTTCTCGGTTTTCTTCACCTCACCCTGAAGCATTCGTTCCATTCATATTTAACAAAAGCTGGCTGGTTTTAGCATCAAAAATTTGTATTTCTCATAATAATGAAGCAGTCTTCAATTGTAACTTGGAATATAGGTACTGTTTCATCCACTGACATCAGAGTTCTCAATATTTTTGCGTAACAAACTGTACCAACAATGAGACAGTTTGGTGAGATCTGTAAAGCAGAGCATCAGTTAAATAGGATTTTTTTGCAGGACACAAACACAACATGAAATATAGCACATAGCACTTTAGCTAGCACGTAAATCAAGTTTGCACCCAATTGGTCAGGTTCTCGCCACCGTACACAGCAGCGAACAGAGGGTGTCATGCTAACTGAAAGTACGAAGATTGCCTGGAAAATAATGTACCACATATTTTCTCAATCAGCAAAAATTGTATGAATGTGACAGTTAAGATATACATTATTTGAAGTTTCCAAATTGCACACACAAATATCCCATTTATTCTGACAGGTATCATACCTATAGCAATGTTTTGAAATGGTGGCTCTATATGATGTAAGCTACAAGCAGCGTGTCGTCATTGAACTTCTCACAGCAAAGAATAGAACCTTCGAGAATATTCCCAATTGTTTGCATCCTGTTTATGGAGCATCTGCAATAGACAGAAGTTCTGTTAGTCACTGGGCAAAGAGAGTGAGGCCATTACGAGACATTGGTTCGGCAGAGCTCCAAGATTTGCTTCATTCAGGGAGCCCATTCGTGGCTTTCAAACTTGACCAGGCACAGCTTGCTGATGTGCTCATTCACAAAGACCAATGCAGAACAACTTGGCACTTGGCAATGAAGCTGTCACTCAGGAAGGAACTAAATCTTCTCACTCTTTGATGTGATGCCAAGACACAGTACCAATATTTCTGAAGCAGATGTGAACACATTAACCAAACCCAAAAGGGGCTTCCAATGATTTTGTCACCATAATAACCCAGGTGATTGACTGATTCTATATGATAACGCTCGGCCTCACACAAGTTTGAGGACTTCAGAACCATCATTAAACAGGGTTGGACACTATCATCTCATCCATCCTACAGCCCTGACCTAGCACACCTCCAACTTCCACTTGCTCGTCTCATTAAAGCATCACATTTGTAGATGACATTTTGAGGATGACAAAGATGTGATTCTTACAGTGGAGAAATGGCTTCAATACCAGAACAAGGAGTGGCACTGACAGGGTACACACAACCTTGTGTCTCGATGGAGGAAGGCCATAGAAAAGGGCAGCAATTGTGTGGAAGTATAGGGAATGTAGAATAAACAACATTCTTTCTTTTGTATATTTATCGTTGTGTTCAACAAATAATTACTGAAGGAAAACAAATGTAGTGCCTCACTTTTTGGGTATCCCTCACATTTATTTTAATAGTTATACCATATTATTTTTACTACTTTGTGAATAAAGCTTGTGGTCAAAGCACGAATTGTTGGTAGTGAAATTTAGCAGTGAAAAAGAGAGGGATGGCTGTACTGAGCTGAGAAGACACATTACATTTCAATGATCTGTCACCCTGATGCTACTCATAAACATTTACCTCAAGTCAGTTACCTTCTTGTAGTTTCTCCATGTTAACAAACCTGCTATGCACTGCCACCATCTCTTGTCGTGTGACTTTGTTTCCATTTGCAGAGGATTGAGGGCTGTAAGACAGCTCTCTAGTCTTCAAGCCACAAAATAACATAACAGACTTTTAAACAACTCTTTTGTATTTTGTTACTCTTATGTGACATTCATATACACTGAGTAAACAGATCTCATTAACAAGAACAACATTTTCAAATTGAATCTCATAACACCACAGGAGAGAGTGACATTGCTCCTTAAAGGGTTATTTTGTGGATTGAAGACTAGAGAGCTGTCTTACAGCCCTCAATCCACTGCAAATGGAAACAAAGTCACATGACAAGACATGGTGGCAGTGCATAGCAGGTTTGTTAACATGGAGAAACTACAAGAAGGTAACTGACTTGAGGTAAATGTTTACGAGTAGCATCAGGGAGACAGATCATTGAAATGTAATCTGTCTTCTCAGCTCAGTACTGCCATCCCTCTCTTTTTCACTGTTAAATTTCACTACCAACAATTCGTGCTTTGACCACAAGCTTCATTCACAAAGTAGTAAAAATAATATGGAATAACTATTAAAATAAATGTGAGGGTTACCCAAAAAATGAGGCACTGCATTTGTTTTCCTTCAGTAATTATTTATTTATTTAAGCTTATTCTGGGTGTTGATATTGCAGACAGTGCCTCTTCCTCTCTGCCTTCCAAAACACTGCCAAGCCACAACCCCAATAAGTAAATAACCCCTTCATAGCAGGAGAAGATGTTCCATATCTGTCACACTTTGATGATGTCCTAAGCCTCCAACAAGTCTTTCGTCATTTCTGCAAATATTACACAGTGGGGGGTACTTTATGTATTAACTAGCTAAATAATATTTTTAAATGAACATCTTTATCTCATCATGAGGAAGAGATTTGACATGTTTTTATGGACAAATAACATGTCTTGCTGAAGTAGGCTGGGATCTATGTTATGTTAAAAGATACCAGATGCCATGTTAATTTACATGTTCACAAAACTTAAGCGTCACATTCAGTGTTTTTCATATTTATACTTTTGTAATTTGAAAATATATAAAACTTCCTGGCAGATTAAAACTGTGTGCACGACCGAGACTCGAACTCGGGACCTTTGCCTTTCGCGGGCAAGTGCTCCTCCATCTGAGCTACCGAAGCACGACTCACGCCCGGTACTCACAGCTTTACTTCTGCCAGTATCTCGTCTCCTACCTTCCAAACTTAACAGAAGCTCTCATGCGAATCTTGCAGAACTAGCACTCCTGAAAGAAAGGATATTGCAGAGACATGGCTTTGCCACAGCCTGGGGGAGGTTTCCAGAATGAGATATTCACTCTGCAGCGGAGTGTGCGCTGATATGAAACTTCCTGGCAGATTAAAACTGTGTGTCCGACCGAGACTCGAACTCGGGACCTTTGCCTTTCGCAGGCAAGTGCTCTACCATCTGAGCTACCGAAGCACGAGATACTGGCAGAAGTAAAGCTATGAGTACTGGGCGTGAGTCATGCTTCGGTAGCTCAGATGGTAGAGCACTTGCCCGCGAAAGGCAAAGGTCCCAAGTTCGAGTCTCGGTCGGACACACAGTTTTAATCTGTCACGAAGTTTCATATCAGCGCACACTCCGCTGCAGAGTGAATATCTCGTTCTGAAAATATATAGTTTAAATGATGCATCATATTAAAGTCTCGCAAACACCCATTTTTACACAATAGTTGTGTAAAAGGCTCAGGAAATGTCACATCCGTGGCTAAAACTGGTATTGGAAAGTAGTTTGTTTGCAAGGTGCTACTCCAGTCTCCGTAAGCAAGAAATTACTATTACTTCATTTTACAAATGGGCTCCCATTTAGTCTGTCACCTTGCTGCTGATACAACAATGGGCCAGTTCATGATGGACTAGGATAAATCATCACTATAAAGACCTACCTACCAACCAAATAATGCCACAGGATCACTTGACTTTAGACACTGACTGCTATCAGAGCTGAAGAACATCTCTCTCTTATGTTACAAACCGCCACCTATAGCAAACACTAAATGGCTCAGTTTCTTTACCTTGGCATTTTCCCATCTGCTCCAAGATGGTTCTGGAACTACCTTCTGTTGTCCTCCTGACAATTCTCACAATGTAATCCCTATGAGCAAATAAACTGATACAGTTTCCTTTTCCCAACATGACTACGTATATTAATTACAAGTCCACATCACCAACCAATCCTGACGACACCCCCAAGTGGGTGTAAGAACTGGCATCTGAAGTGAGATGCCAAATTTGACCCACTTTCAGCTTTGAGGTGCCCCATACAAATTACTAAGCCGTGAACAGATGTAAGAATCCATCATGCAGGACAGTCCGGCTCCATGGTCCGGTGCAACAGACAAGTGCTTAGCACAGTCAGCCCAAGCTGCCCACTACAGTCTACCCGGGCCTAATGCCACGCTGCCATTAGGCAAGGAAATTCAACCTCGTCTGCCTCCTCTATCGTGGTCGCACGAGTCCACATCATGATTATGATGTCCCGATGCCACCTCGACACCGGGCATCACCACTGCATTGCTGCCCAATCAATTGTCAATGAACAATTTAATTGTAACAATCAAAATAATCAATTCCTGACAATATACTGTAATTGTATAGCTAAAAAATCCATTCACCAAGCAACGGTTGGTGTCTTCCTTTATCATCCCATCTGTTAAGTCTCCCCTGACCTTGCATTCTGGGTGACTTTTCAGAACCCCACCCCTTTCCCTAGACGTCTCAAGTTCCCTTCCCTTCACCCCTCTCCCTACCCGTTCAATCTTTATGCTGGAAGGAGGGGCCACTGGCTTCAAAAGCTTGCATAAGTAAAACCTTTCTCCTGCCATCACTTGGTGACTGGATTTTTTTATCTATCCAATTACTACATATTAAATGTGCAAGCTTCACTTGTAGGGGGAAATGCCTCTGGACCAATGCTGCCACTGACATAATCAAGGTCTGTGTGTGTGTGTCTAGTTTAAAGCAATTCCCTCAACCACGTCACAGAGGCAACTAGTGATGGATCCAACATATTGCAAACACGGGTTGAGCAACTCCGTGTGAAAAATGATGATCTGCAAAGGCACCTTAGTGAGGCATTAGTAAATGTGATGCTGCGAAACAGCACTGTGCCTGGAGCTAGCCTAACTTCCCTATTTCTGTGTTCCCATAGGCGGTTCTAAACTAGATGTAAACGTTGACACAGTAGTACAAAATGTAATGGATACAGGGAAACTGTCCCCATCGACTGACGAAAAGTTTATAGGAGTACCAGCACGAAAGTGCAACGAGTGGCTCATGCTTATGTAGATTCAAGGAAGGGCTGAGAAATACCAAGGCATTTGACATCCTTGCAGAATGCGTTGAGGATGTGTACAGAGACAAATACAGTCATCTACTATAAGGACAATCTTTCCATCAAATATCAAAATTCTGGAGAGGATTTCGAGTGATTTTCTGGCCGAATAAGAGTTGTGTGTTGTCGTACATATGTACTAACAGAAAGTAATGAAAGGAATGAGATACCACTCAGGAAATCAGAAACTTGCTTGCAGATTCACTCATTCGCAGGATTGACCCCACAGGTATGTGACAAGGTGAAGTACACCGAGTACACTAAATTAGGCTACACAACTCACAAAGGAGGTGCAACAATTCGTCTAATCATCCACCGGGACAAAGCCCACTTGATGTGCATTCATTGCCAAAGTGTGCTACACTCGTTGCAAATGACAAAAAGTTACACGGCTCCTTAGTGTTTGGCACCAGCATGTGCTTGTTTTAGAAAAATCAGACACGAGAGAGAAAACTGTCCATCTCTACAACACAGGTCAGCTAACCAAGTAGGTCAACGAGGTGCTCGAAGGAATGTGAATACGCGAAATGTGAATGGGAGCAGTTCTGCCACTGCTCCTTGCTCCCCTTCTGCAAAGCCAATCCGGTAAGAGAGATAGGAATTGCTCACGTTTGCAAGACAAATGAACAGCAGAACTTCTACCTTCCTCATCAATACAGGCATACAAATAAATGTTCTGTTTGTTAGATATACTCACTGTCAACTGTACCCCATTCTAGCTGACTTTGCAACTTCATCTGAAGAAAAGAAACAACTTCTGCCAAATTTCTTAATGTACCACAAGATTCCAACATATGATACCAAGCCAATAGCCTGGAAACCATATTGCACATCTTATCACTTGCAGCCTGCAGTAGACAAAAATGCCTCAGATTTACTAAAAGCTGGAGTAATTAAACCTTCTTTCAGTTCCTGGTTGTCACATACAGGGTGTACATAAAGTCCAGGAACACTTTCAATCATTATTTATTGCAAAAGAACTAAACATTGTACAGGTCTAATACATATTGCACTTTGAAGAGAGACTGTGAAAGTTTTTGTTTTTTACAAACATTTGATATGCGAACCATGAGAGACCCAGCACATGTCAGTATGGTAATTGATACCTTGCCATACCCATCCTAGCATGGCATCGTCGACTGTGGCAGTCGCTTCCCGTATTCTCTCCCGGACTTCTGCTGTATCACGTGGTAGAGGTGATACATACATCAGATCTTTAATGTGTTCCCACAGAAAAGACTCACATGGAGTGAGGTCTGGTGATCAGGAAGGCCATTTCATGAAACAGCTGTCCCCTTGTGTAGCACGGCCAATCCACCAATGCAGTAGCTCCGTGTTCAGGTACCCACAAACTTCAAGATGGAAATGGGGTGGAGCGCCATTCTGCTGAAACATGTCCAAGTAGGAATACCCAGTGGCAGTGCTTTCGACAAAGAAGAATGGCCTGTACAGTTTTCAACGTGACAAGGCACAAAAATTATTTACCTTTGGGGAATCACGCTCAAATTCAATGCATTTGTGTGGATGCTTTGAATCCCATATTCGACATTTATGCCTGTTCACTTTCCCATTTGTCAAACTACAACATACCTCAACTCACCATGCTGTGACTAGCACCAACTATCAGCAAATTACCAAAATACGCTGTGGCAGTTGTAATGCTATTGTAGATATAATACTGCCATTAATCTGTATATTTTAAATTTTTTGTTCCGTAATAATTTTGAAAAATGAAGTAAATACTATAACGAGAGTAAGCTTTTGTTAAGTGTAGTTTATCTGTTAAAAATAACCTCTTTGATGTAGGTGGAATAAATGTATTAAAACAAATTTTGTAAATAATTATGTAATATTTCAAGTACAACTGTAATTAATTATGTCAATTTTGTATGTATGTGCTGTCATGCAATTGTAGATGGTTCATACTTAGGGTTTTTGTAAGCAGAAGTGTAAAATGAAAATGTGTAGGGATCATAGGTAGAACGGAACTCCGTTCTGTGGTGGAATGGGAAAGGTGGTGGGGCATGCGAGTGAGAATTGGCGCGCAAGTGACACACACAGTCGGTAGCTGCCCTGCAAGTGGTGAACATGCTCAGACGTGTTCTACATGATTGGCGCAGCACAGCAATAAATTAATAATTCAGAAATTTGCAATTTTATCGTCGCCAACAAGAGGAAGATAGAGCTATGTACATCAGGAGCCGTACCTGTGCAATGTTACTACGCAGCACCGCATCACGCCACCTTCGACATCAGTAACAGGCAAAGTACTTTACTTAGAAGTGTATCACAGTATGAACCATCCTTCTTCAATCAGTGGAATATAAGTGTTAAATGTACCTTTGTGTTTAACCATAATTTTCCAATTTCATTTACCTCAGTAGGGTCCTTACCTAAACAAATTTATTCCGAGTATTCTGATGTTTATTGAAGCTTGAATAATAGTAAATTACTGGCAATAGTATTGTTTTGGTAGTAAATTCTGAAAATCATTGTTAAATACTAAAGTTTGCACATATCGGTTTAAGAACCACCGCTTTGCGTGACCATGAGGATAAGTTTTCAGTAGCATTTTTGAAAGTAAGATAACATAATTGTTTAACTGCAACAATCTTAACAGTATTTGTTCGTGTTGCTTCTCCATGTCAAAGAAAGCCAGACAAATATTGGTGTTAGTTAAATGTTAACAAATAAAAGTCCTAAAGAAATGAAATCTAGTCGTGTTAAATAATAGTTTTGGTCATATGAATAATAGCTATAAGTTTAATATTTTTTTGTATCCTTGTTGAAACATGTGTGTGTTTTCTTTAAATAATTACTGAAGTATAGTGGTAAATTCCATAAGTAACAGAAAGTGGGATTAATAGTACTTACTGCCAAATGACCCAAGTAAATGGAAATTAAGTGGTTGTCTTTCAGTTACATAGTAAGTGAAAGCAGTTATTTATTCAGTGTCGAAAATTGACTTCATCTTTTTGTGTGGACACTGTGCCCGATTTGGGCTGGCAGCCGTTTTATTAAGCGAAACAGTTTATTGTTATAACAGGCTTTGTCTGATAAAAGGTTTCCAAAAGTAATTATTCTCACTGCTTTTCCCACAAACTGTATGATTCAGAGAAAAATAGTTTGATAATTTACCATTAGGTTGAACACGGTTAAAATCAGTCTCCGAGAGTTGATGGTTTGGAGTGTGCCTGTCACTACTTACTACACAGTTCTGACATTCCGAATCGCGGATCTTCCATCTTTACAGTGGTAGAACTTAAACGTTCCGGTACTGTATTGACGAGAACGCGAAAGAACCGTTGCACGGTACACATGAAAAAAGAACTTTCAGGGTTTCTCTTCAAAATGACATACGTATGATATCTGTACAATGTTTTGTTCTTGTGCAGGGTGTATACGCGGACAAGGAAAAAAAATTCCCGGATTTTTCACGGATAAAAATACACTTTCTCCCAGGTGAAAGCAAGCTTTCTCCATGTTAAGTGACAGTATATTTTCCCTTATCAATCCTTTGAATGGTTATGGTTTTATACATGGGCATAGAATTTCCTGGCACAATAGAAAACGAAACTCAGGGAAAAAGACAAGATTTGGAAATATCTTTCATGTGCAGCAACATGCATGCTGCGTATTTTCGTATTGCAAAAGTATACATTGGAATTCCACCAAACACCACATGTTACTTTCCAAATCACTGAAATCAAGATTGTGATGCACTTTTGTAAGCCAGTCATAGCTCATGTCACGTGATCTCGCCAGCCGATATTCAGAGCATAGGACACGTGATGTAGTCAGTCAGCAGCAACATCACTGTTAAGTAGCATGAACACACAAACAGGAAAAGTTAATAGTTTAAATTAATATATATGGTGTTGCTACAAGAAAAGCAAACCTGTCACATATAATATTGGTCTCTAAGGTTAATATGCTGCAAGAGTGTGCCAGTAAAATTTACAATAATGAGATAAATGTCTGATCTTCAGGGTTCCAAATTCTTCTAAATGACTCATCATCAAAGAGTTGATTTTTAAATGAGTCAAACGCTCTTTAATTTAATAAATTCATGGCACATTCTTGCACATAGTTCAACTTACGTAGAAGGATATTTACTTTGAAAGTAATGCTTTTGAAACCACTAGTAGCAATATTTTCCCGCGACCTGTCAGAAATAGGTTTGTTTCAGCAGTTGCCAGACAGCGCAAATAACAGGCGACACAGCTATCATAACATAGGAAGCCCATATGTGCGTACGTGTTAAACACTGAAAGATCATACATTATGTCATAAAAGAAACAAGACATTAGAAGATACTCCATGAGCATCGGAATTTCGTGAACCATATTAAAATGTGCACATTTAAAGTGCACACTCATATGTCCAGATTTCCAATGAAGTAGACCTCAACCTTATATTAAGCTTTTCAGTGTGGCTTTCGCGATGTAAATTTTCTTGGAGCACCAGTATTGTATTATATCATATTTGGTTCTTAATTATGGCATAATGCCATATGTGCTAGGGGGGGAGGAAAAAAAATGCAGCGAACAGTTGAAACCAGCCAGCACTGTGGAATTAACCGTTTCGTTTCAAATACATTGACTGCCACTGCAGAAAAGGTTAATAAAAGCCAAATTTCTTTAGCAAACAGACAAAAATAACTTCATTGTTCCACAAGGTGATTAATGCTTGACTGTCAGAAAGGTAGAAATAAAATAAAATCTGAAACTAATGCCATATTTTAGCCTTCCATAATTATGTGAATGTATTTTAATTTACTTGATAGCTCCCGGCCACAGACATCCGTTTTGTTTCGATTTGACGTGAGAGTACATGAAGGCGAAACAGCAAAATCACTACATGTAGACACGGATCACGTGGAGACTACCCACTACAACTCTACACTGACTGCTCTGCGCATCAGCCCCATATCTACGATATTTGCGTACCGGATCAATACTAAAAAAATCGAATTTTCAAAAATATGTTCATCTTGTAGCGCACATCTTTCTGAAAAGTCTGAAGCATAAAACATGTGTGTTCGAGGAAATGTAAGACATATTATTTGGTCTTAAGTACGCCAAAGTGCAGTGCCATGCCTCTTGACAAATCATTCTTCTAACGCATGTCACTGTATTTCGCTCTGCGGAATTGAAACGTGTATATTTTGTAATGGATGCCATCAAACTATATTCAGGACAGTGGAAATCGAAATGTCCTGTCGGGCCTCGCCTGTTCCCAGTCAACCAGTTTGACAGCCTGCCCCTTTTCAAAAAACAAAATCTCACAATTAATAGCGGATGGGATTTTTTGTAATCAGGAGAACAAGAACTCTTCAGAAAATCTGAACTATTTATTGCCTATTGGCTAATAACTTGCTGTTTTGTGTGACATAAAATTAAATATAGGATACATAAAACCAATAAAGACAAGAGATAATCAAGAAATTATGCATTTCTTCAATCCTTAGCTCCTAGCATTTTTTTCTCTCTAATCTCACTACAGCTTTACATGGTGTGCTTTCCTTTCTGGGAAAGGATCTACGGTATTACGTCATCAAAGTTCGTAAAACGTTTTGCTACATGAAAAATCAAAATGTCATTATCTAATACTGAAAAAGCTGTTAACAGAAATAATACCCAAGACTGGTGTGGTTTCTCGATCTGATTACATCTATTTTGTCGCTGTCTGCTAGATAAAACAAAATAGGCCTTTCTAATATGTCAGCAGTTTTGTAACACACACCAAATAAACAAGACTGTTTTGGCACCAATGGCCATTTTTATAACACTACAGAATATAATTCATGAAGTACCAATATCAAATGCCTATTAGGCCTACTACAAACAAAAAAACTTAATGTTAGGAAATAGTTTCACTTTCATTCACATGCACCAGTTTCTCAAGCATGAGACCGAAAAGTAGTATTACGAAATTTTTATATAAATTTGGGATCGTCTTATTCTCCCATAATTTGTCCCTGTTTCTTCTCCTTCCTCGTTCCACAAACAATCTTGTCACCACCAATTCTGTAGCTATTCGTGCCATTGTCAAAATTTGTTTGCTGATTAACTTCACTAACCCTGCCAGAATCACACGTTAGGTTATCCCGCAATTATTTTCCGGTTAGGCGTTTTACGTTTTTGTGCAACACGTTTTCCATGTTACTTCCAGAATAGAACTTAAGTGGCTGCTAGATGAGAACTGTGCTACTGGTCCTTACTAGTGTAGCGATATGGCCAAAAATTTTCTGTCAACATTTCATTTCCTTTGATACACAGAGAAGATAACACATAATCTTTCACACCTGTTATTCCTGACAGTTGTTTATTTCCACTCTGGTAGTCTGAATCTATGGATTTCGCTAGTAATTATAACAACAATGATCTTTCACAAACCCAATCAACCACATAATCAGACAGCAATTGGCATTCATCCGTTTGGCTTTAGTCCGCTCAGATCGTATAGCCCTGTCCCATCTACGGGAAGTTTATTTCTAGATGCGATGAGACATCACATACACTATGCATGCATTCAAAAATCTACTTATGATTCAGTCAGAAATCAACTTAAAATGTGTTCAAAAATGTTCAAAATCCAATAGGGATGCGTTTCAAAATCATATGAATAATCAATAGACAAACATGCGCTGCATGCTAGGCACTTTGCGATACAAGTTTTTTTCCTCAAGAATATGAATTTGGCGCCCCCTTTTCCCGGTAGCATCTAGCTGCTTGATGCGACTGCTTGCACAGCCAACATCCACATTCCTGTAGCCAGAATTAGGAGAATCTACTACTCAAAAGCAACTCAACTGCGCATGTGCATGAGCCCACACGTAACTGCTAAAACAAATCTAATGTAGACAGTTGTGACTTCACACTCATCGGAGGCAATTTGTTGTTATGAAGCATTGCATAGTCTTCCTAAAGCCTTTGACACATTTTGCATTTGGCAGACACTTGCACGAGCACTGTGTGTCGTCATTGTATATGGCGCATTTCCTTTGCAATTTAAGTAATTTTCGTTCTTTTTCTCTCGTTTATCTTTTATTGTCGAAGTATTATTCTGCAGTAGTGGGGTACAGTAATATCCTTTGTTAGAGTATCGGTTCTTACCAGTCAAAATCACAAAAAATTAACTGAAAACAATGAAAAATACCTAGAATTCTAAAAAAAACCGGTTGTCCCGGGTCGTATACACCTTGTTTATGTACGCTCGTTACAGTGGTAGTCCCCAACAAAACCAGTTACAGAGGAAAAGCTTGCAGCATTTTTTGCAAGGATTGATGATATTTTCAATCATCTTGTCAAATGCAAATTCTTCACCATGCTCCAGCTACTATCAGACTCATGTAGCTATTAAAGATGGAGAAAAAGACAGCTTTTGTTGTACCCTGTGGGCATTATGAATATCAAAGAAAGCCCTTCCCGCACCCCCTCCCCCCCAAACATCCGCCTCTCCCCCTCCACAAAATTTTAACATTTTGCTGATTTACTTTTAGGAGGTTTAAAGCCAACCATGTGACTAGTATACCTGGATAACACAGTTGTCTTTTCAAATTCAGTGAGAGAACATGCAAAGTAACTAAAAAACATACTAACCCATTTTAGAGATGCTAATATAAATTTGGAATTCAAAAACTGCGATTTTGCACTATCATAATTGCACTATCCAGGCCATATAATTTTAGCAGATGGTCAAGACCAGAACCACAATTAAAAAATGCAGTGAATGATTTTCCAGCATCGAGGAACATTAAAGAATTGCAACTGATTTCTCAGGTTAATAAATTACTATCACCGTTTTGTGGAGCACTATCCGGTCACCACAAAATGGCTTGCAAAATTACTAACGAAGGGAGTTGCTCCTGTCTGGACAATGGATAGCAGGAGGGCCATGTTAAAAATGAAAGACATTCTTAACAAGTGCACCTGTCTTGGGTTATCGGCATTTTGCTCTACCTTTAATCTTGTTGTGTGATGCTAGCAATGTCTCAGCTGGTTGTATTTTGAGTCAGATACAAAATGGTGAAGAAAAACCAATTGGTTATGCTTCAGGTCAGCTTTAGCAGCTGTGCAAAATTACACCACCAGACAAAATGAACTTCTGAATCTTGTTTTTGGCACCCATTACTGTCAGTGTTACATATAGGCATGACAGTTCACAGTAATTGCAGATCGTGTTGCTTTACAGTGCCTTTTGAGTTTAAAGGATCCCAGCAGTGGACTTGTTAGATTGGCCTTAAAACTCTGTGAATATGACTACATAACCAGACTTAAGCCTGGAAAGTTATCAGAATCCAGGTGCCTTGAGTACAAAAATTAAGATCCTGCAAGTAGATGATGTGCTTACTGAGGAATTAAAGAAGGCACAAGAATCCCGAGACTACTGGCAAGTATATACTGTGACAAAGTCATGAGTGTATACAGACACATCGTAATGGGGAAAGTGCCACAAATAAATTAGGATATTATGTTCAAAATTGTCTTTTTGCAGAGAGTGCAAGAACAAAAACCAAATGTACCTCTTCAAACTATATCTGAGGTAGCTGGACCTTTCAAAGTCTTAGCACTCTATATTGCAGGACCATTTGCCTTAACAGTAAAAAGTAACATACATTTTATCTGTCGCTGACCGTTTCTCTCATCATCTTATCGAGTGACCCACTGCAGACATGGCCACTGAGATGGTTGTGAGAGCACTGGTAACTTATTTTGCACTATAATCTAGAAGTCCAGAGGCCATTATAGCGGACTGAGGGACAAACGTTATGGCCAATCTTATCATACAGTTATCTTGACTGTTTAAAATAAAGAAGTTCAGAGCTACGTCATTTCATTCTAAGAGTAATGGCAGGGTTGAACACATTCATAAAACAGTACCTAGAATCTTATCTTATAACATGATTAGCCTCCCCTCAGACTGGGATTGTCTATTACCATATGTGATTTCGTCATACAACACCAGAATACATGAAACCACAGTGTCGATTCCCTTTGAGGTTGTTTATCACCACAAAATCCATTCATGTTTCAAGACTTATAAGCTGTCACCCGAAATGAATTCCAGCAAAGTGAAGTACCTGGCTAAAAGATTAACATTTATTTTGAAGAGAATTCAGCAGAACAATGCAGTTGAACATGGAGACAGCTCCATAGTTGAAAGGATGCTAGGATGCTGATATACCCATTAGGAGGTCATGGGATGTTATGACAAACTGCCATGAAATTGGGCAGAATTAAGAAATTTACAAGACCATGCACTAGACCATTACAGATTGTTCAGCAGAACAATGGAGCTGAACATGGAGACAGCTCCATAGTTGAAATGATGCTACGATGCTGATATACCCATTAGGAGATCATGGGATGTTATGACAAACTGCCATGAAATTGGGCAGAACTAAGAAATTTACATGACCCTGCACTACACCATTATAGATACTGTATTTCACATTGCCTGTCAACATTGAATTACAAATCAGAAGATTATAGCTCAGTTTGATCACTTGACCAAGTATAAAGATATACCTATAGCATCTACTGTAGTGGATCCAGCAAATCTCAGAAATGTTTAGAACAGATTTTGGTATAATTTACATTCTGTTACCCCATCAATTTACAGTCTAGGGATTATGCTGTACCCTGTTTACATGGAAAACATCAACCCAGTCACATATGTTGTCTGATACCCATATCACCATACTTTTGATAATAACAATTGGTGCAGTATTAAGTTGAATTGTTTTTATAAATCAGGAAATATTCCATCTACCTTATTCCCTCAATCTTTGTCTTTGAGGATGGTATGTGAAGTAAAACAAATAAATAAATACAAAAAAGTGTAGGGGGGGTGTTGTGTGATGGAGGTTTTCAGAATTCGTGCTTGTTGGTTTGGAGGAGGTCATTCTGCTTGAAATAACTGTAAATATTTGTAGAGGTGTTATACCTCAACAGCATCTGAGTGTTGGTCCATAGGTTCAAGCGATTGCCATAGTATATCCCTTTTTTATTTTTAAAACCAGTTTTAATATAATATTTGAGTTTCCTTTAATACCTGTAGTATTTTTAATTTTCTTATTTGCTACAAAGGCTACACTTGTATTTACTTCCACTCTTTTCATCTGTAATAAAACATACGGCCTGATTTTAATTCCATTTGGTCTGGATTTTTTCAACGCTTCTGATAACCTTTCTACATATTATTTGGTCTTAATTAACTCCTCCTGCAACTCCACCAACTTAGATCGTGATCCCAGAGTTCTGCAGTTTATTGTCACTGTTTAAGAAGTTGTAGAAACATTTGTGTTTCTAAGGCCCAAGTGATCAAATGCAGAAGTAGCTGTATGTGCCCTGTGGTCTGAGGCTATTGCCCGAGTTTCCTAAGTACAATTTTATATATTCAGCATTACCCATTCTGTATAAGAGTACAACTCTTGATTCTTTAGATACTTTGGAAAGTTGAGGCAAAATTGACGTAAGATAGCACTTATACTGTGCATGCTTTTAGTGATGACATAGCATAACGCTCAAATCTTAACGACTTTTTTTCCATTTATGGACTTCTTTTTTACTTTCTGCTCTGTTGTGGTTAATATAAAATTAGTACCAGACCTAAAATTTTGACAGAGTTAAGTCTCTTCTTGGAAAGTTTTGTGTTGAAATTTCAATGCAAGCGAGAAAAAGTTTATTTTCTACCAGTTATAAATTTTCTCTAGATTATTTATTAATGTACCATAAACCTTGTTATAATGTTGTATTTTTTTATCTTATCTTGTGTCCTGTCTTACATTTGTAACTTATTTTACATATATACTCTTCTACTTCATTGTGTGCAGTAGTCTGTTACAATATCTTACTTATTGATAGTAGTAGTTCCTTTTACCCTATTACTAATTGTTTCACCTCTCCATTCATTTGTTATTTCAAAATAACTTCTTTCTTTTATAATCCCATGTTAAGGGTTTCAGAGTCTTACATGCTTACAGATTTGTTTTGTTACATTACTGATTAACAGAAAATTACTTCTGAAATGTTCACTTTCTATACAGAATGATTCATATTTTGTGTACATGGTTTGAGTTACACTAAAACAAACAGAGTAGCGTCAGAAATTTGACCCCATGTTACTTCTACAGTAATTGAAAAAAGGTAGATGAAATATCTCATGTATAAAATTTACTCTGTGAGCTATTGATTGATACTGTTTTTGGAGATAGCAATATTATGTAGATCAAAATATGGAGTGACATATGTACCAGGCACATCAATGCTGCCCCTAATGCATTGTGTGCGTGCTGTGGTGCCAGTGATGAAAATGAAGTAGTGAGGCATCCCATTATTGAGAAATAGCATCTCATATGAAATGGCAGTCAATTAGATACATTGTCATGATGGTTTTTCACTCTAGTAGGCAACCTGATAAGAAAACTATGAATAATTATGCTGGAAAAATCAAAATGGTTATTATACAGGGTGTTACAAAAAGGTATGGCCAAATTTTCAGGAAATATTCCTCACGCACAAAGGAAGAAAATATGTTATGTGGACATATGTCCGGAAACGCTTAATTTCCATGTTAGAGCTCATTTTATTACTTCTTTTCAAATCACATTAGTCATGGAATGGAAACACACAGCAACAGAACGTACCAGCGTGACTTCAAACACTCTGTTACAGGAAATGTTCAAAATGTCCTCCATTAGCGTGAAAGCGAGGTGACACAGAACTGTCTGATATTGCAGTCAATATCTGTTGATAATGTCTGCCCTTGGCACTTATGTGAGTCTGTATTTGGGGTTACAAAATCAAGTCTCTTTAGCAAGCAAGCTTAGATTCAAATTATTACTATCACCTAGTTGCATTGATCAGTGGTTGCCACCTAAGTTGATCATTAACAGATACTAGGTGGTCAATTCACATTTCAAAATGAATTGATATCGTTGATTGGCATAGCACATATACAATGAATTAATTAATTCCTTCGAATGACACAGGCTTCAGTTAACGCAGCATGATGTTTTGTCTGTTGAAAATTATTTCCTTTAATATTAATGTGGAATACTACTACATCATCATCATCATCTTTATTGTTATTCTTATTGTCCAGGGATAAGCCATACTTGGTTCACTTCTTGTGATGCTTGGTTCAAAATCGTAGGACACTACAGTTTTTCCTTAACTTAGTTTTTAATAACACAGTTTTTTTTAATATGATTCACTACTATGAATGGACACACTTGTTTTTGGGCATGATGCAGTATGAAACTGACCAACTGAGCTATATACAAAATGACAATTTCAGGGCCTACCCTCCAAATAAATTTCTTGGCCAACCACTGTCTCATCTGTCCATAGTCCTTTAACTGTTGTTGTTGAGTACTGTCTTCATGTTCTCCTGGTCACCAGGTACTTTTGACGAGTTTAAGCACAGCTTGTGGGTTTTCCTTGAGCGCTATTGATGAGTTAACTTAAGCCATCCTGCTGCCCCCTGACCACTAATGACAAGTACAAATGTGCAACTTCACAGGCAGCTGTGTACTGTTCATGAATTTAAGTGCACAATAGAGCTTTGAACCTATTTTTTTGCAGTTTCTCACAGTTCTGGCTACTAAGTTGGTAGTAGTAGTAGTACTGTGTCTACTACGATATTATTTCACTGCATTCAATTTTACTTCATCTTACTGTTCATCAAGATTAGAATAAAAATGTTTGGGATTACGGAAATGTCCAATTCCACCCGTATGCTTTGACCAATGACGTCACCAATATGGCGGACACGACCATTCACAATGTCTCCAATATGGCGCCTATGAGGTCATTATGTAAACACGATTACAAAATCCATAAATATAATCAAACTCACGGGACCAGTGTGGGAAATTGGGGGTTTTTGGGTGGGGATAAACTAAGCAAACACATACACACACACACACACACACACACACACAAACACACACACACACACACACACACACACACACACACACACACACACACACACATGACAACATAAAACCAATCAAAATTTCCCCAATTCCACTACATTCACAATATTCACAGGAATCTGTCACTTCCCTTCATCTACATAGGTCAACCACAATTACCGATACCACAAAAGAAAAATTGACATCTATAAAAATTGCAACACTGCGACTACGCATACCATCAAAAATGGGAATCGGACACTTCACTTGACCTATATAGGTCAACAGCAGCTCACAATACCAAAACACGTAGCTACGATGAGTCATTGGAATTGGACACTTCCCTTGACCTATATAACTCAAATACAACTGACAATACCAAAAAAATTGAAATAAAGTACTTCCCATAAGATACATAAATCAACTACAAGTGCTGATAACAAAACACCAACCACCAACACATGCAGTAAATAACACTGACCCAACAACACACAAATACTCCACCAATCATCATAACATGCAAACAACAGATCCAAAAAAATGGCTACTTACCACAAAAAAGTTCCAGCGCTACACACTAGGTCAGCAACCCCAATCCCCCCCACCTCCGCCAAACAAACAAACAAAAACATATCCAAAACAAACCAGCCCCCCCCCTCAATCTTAACCCAATTTAACTTAGAAGACATATCCATACCAAATAAAAGAAGCCACAAATTAAATTAAATGACTTACCACTCAACAAACAGCAAATGACACCACAATAACATAAACACAACACAAACTTAATTCTTAACTCACTGATACCAATTTCAGTTCTTCTATAACAGTCATGACCAATAAATGCACACTTCAAGCAGTGATAACCAAATGAACCCAATACACCACATAATACACGGACCATACACACACCACTTGAGGACACCTCCAACTGCAACAAGACGACAGCTACAAACACAACACACTCATAAACTAAACTCCGCACCGTCATGACGTCACACACCACAACATGCTTACGTCACGGATCAAAGCCGACGGGTTGGATTGGATGCCTCTGTTGATCCAAATGTTTTTATCTTCAGCCCTTCTATTGAATATGTTGTTGTTGTTGTTCCCTTCTATTGAGGATGAAATTATGAAGATACGAAGCATGACAGTGGGGATGAATTATTCGATGTTGATACAAGTGATAACTCCTCCACAGATTCTGACCATGACAGTCTTGAAGTCATGTACCTCAACAAGTGTAACATGTAGTCTTGTGTCAACAAGATGTAATTGATAGTCTGTCCGAGGAAGAGAGGGTGGTGACAAATTTGACTAGAAAAAAAATCATTTTAGTCCACTTAATCACGCATTTGAAGACTTGTCCTTAGGACACAGCAATCAGCCAGGGAATGATCCAAGCTCTCTGTCATTCTTCATGTTATTTTTCAGAGAAGATACTGTACTGAATAATACACAAACAGGAGGTTTGGAGTCCCTTGATGTCTCTTTTACACGTGTGAAGTGCACAGGAGTGAAAGTACCGCATACACTGCATCAGACAGACAAAAATTATAAATGATCCTCTGTTTATGGTATTGAAATATTCATAAATCAATAAAGATATTTCATACACTTGGATTTACATTTCTTTGAAGATTTTATTGCACAATTGGGCATAAAACAGATCATTTTCTTTCATTTCATGAACTGATGGTTTTAAAGTTTCCTTGAGGTGTATGAGTCTCAGCTTTATCTTTAATAATTGTAGAAGCTGAAGAAATTAATTAAAATTTCTATCACAGCCATGACTTGAACCTTTTTTCAACTTTATTCAATTGACTGTATACATACAAATAGAGCACATTAATAAGAAATGACACATTATATTTAGTTTCAGATTTTCTTTTTAAAAATTTCTCCTTTATTACATTTTTGTTGACTATCTTTTCAGTGTTGGGAGATCATTTTGGTTTTATATTTAGGATATTTTTCCATGTGTGTGTGTTTTTGTATTGCTTTCAGTCTTTTTATGAAGTTTTTGAGTTAGGTTTGTTGACTTCTTTCCTCATTGATGATTAATGGCAGCAAATAAACAGTTTTATGTTACTAGTGTAGGTCGGCTCAGTGACAGAGAGCTGTGACATCTCTCCCCCGCCCCCCTGCCCACACATCTAGTACAGAAAAGGCTGCTCCAGGTACCCCATCCCCACCGCACCTCAAGGTGGCACTCTGGAGCCAGTTGACTGTGGCCAACAAAGCTTCCAGCTGCATTAGGACTGTGGCTAACTCCTCCTGCATCCACACACAACAGACACAGTCCCTATCCATCTAGCTAATAGGTGATTTACTGTAAGAAACTTACGGAAACCTACTGCCACACTAGGTTAACAACTACACTTTAGGTGGCAGAAAGGACACTCAACAATGAAAAACAATAAATATTTATGGTAGAAGCTAGATCTGGTGCTTATTTTGCTGCTAGGGCTATCAAGTGGATACTACAGGAAAAAACAGTGACCTACAGTATACTGCTAGGGGCTATATAGTGAATGTTATTTATAAATGTTAAACAGTAACCAGCGGTAAACTACACCTACTGGTTATCCCTCGCATTTACAAACGTTTACGTACATGCGAAAATGACCTATACTATAAAAACGGCTACATTCAATGTATCGAGTCGAAATGACACAAATAAATGTAAATACTGAGTATTGTACACTGACAGATGCAGGTACAAAACAAAACCTTTAGCTAACAATAAGAGTTCAGAATGAAAAGCACAAATACGAGTTCTACTTTATAGGAACCCATAGGCTCA
Organism: Schistocerca piceifrons; assembly: GCF_021461385.2. NCBI lineage: Eukaryota > Metazoa > Arthropoda > Insecta > Orthoptera > Acrididae > Schistocerca > Schistocerca piceifrons. The sequence continues at coordinate 13,328,902 of NC_060138.1, forward strand.
CAGTACACGATCACTAATGCCCACAACAAGCTAAGGAAAATAAGCAAAGGGCGAGGAGAGTATTAGATTTCTGCTAACTAAACCGTATGTAAGAATGGCTCAGAAGTTTTATTGTAACATTGATTTACTCAGACATTTTAGTGTAACACTAATTTACCACATATTTTACGTCTACTTAACTGTTAACGCTAGTCAAATGTATGCAAGTGGCGTTAGAGTTCACCGTCAGTATCACTTTTCCTAATAAAACGTATAAAAACTGCTACCTTCAATGTAACGAGCCTAAATGACACTAATTAGCGTGAATACTAAGCATCCAACACTGACTTAAACTGATTAACCCTCGTATTTATAATGTAAACAAACGTTCACGTACACGCGAAAAATGACCTAATAAAATGTATAAAAACCGCTATGTTCAATGTATCGAGTCTAAATGACACTAATAAACGTAAATACTGAGTATTGTGCACTACTTAATTGATGATCCCGCGCATTTAACAATGTAATTTAAGAATGTAAACAAACGTTTGCGTACACGCGAAGCTGTCCTTCGCTTTTCCTATTCAAACGCAAATAAAAATTGAAACCTTCAATTTATCAAGTCTATTTCACACTAATGCACGCAAATACTATAGAAAATACAGGAAAAACTGTTAATTACATATCTCGTAACACTCACTGAAAAAGACGTAAAATTCTGCTGTTGGCCACACGAGCGACAAGATTCACGCTGGTTTTGAATGCATCTATTGGTTCTGCGATACTGTCACCCTTCGTGTACTGTGCAGTCAGCAGCAACCTCGTGGTGTTGTGGAAATTTGTGTGTGATATTCTCCAGGTAATTTATAAGCGTTTATAAACTGCAAACAAGAATAAGTGAAGAAAAGTGTTTCGGAAGTAAATTAACATGGTACTTAATTTCTATCACAGTAACAGTTGAGTTTGATGAGTGTACTAGTTCGCGAATATCTTGTGATGACTCTGCTGTTTGAGGCTGCTGACTTTTTTATGTTTTAATTTTTAATGGGTACATAAGGATGAGATTTTATTCTGTATTTAATTGTGATCACATCACCTATAGTGTGCTTGGTGACGGTGTGTGAATGTTGTAATTTTTCAGGTTATGTTCGTAACAACTAAATACCTGAGTTGTTAGTGCTTGTTTTTGGCCTGACCGTTAAAATCGCTACGTGTATCTTCATAAAAGAAACGGCTGAGTGTGTGACGTGCTGTGAGGAGCAGTTTGTCTATGAAGGAATCTCCTCATATACTTCGTGGCTAACGAGAAAAGGCGGACAGTGAAATTCAAAGGTTGTGCATGTTAGTACGGTTATTTTGACTTACTTAGCAGTAATAATGATTGTGATGATAATTTTCTGTGATGTGATGTAGACATAAAGCGGCTCCAGATCTTAGGGCTAACGTAAGCATTTTTTAAAGTGCCCACAGCTACACCATTTCATGGTTTGAGTATGTTCGCATGAAAGGAAATGCTGCAATTCTGTTGCATTTTGTTAGTTTTCACTGTGCTTTGATTATTCGTGTCGTTAGTATTCGTGTAATCATATGTAAATACCAGTTTGTTGTAGTGTGTGGGTTTTAATGGAGTTCTGTATAAGAGTACTGCAACATCATTTACGAACTGGCGAGATACAAGGTACAGATTAACTATAATCTGCCTAACGTAAAGCATTACATGCCATCAGAACTCAATAGATCATTCATCATATTTACAGTTAGTATGAAGTCGTTTCAGTAAATCAGTTTTGTTAGAAAATGCTAACCAATATTTAATCTTGATGGTAATCAAGAATGAGAACTTCCGCATTGCAATGTGCAGTCTACAGTGCAGGTATTGGTTTCCTTTAATAGCAGGTAAAGATTCTAAAATGATGACGCTTCCTGTAAATTGAGCATACATCCGTGAATGAATACAGATGAAGTAAGTTTCAAGGTAATGCCTACGTTGAAAATGCATATTCACTGATAAACAATCCGTATATCCGGATTTTCTTCATGTCCCTATCACACTGAAATTAACACAATGAACCAAGTATAGAATGAAATATTTGATGTTATTAAGTAATATCGCTGCAATCTATTGACTGCTGTGATTGTTTGTAATGCTGAAGTTAATGCATGCACACAAAATTACACATCTTCCATAATTGTCACAACAGGATGGTATCCATGAGCCAGTGTTACAAAGAAGCAGTAGCAAATTTAAATGCTCAGTTTCCATTGCGTGTTATTTTATGATTGTTCTCACTCATCATGACCTGCAAAATGTGAATGAGTTTATATCTATGAACACACTTTTCCTCAGCCACTTTGCATCTGTTTCGTGTGTAATCACCCATTTACTGCACGCAATATATGAGTGACAATACTGCCTTTGAGCTATACCTCATGGTAAAAACAGAAACTGAGTGGGCCAAAAACTTTTCTTATCTGATTGCTTTTTCTTTTCAGACTGTAGAACTGAAGCGATGGACCAGGAGCCAACTAAGTGGATAAAAAAAGATGAAACTGATGAAGTACAAACTGAGTTACACTTCATAGTAAGTGGCTTACTTGTATTTCTTAACAGGGTTTCATTAATTTCTGCGTGCTGTGTGATGCGTGAATACATACAATTGATGTCATACAGCTGGAAACATGAATAATGATGAACTTACTGTCTTAAATATGACATTTTGCACAGTGCATTGAAATAAGCCTTGTATTAAACCTCACATAGAATTGAGCAAGAGTTTCAATTTAATGGTTAGTAAACATGCAAAACTTTTTTAATGCACAACCCAATTATACTGATAAACTGGTTGCCATAAAGTGGGTATATTCTGCTCTGATACACTTCTTTTGAATGACAACCTTAATGTGCAACTTAAGAATGATTATGACTGTAGTGAACCTTAGCAGTGCCATTAAATTTATAAATGGTATGGCTGCAGTTAATGCATTATTGCAGTGTATCTTCGTATGGAATGAGAATTGTAATTTATTTACTGATAATGTAAAATAAATTATTTATGAATAATTTTGAAGTGACACTTGCATGGTCACTAATCTGAGAAGTACATTTTGTTTACTTTGAATATGTGAACCATATGTAAGTAGAACTCTCAGCAGCAAAGTTAAATTTCAGACAAATATCACATGGAAGCATAAATTGTTACACAGCAGAATGAATTTGTATGTTGGCAGCAAAGTTTTGATGAAGCCATGGGGCTACACATTAAATATTGACAGGTTTGTTCATAACCACTTTCTGCATTTGCTGCACATTGTTACTCATATTGTTTGTGAAACTGTCACAATGTTACAGTTACTGGTGTAAATAATCTTAAATATACATGTCACTTGAAATCTGATGTAGTGCAACTGGTTGTAGGGTATTCACCTATCAGCAGCAAACAAATTCACTTGGTGCCACTAGTATTTTTATCCTGCAAATGAGAATTGAGTGCACTGACACAATCACGCAAACTACTTGTGAACTATCTGTGCGGAAAAAATATGTTTCAACATACATCTTGAGTGCAACTGCAGAAGTACTGGGATAGCATTAATGCAGCATTTGCATTTGAATATATGTGAGTACTTCATTATAGATTATACAAACTATGTGAACAGCTTGCAATTCATTTGACAAGCATTATCACAACAGTAATCCTAAACAATCACTGTGAGGAAATGATAGGAAAATAAATATACTAAATTTTATTAAATACAGTAAAAGAGTGGTTAGACCCAACACAGTTCAGGCTTTGGCTTTGAACCCTGATGTAATGATGGTTTGGCATTCAGGATGATATGTATGCACAAGACACATCATGTAAATGAAAAGCAGTTTGAAGATCCATTGACTTTGGACCTAAACTGGAGAACTATTCAAAGGCTACAAGGTTAAAATGTGGTTCTAGACCCACTCCCCCCTTGTAACATTGGTTGTAGTGGGAGTCTGATATGTAGTGCATCTCAAGGCTTAGCCTATGTTCAAAAGTGGCAGTGTGGCTGTGAGCTGACACAGTCTAGAAATGTGAAAGCCAAGAAAAGGATATGGTAACAAATTGATCAGTAGCACAGCCTAATGTTAACCAAAACATCCAAATGGTGCCCATAATGTAACTTTTTACCTACAAGAAGTCTTCTCATACTCTGTGTGCTGTGTTAGTTGATGAACTGAACTTCCCTATGACCTTAACATTGTATCAGTTGAAAGCCACCTTCTTTGCCAAATTAATTATATGTTAATTTTTAATTGGTGTATATTTTGGGCATGAGCACATGCTGGAAAGTAATGACACAAAATTTCTATTCGGAAATTATTGAAGCATTTTAATTAAAACAAACTTAATATTTAACATATTTATTCTTCATGTTTGTATATTTACACTCCTGGAAATGGAAAAAAGAACACATTGACACCGGTGTGTCAGACCCACCATACTTGCTCCGGACACTGCGAGAGGGCTGTACAAGCAATGATCACACGCACGGCACAGCGGACACACCAGGAACCGCGGTGTTGGCCGTCGAATGGCGCTAGCTGCGCAGCATTTGTGCACCGCCGCCGTCAGTGTCAGCCAGTTTGCCGTGGCATACGGAGCTCCATCGCAGTCTTTAACACTGGTAGCATGCCGCGACAGCGTGGACGTGAACCGTATGTGCAGTTGACGGACTTTGAGCGAGGGCATATAGTGGGCATGCGGGAGGCCGGGTGGACGTACCGCTGAATTGCTCAACACGTGGGGCGTGAGGTCTCCACAGTACATCGATGTTGTCGCCAGTGGTCGGCGGAAGGTGCACGTGCCCGTCGACCTGGGACCGGACCGCAGCGACGCACGGATGCACGCCAAGACCGTAGGATCCTACGCAGTGCCGTAGGGGACCGCACCGCCACTTCCCAGCAAATTAGGGACACTGTTGCTCCTGGGGTATCGGCGAGGACCATTCGCAACCGTCTCCATGAAGCTGGGCTACGGTCCCACACACCGTTAGGCCGTCCTCCGCTCACGCCCCAACATCATGCAGCCCGCCTCCAGTGGTGTCGCGACAGGCGTGAATGGAGGGACGAATGGAGACATGTCGTCTTCAGCGATGAGAGTCGCTTCTGCCTTTGTGCCAATGATGGTCGTATGCGTGTTTGGCGCCGTGCAGGTGAGCGCCACAATCAGGACTGCATACGACCGAGGCACACAGGGCCAACACCCGGCATCATGGTGTGGGGAGCGATCTCCTACACTGGCCGTATGCCACTGGTGATTGTCAAGGGGACACTGAATAGTGCACGGTACATCCAAACCGTCATCGAACCCATCATTCTACCATTCCTAGACCGGCAAGGGAACTTGCTGTTCCAACAGGACAATGCACGTCCGCATGTATCCCCTGCCACCCAACGTGCTCTAGAAGGTGTAAGTCAACTACCCTGGCCAACAAGATCTCCAGATCTGTCCCCCATTGAGCATGTTTGCGACTGGATGAAGCGTCGTCTCACGCGGTCTGCACGTCCAGCACGAACGCTGGTCCAACTGAGGCGCCAGGTGGAAATGGCATGGCAAGCCGTTCCACAGGACTACATCCAGCATCTCTACGATCGTCCCCATGGGAGAATAGCAGCCTGCATTGCTGCGAAAGGTGGATATACACTGTACTAGTGCCGACATTGTGCATGCTCTGTTGCCTGTGTCTATGTGCCTGTGGTTCTGTCAGTGTGATCATGTGATGTATCTGACCCCAGGAATGTGTCAACAAAGTTTCCCCGTCCTGGGACAATGAATTCACGGTGTTCTTATTTCAATTTCCAGGAGTGTATTTGAAACATAGTCACCGTGGCACTGAACACCTTTCTCCCAGTGAGACACCAGGTTGTTGGCGTCGTCACTGTAGAATGCTTGACTTCGTTGGCAGACCCACAGCCTCACCTACGCTTACACTAGTTCATCACTATCAAAGTTGAGTCCCTGAAGGTGTTCTTTAGGTTTTTCAAACAGTTGAAAATTCATTGGCTCAAACCGGGTCAGTATGGAGGATGATCAATAATAATGAATCAAAGGCGTCAGACTGTTGCAGGTGCAAAAAAAAAGTTGTGTATGGTCTGGCATTGTCATGCTGAAGGAGAGGGTGCTCCACATGTGGATGAACTATTTGAATTGGTGCTCTGTTGTCTGAGGGTTTTCTCACATGCTGACACAGTTAAATAACACACACACCCTGCAGTTCAAAACTGTTCATCAGGAGGGTGCTGCATACTGTGTCAGCAAAGTGGTAACATCAACAGTGTCATATGCATGACAACTGATATTAAGAACAGAATCAAAATTTTGGAGGCATTATTTTCTGGCACAACCTTGTAATAAATTGATGCATTTTACAGTTGCCTCAAATGTTGCAGAATGGTTCCCTTGGCATTGCCCAGCATCCACTTGGAAGTCATAATACTAAATCCATATACACAGCAGCCAAAACATTATGATCACTGATCTACTGTCAGTATACTCTCATCTAGGCAATAGCATCTCACCTTGTCTTCTAGTCAGACACACACACGTTGCATGGAGTATCAGTGAGCATCTTGTCTTGTTGTAAAATAGGAAATGCGCACAATCTGAGTTTGACCAAGAGCAGATTTTGATGGCCTGAAGGCTTGGTATGAACGTTTTGTGCACAGCTTGCCGGGTGTTGAAGTAGTACTATGGCAGTTGTCTTCAACACATGGCAAAACAAAGGTGAGACCATGGCCAGACGTTATGGGGTTGGGCAAGTACTCCTCATCACAGATGGTAGACATCATAGGCTAGGCAGACTGGTAAAACAAGACAGGCAACAAACTGTGATGTAACTAACATCAGACATTAATGCTGGGCAGAGTACAATTGTGTCTGAATGCACAATGCTCCAAACACTCCTAATGATGAGTCTGTGCCGCTGATGACCCACGCCATGACATCGACAACAACTGAAATAGGTATGTAACTATTGGCGCTGGATGTTGGCACAATGGCCGAGCACTGCGTGGTCTGATGAATCCTGATACCTTCATCGTGCCTTTGGGAGGGTGCATTTCCGTCACCCACAAGGGGAACAGCCTCTTGACTCCTGTACTGTAGGGGCCTCCATTATACTCTGGGAAACAACCACGTGGGCACCCATGGGTCCAGTGGAGCTTGTGTGAGGCACTGTGTCACAAAAGAAGTATTGTAAACTGGTTGCAAAGCACATCCACCCCTTCTATTGTTCTTGTGCTCTTCAGTGGCAAGACTGGATTGATGCAGCTCTCCATGCCACTCTATCCTGTGCAAGCTTCTTCATCCCCGAGTAACTACTGCAACCCACATCCTTCTGAATCTGTTTAGTGTATTCATGTCTTGGTCTCCCTCTGATTTTCACCCTCCACCCTTCCCTCCAATACTAAATCGATGATCCCTTGATGGCTCAGAACCTGTCCTACCAACCAGTCCCTTCTTCTATATGGTGGCGCACGAAATGTGTTACCATTAAGTTTTTGAATATAAACTTTATTGTCAATACAATCCGAAAGGAACATATGCTATAATGAAGAGCCGTCCATGGAGATTTGTTCTATCTCAGTACATGCTCAATATGCCCACCATTTTGATTCCCAACTTTCTTCAAAGGAACGCTGAAGTTAGTGAGTACCCTACAGCACATGTCTTCCCTAATTTCACTGAAAGCTTAAAGAATAACTCTTCTGAGCTCCATTAAATCACGTGGACATTTCAGGAAATTTTTTTCCTTTAGGTACCCCCAAAGAAAAGAGTCACATGGATTGAGGTCTGGACTATTGGGGGGCCAATTTTGTCCATCATTGAAGCAAGCTGGAAACCTGAGTGAAATGATCCGCATGTCGAAATGCTTGTGTAAAAACTCCAACACAGTGTTTGCAGTATGTGGCCTTGCTCCATCTTGCATGAATCACTGTGTGTTGAAGGGCAAGGCAGTAGCAAGAAGCTGTGGAATGAATCTATTGCAAAGCATGCTCAAATAACGTTCACTGTTCAGTTTCTTCAAAGAAAAAGGGTCCAGTAAGTCCGTGACTGGAAACTGCTGCCCATGGTGTAATCCTCGGAGCATAATGTCATTCATGAAGCACTTGTGGGTTTTCAGTGGCCCAAAAGTGTACATTTTGTTTGTTAACCACACCATCTAAATGAAAATGCGCCTCATCTGAAAACCAAACGTTGTTGAGAGTTTCTTCCCTATCCTCCACCCACTGAGCAAACAGTAGTCTCTGCTGCTTGTGTTCTTCAGTGAGCTTCTGTGCACAGGTCAGCTTGTATGGGTACATGTGGAGGCCACTTTTAAGAATGCATTGAATGGAGCGACTGGGTATTCCCAGCTTCACTGCTGCCTTTCTACACCATTTCCCGGGACTTCTCTGTACAGCAACTCATACTGCTTAAATATTCTCTGGCGAACAAACAGGCTTAGGCCGAGGTCGCTTCGATTCCAATACTGTTCCTTCCTGTACAAATTTATCGTACAACCCGTGAATGGTCTTCTTGCAAGGGACCCATCGTGTGTTAAACTGTTGTCGAAAACGCCTCTGAGTCACAACAAGGCTTTTCGTTTCATGAAAAAGTAACACAATTGCCGATCGTTGCTGTGTTGTCAGTCTTCCATTGTCAGCCATTGCTGGTTACTAGTCTCCTAGTGGCAGTATCATGAATTACATGTCATTTCGTAACTCATTTGTTTTTCCAAGCTCTGCTGGTACTGCTGTAGAGATCCCAGCGGAGTATCTAATGTGTGGTGTAAATTGTAAAAGAAACAATTGGTAACACATTTTGTACGCCACCCTATAGTTAAGTTGTGCCACAAATTCCTCTTCTTCCCAATTCTATTCAGTACCTCCTCATTAGTCATATAATCTACCCATCTAATCTTCAGCATTCTTCTGTAGCACCACATTTCGTCCATGTTTCACTTCCATACATGGATACACTCAATGCAAATACTTTCTGAAAAGACTTCCTGACACTTAAATGTATGCTCGATGTGAACAAATTTCTCTTCTTCAGAAATGCTGTCCTTGGCACTGCCAGACTACATTTTATATTCTCTCTACTTCAACCTTCGTCAGTTATTTTGCTCCCCAAATAGCAAAACTTATCTATTACCTTAATTGTCTTATTTCATAATGTAATTCTGTCATCATCACCCAATTTAATTCGACTACATTCCATTATTCTTGTTTTGCTTTTGTTGATGTTTGTCTTATATCCCTCTTTGAATGTGCTGTCCATTCTGTTCAACTGATCTTCCAGGCCCTTTACTGTCTCTGATAGAATTACAATGTCATTGGCTAACCTCAAAGTTTTTATTTCTCCTCCCTGGATTTTAATTCCTACTCAAATTTTTCATTTGTTCCCTTTATTGCTTGCTCAATTTGCAGACTGAGCGACACCAGGGATAGGCTAAAACCCCGTCTCACTCCCTTCCCAACCACTGCTTCCCTTTTGCTCCTCCCCTTTTATAACTGCCATCTGGAATCTGTACAAATTGTAAATAGCCTTTCACTCCCTGCATTTGACGACTGCCACCTTCAGAACTGAAAGAGAGTATGCAAGTCAACATTGTCGAAAGCTTCTTTAAGTTTACAAATACTAGAAATGTGGGTTTGCCTTTCCTTCATCTATCATCTAAGATAAATCATAGGGTCGGTATTGCCTCACGTGTTCCAACGTTTCTACGGAATCGAAACTAATCTTCCCTGAGGTCAGCACCTACCAGTTTTTCCATTCGACTGTACAGAATTCATGTTAGTATTCTACAGCCATGACTTATTAAACTGATAGATAGGTAATTTTCATGCTGTTCAACATTTGCTTTCTTTGGAATTGCAATTATTATATTCTTCTTGAAGTCTGGAGGTATTTTGCCTGTCTCACACATTTTTCTGACCAGATGGCAGAGTTTTTTCAAGGCTGGCTGTCCCAAGGCTATCAGTAGTTTTAATGGAGGTTGCCTCATCCCAGGGCCTTGTTTCAACTTATGTCCTTCAGCACTGTCAAATTCTTCACGCAATATCGTACCTCCCATTTCATCCTCATCTACGTTCTCTTCCATTTTCAAAATATTGCCCGCAAGTGCATCGCCCTTGTATAGACCCTCTATAGGTCTCTTCAGTATTCCAGTAGGCAGTGTTTGTCTTACCCCTAGTCATATATGCCTCTACATCCTTAAATTTGTCCTGTTACCATCCCTGCTGAGCCATTTTGCACTTCCTGTCGATCTCATTTTTGAGACGTTTGTATTCCTTTCAGCCTGCTTCATTTACCGCATTTTTATATTTTCACCATTCATCTATTAAATTCAGTATCTCCTCTGTCACCCAAGGATTTCTACTAGACTCGTCTTTTTACCTACTTGATCCTCGGCTACTTTCACTAGTAATCTCTCAAAGCTACCCTTCCTCTTCTGCTGTATCTCTTACCCATGTCCTTGTCAATGGTTCCCTAGTGCTTTCTGAAACACTCTACAATCTCTGATCCTTTCACTTTATCCAGATCCTATCTCTTACAATTCCTACCTTTTTGCAGTTCTTTCAGGTCTGGATAGATATCTGCTTATTACACATTACAACCTTCTCCAAATGTCAGCGGTATCTTTCAGCCAGCAGACAAGATTGCCTGTATGCTTTTGTGCTGCATGTGTCCCTTCATGCTTCCACTTCACTATCTCATCAGAAACAGTGGACGTAGGAATGTTCAGGAGCGTGGAAAGCTCGCATACAGACATGTGACACCAATGACACCCTATCACCTGACCACATTCAAAGTCAATGAGCTCCGCGGAGCGCCCCATTTTGCTCTCTCACGATGTATAATGACTACTGAGGTCTCTGATATGGAGTAGGTGGCAGCACAATGCACCAAATATGAAAAAGTAAGTTTTTGGGGGGTGGCCCAAAGCTGTGCAAAATTCTACCAGACAGCTTCCTCTTTCATTCCTTACCCACATTCCATATTCACCTCCTCCTTTTCCTTCTCTTCCTTTTCCTACTATTGAATTCCAATCCCCTATGTCTATTAAATTTTCGTCTCCCTTCGTTATCTGAATAATTTCTTTTATCTCATCATACATTTCTTTAATCTCTTCATCATCTGGGGACCTAGTTGGCATATGAACTTGTACTACTGTGGTAAGTGTGGGCTTTGTGTCTATCTTGGCTGCAATACTGCATTCACTATGCTGTTCATAGTAGCTTACCCGCACTCCTGTTTTTTATTCATTTTTAAACCTACTCCTCCATTACCCCTATATGATTTTGTATTTATAATCCTGTATTCATCTGACCAGAAGTCTTATTCCTCATGCCATCAAACTTAACCAATTCCCACCATATTTATCTTTACATTATCCATTTCCCTTTTTAAATTTTCTAACCTGCCTGCCTGATTAAAGGGTCTGACATTCCATGTTCCAATTTGTAGAACATAAGTTTTCTGTCTCCTGATAATGATGTCATCCTGGAGATCTGAATGGGGGACTATTTGACTTCCGGAATATTTTACCCAAGAGGACACCATCATCATTTAATGGACAGTAAATTTGCATCCCCTTGTGAAAAATTACGGCTATAGTTTCCCCTTGCTTTCATCCGTTTACAGTACCAGCACAGCAAGGCTGTTTTGGTTAATGTTACAAAACCAGATCAGTCATTCATCCTGACTGTCGCCCCTGCAACTACTGAAAAGACTGTTGCCCCTCTTAAGGGACCACATGTTTGTCTGGCCCCACAACAGATACCCCTCCGTTGGGGTTGCACCTACGGAACGACTATCTGTATTGCTGAGGCACGCAAGCCTCACTACCAGTGCCACGTTCCATGGTTCATGTTAGGTCCACTCCTTCGTGACGATCATGTTTCCCATTGAGTAAACGTTTAAGTGTAAGGAAGTCTTTTCTGAAAGTATTTGCATTGAGTGTGGCATTTTTCATGAAAACAATGCACCATTTCACAAGGCCATGAGTGTGATCGAGTGGTTTCAGGAACACAGTGGTGAGTTCCAATTAATGTGTTGGCCACCCAACTCGCCAGCCCTGAACCTGGTGGAACAGATCTAGGATGTGATTTAACATAACATCAGAGATCATCCCCCCTTCCAGAATTTATGGGAATGAAGTGGCCTGATTGTATAAATATGGTTCCAACTTCCTCCAGTGATCTATGAAGGCCTCATAGCTTCTGTGCCACTATGTCTCCCTATTGTTGTCTGTGCCAGAGGTGTACATACCAGCTTTTAGATGAGTGATGATAATCTTGGGCTGATCAGCCTATGGCAGTTACCATTATTGAAAGAAGGTTGTATTATTGTAATGATTGTGATGGTATAATGATACTGCCACATAAAGTTCGGCTAAACAGTACATGCTGCCCACGAGCCCTGCATGACTCACCCTCCAGTCCAGCTTCAAGACACCGACTGCCCGTGAGATCCACTGCTGTTCCTCTACACCCATTCTTGCTCCACAATGCCCACTGGTGCCACGAGCTCTGAGCTGTGAGAAGTGACATCTGCCAGGCACATGGGGCTCGAATTCGAAGAGGGGGCCAACCATGGTTCAGCCTCCTCTACCAAACCAAAATCCGCCGTCCCCACCATTAAGGAGCCCTTTCCATATGCCTCTCCTTGATATGAGTAATGTTCATGTGTGAGGCTTTACTCGTCCATAAATTCAGAACCAGGAGGTTTGCCGAACTCACCACCCTGACAATCTAACAGGGTCCCAACAACTGAGGAGCAACCTTGCTATCGAACACTGACTCCCCCTTTTCAGCAATATTAGGGTTTCGGACGAACACTGTGTCCCCAGCCTTTCCAATGAACCGTTTAGCCCCTGACTAACAGATGGATAACCTGTGACAGGCAATTTTGGTATTATGTCTAGCCTGGCTCCAGTTGTGCTGTGTTACTGCTAGGGTGACTTGTTCTTGAAGCAAATCATTGATTGACTACAGGTTGACAAGAGGAAAATTGACTGGATGTGCTAACATAAGGGATACTGGAGCAGCCTCCAGGAACTTGGGTTGTGCAGTGTTAAAGATAAAATTGAGCCACGTTGTCTGAGCCTTGTTGTGAAAGATAAGCACAGCCTTCAACTTGCAGTTCACCTGGTCAGCAAAGTATGCTGGTAAAAGGATTTGTGGTCACATCTTTAATTCCATTGTCAAAGCAGAACCTCACAAATAGCTGGGAAACAGAAGCTATCAAGCATCCTCGGTGGCCTGGAAATAGAAAAAATTCATAACAAATGCTGGCCAGCTGCCAGGAATGTCATTTCTCTGCTCGGAATGTGTCAAAAAAACGAGAAAAGTCATCCATGATAACTAGTAGGTGCCTAATACACACACACAGACTTGATGAAGTGGACCTATATAATCCATACAAAGTTAATCCATCAGGCATTCCTAACAGGTAGGCTCTAAAAGCCACTTGAGGGAATTCAAGTTGGGCTCAGCTCCCTTACGGCTCTCACACTCCTCCACCAACCTCTGGACAGCCTTATTCAGGGAGGACCAGGTGACATGTTGAGTGATCTTGACCCCATCAACCTCCAGGCTTGCTTATACAGGGAGGACCAGGTGATGTGTCGTCTGATCTTGACAACAGTTTTATAAATGCCTAAGAGGGTATTATGGAAATAATGAGCCAAAACCTAACTAAGAGCTTGATTGTCAGTCTCTAAACAAAATTGCTGGTGTTCAAAATAAAATCTGAATTTCTTAAGGGCAAACGTAACCGCCAAGGCTTCCCATTCATACATAGAATATTTCATCTCCGCAGGTGAAAGTTCCCAAGGTGCATTGCTATAGGGCATCAACATGCAACACCTCCCCTGCCATTCTGTTCCTGTAGGAGGACAGCTACCACTTTCTACTCCAGAAGAATTAGGTGTCTGTCTGCAAGAAGAACATGACCTCAAAATTTGGTATGTCTAATACTAGTGGGTTACTAAGCACCACCTTAATGGCTTCAGAAGATTCTGGATAACTTTCATCCCATGTGAAATTTCTTAAATCGTTAAGGCACCACACTAATTTAATAAAATTCGGCACAGACTTTCAAAAAAATTTGTCATGCCAGGTCTTGCATCTGAGTCTATTGCATACATATGAGGCATGTACCAAGGGGTTGGGAACTGGGGCAGGCTAGAGATGGACAAGTATATTTCATATGTTGGGTGGGTGGTGAAATATCACTGTGGGAGGGATGGGGAGGATATTTGTCATTTCAGTTTTGACTGTCTCCCGACCTGTCCTAAAATATCCTCACTACTGTCTTCCCCAACCCTCCCATAATGATATCTTGTTGCCCACCAGTCCTAGACAATACCCTTATCCATCACTACTCCTCTCTTGCTCCTAGCCCCTTGCCTCAAGGCTTATATTCCTGCAACAGACCCAGAAGCCATATCTACTCCAGTCCTATCACTGGCATCTCCTATTTGATCAAAGACAGAGCCACCTGTGAAACCAGCCATACGAACTACCAAATAAGCGGTAACATCTGTGGCACATTCTATGTGGGCACGACCACTAACAAGCTATCTGTTTGCATGAAAAAGCTACTTTGTAAAAGGGGAGAAAGGGATAATGTGACCAATTTTTGACCTATTTCTATGCCAACAGTGTTTGCTTAAGTTATTGAAAAGGCTGTGTATGTAAGGATAATTGATCATTTTATTTCACATAATTTGCTATCGAATGTCCAGATCAGTTTTAGAAGTGGTTTAACAACTGAAAATGCTATATTCTCTTTTCTCTGTGAGGTACTGGATGGATTAAACAAATGGTTTCGAGCACTAGCCATCTTTTTTTAATCAACTAAGGTGTTCAGTTGTTTTATTCACAAAATATTGATACAGAAGTTAGACCATTACAGAATACAGGTAGTAGCTCACAGTTGGTTCACTTCTTCCCCAACCCCTACCCTACTATCTCTCCCACTTCTCAACTTGTGCTGCCTCCTTTTACCTGTCACTCACTTCAGCAGTTGTTGCTCATGTCAAACACAGTCACAGTCGGGCCTTAATAGTCACAGACAGTAGCCGTGTGTGTGTGTGTGTGTGTGTGTGTGTGTGTGTGTGTGTGTGTGTGTGTGTGTGTGAGAGAGAGAGAGAGAGAGAGAGAGAGAGAGAGAGAGAGAGAGAGAGAGAGAGAGAGTTCTACTTCTGAGGAAGGACTTTGTCGGAGATTGTGCATACTTCCAGTGTCCTTTTCATTGTGCCAACCCACAACTCGATGACTCTTCTACGTTATGAGTAGAAATCTATCCTCTATATTATTGTTCTTACATCCTGGACCTTCCATTGATCAATCAATAATATTTTCAACTATACAAGCTCTCAGGTAATGTAGTTACCATTAACAAAAAGTTATATCAAATGAGTATGTGAAGCAACTACCAGACCACATTAAATGAAACAACTCTACATATACACTTGACAGCACAGAAAGTTCCCCACCCCTCAGAATTCTAAGCCTTGTCATATGCATGATTTGACAACACAGGATGCAGACACTGTAAGATATAGACATTGTCTTTCACTTGAGTTGTTAGAGTGTTGTACCACTCGTGGTCTAGTGGTAAATGTCATGCAATGTAGATGCAAAGTTGTATCCTCCAGTCTATTCATTCCTTTATTTTTTAACTGCAGTTTGACTGTCTGCTAAAAGTGTGAACCTGATGAAACCTCAAAGGTAATCTGCTTCACTTTCTAACCACACAGTAATAACAAAAGAGCCTTTGGCTGCATCAAGATCACAACAGTTTATGCTTAAACGTTTCCTCACCCTACATAACCACTGCAACCCAGCTGCTCACCACCAGGCATCTGACACTGGTTGTAGTCCGAACAGATGAATGTGGTGCATCTGCGTTTGGAGTAAATTTATGCTCTCACACTGATAAGCATGAAATTATTTATTAGCATAGTTGGATTTTCTGCAGTAAGTAACTTTAGTAAACCAAGTGAACATGGAGCTACACAAAAGGTATGAGTGTATTTATCAACTGTCATTTTCTAATTTAAAATTCTAGTATTTGACTTGCAGTTATGAATTGGATTTTTCATAATTTGATCTTTTTAACATTGTTTATGCATTATAAACTAAGTAGCACGAGGAAGATATCTAATATATGTGACATACTGTTTGCTGTGGGTTTAACAGAGGGATGAATGCACCTTGAAGCATTTGTGTGAAGTGTGGAACGATATTAGGAAAACCACATCAGAAAAGAATTTTCTTGTTTATTTCATTCCGACATGAATGAATTTCCACATTCATGAAGTTTCAATAATTGACATATGTGATGAACTGTTACCATTTAACTTTCGTACAACATTTGCATTCAACTGCCAAAATTAAGAAGTCAATAGCAGAAGTACGACATGCCACAATTAACAGCAACAAAAATCAAACTGGTGTCTATTACCACATTTTCGTTTCAGTGTCATCAGTTCACTCATAGAGCTTCCCTATGCCATAGCTATCAACATTGAGAAGATGCTGTTATAAAAGACATGGCAAATATGGAGGCTCCTTCACCTGTCAGTTAACCCCAAAATGAAAAATATGTCTGAAGTGTTAGACCCTTGCATCTATTTCATAACACTTAAACAATATTCATAAGATTCAACTACACACAATGCAGTTCATAACTACACATCAAATATTGGAAGTTCAAATAAGAAAATGACAACTGATAAATATATTCACAATAACCTTCACATGTGTAACTGCATGGTGTCCACCCCATTTATCAAAGTTATTTCATGCGGAGAATCAAACTACACAAAGAAACAATTTAAATGCGAGAGCAGCAAGGTGCCAAAAATACGTCGCAATGAGCTCAACTGGTCAGATGGTGGCTGGCATCAAGAGACCAGTAGCAGATAGCTGGTTGATGCTCTATGGAAAGAAAACTCTCGACTATAATCTATTCCGATCTTGATGCAGCCATGAGCTCTTGCACAGAAGATTAGAAAGTGAAGCAAATTATACCTGAGTTTCTATCAGACTGATACATTAAGTACACAGTCGAAATGTGGTTAAAAAATAAAAGAATGAGAGGACTTAAACTCTCAACTATGCATCTACATTGCGCAACATTTACTAACAGATACAACACTGTAACTGCTCGAGTGGAAGACAACATTTCCTCCAGACACATACAAATACTATAGTGTTGCCGGATTGTGTAGACGGCCAGACTTAGAATTCTTAGAGGACAACTAATTTTTGTGCAGTCAAATGTAAACAATAGGTTTATCTGGGCTTGGCCAACTTATACAATACAGTATTACAGTATTATAGTTACAGACTGCAAGAATGAAAGACGTAAGCAAGATATAGACAACATTTTAAAACCCCAATATGTCTGATAATGTTAGTAATCTTCCAAGGTGTTGAGATGCTTCAGATCACCAGTTATTTTGGCAACAGAGAATGTTGCTGTCTTCAGCTGATTACTGTGGGATGGACTGTTACACAACTGAGTTCACTGGGTAAAAATTTAGTTGCCTATTGTGTTGAAACTAAATGAAACAGCACGCATCTGCAGGATATGTGGAACAAGGAATGGGAACCAACTGCTGACTGAAAACTACCTCAGTATGAAAGCCATCTTGAAATACAAACTGTGGTTGGTTAAGTATCCCATAATGAAGGAAAGAAAAAAAAGTTCTTGTCCTGGCAGAGAGTTGACAATGATATGAAGAAAAGTTTGTTTTAGTTATGCTGAATAAAATATGTGTGAATAGTTCTATGTTCTAGATTTGACCAATTTCTTTTTACATGGTGAGTTAATTGTGAGCACATTTTACCATGCTTTCATACTACTGATTCACCTCAATAGGTAATTAATTCCCCACCTTCAGTATGGATGTACACTTACATTCAACCTCCAGTGTGAATATAAAATCAGCGAGAAAGTACGACATGGACAGGGACTGCTGATAGGTGCCACTGGGTGGCTGTGAGAGTCTGCTGGGGAGCACGATGAGATAGTCTGCGTTTTTGCAATAAACACTGTGTCCAGGTGGCATTGCGGTTAATGTGACTGCCTAGTAACCAGAAGATCATGGGTTTGAGTCCCTCTACAGCACACATTTTCACTCATTGCTGCTGACTCTGTGTAAAGCCTCGATGCAGCTAATATCATTAGTCCCTTCCCTTTCTCTGCCTTCCTCTCCCTCCAACTACAATTGCTGTCATAGCTGCGGATTCAGTGTGGTGTGTGTTCTTCCAGAAATGTCCAAAACAATAGACACCATGCTCATATAATAACTGAAAGTACTTCCTCAGGCTTCACTACTTCGGAAAAACCAGAAGAAGAAGAAAATGAACATTATAGTTTTAGGTAATGCCTGCTGAAATGGTTATCAGGGGGATGACACACAATCCCCATGTGTGACATTTTCTTTATTTTACACTGACAGTACCATATTAAGTGGTGTTGGCCATTATGACATATTTTTTGTTCTAGGAGATTTCCTTCTGGCGGCACACAGTCCACCTGGTTTCACTTTGAATGATCTTCTGTTTATGTGGTTTGTTCTTCTTCAGCACTCTAGTGAGACAGTACTTAATCTTAACATCTACATTTGTCAAACCATTGGCCATACTTGCATAACCCGTTGATATTATCATTCACAGGCTCAGTAGTTATAGCTGACAAGCTATGGAAGAAATACATTTGTGCAGATGCTTCAGCTGTTGATCTGCACCTCCCCCAACATGCTGTGGTTGTCCACAACAAAGTCTCCATAACTATTGTTGCCCTCCCCAATCACGCCATCTGCACAGCAGCTATGGTCTAGGTTATTTTGTGTGCACTGAGCAAGACTTCAGGAAGTATTGTAAGCTATTAGAACAAAGGTGACTGACTTGTTTATCCAATGAACCTTCAGTACCTTCAAAACCACCACAAGGGTGACTCTTCAAATTATGGACCAATTTCATACACTTTCCTGCTTAAGGAAGCACCAGGATCATTGTGAAATGTAGAAGAGACCATTCTCACCTAAGGGAAGAATGCAGTTTTCAACATGTGATTTGATCACATAGTGTAAATATTTGAACAAACTATCTGTTGAGGATATAAATCATACATAAGCTTCAGCATATACACATGTAAGAAATAAGCATTTCAATCTAGGCTCAATGCTTCAATGAGGAGTATTCAAAGGAACATTAATTGCTGTGTATCAAATGAAAAGTATACAAACAGCTTTAAGGTATTACAAACAATGTCTGAAATTTATTTAATCATCCTGTGAGATGCAGTAGTCTTCTTACACTGTCAAAATGTAAGCTTTTGACAAAGCAAGCTGGGATCTTCTTACTTCCTCTTGTTTTGTTATCTGCCTCCTTAAATTCATTTTTTTTTAAATTTTTGACCAATTACCATCAAAATATGTAAATGTAATCTGCAATTTCATAAATGAGAAAGGTTGGCCCTCAGTTTTAAAGAATATAGTACCAGATCTAAATTTGTGCTCCGTTTTATGTATGTAATTGATTTTCTAATTTATTTTGACAATTTATTGTTAATATCTTTTGTTATAGGATGAAATCAGTAATTGTTTTGTGGCTTAGATTCTATTGCTGACTTACAAACAAATATAAATTCTGTACTAATTATACACATTTGGAAAAAGAATCACTAGGATTCTTGAAGTATTTATTTGGCTCTATTTGAAAATATATTAACAAATACAGCCCTTCATTAATTCCAAAGTAATTAACAGGTTTGCAAAAAGTATTGTTTCTATATCTATATCTGTTAATTTCATCATTTAAACAAATAATTCGGCTTAACCCCTGTGTAGAACAAACTGTTAAAAAGAACCAATTTTTCAATGTATTCAGTTAATTTAATGATTTATGTTTTAATTGTAACTTCTGCAACTTAAACACTGAACAATGTGTAGTTTCAGTGCCTATTACTGAGATGATGTATAAAGGCCCAATTTTTGGTCCCGAGACAATCAGTCCACGGGCGATTTTCAGACGAGAAACCTGTGCTGGTTAGGTCAACAACAATGCATCAACGTAACTGTGAAATACGTGACATAGGTCATGTGTTAAAACAATGACAGTGTTTATTCAATATGTAGCATATCATTCTGCAATAACTATGTGATCAGGTTTTTACTGCTCATAGGTGTTCAACAGTAAACTACGGTAGCAGTATGCTGATGTTTGCCTGAATACTGTTAATGAGTTTCATCGAAAGTTAAACAATAGTGCACTGGCCATATTAACTGTGTTTATTGGTAGGTCATGAACAGTGAAAGTAAAGAACTAGGAATGCAACTGTGCACCTGTCGGCTACATTATTTACAGTAGTCAGTGCTGAAATTCCACTCCCCATTTTTCAGCCAGTAACACAACGCAATATGTTGACACCAAGGACCATCAACAAACAAATAAAGCAGGTGAACATCATGTATGGTTCCCTTCTGGGTGATGATTATCGTAATTGGGCACAATAAACTAGGACTCATGAACTATGAACTATGAGCAGCAGCAGCCGCAGAAGACGAGTCAATAAGAATAAGGTAATTTCATAAAAAAGTCATTTTATATTAAATTATGCATAATGAGTGGCCTTAACGAACAAGACAGTGTGATGAGAGAGAAGGGACAATGGGGAACTGGTTCTGTAAATGACATGCACGTAACTTTGAATGATGGGGACGAAAGCCCTATTGTAGATGAAACGATAAAAGCGTTATGTATACTGTATGGTGATGGAAGTGAAATGGATGAAAACAGTACTGAAGTGGATGAAATCATTAAGGTTAAGGGGGAGTAGTGAAAGTCAGCGAGGGCAACAGGTTAGGACAGACGAAAAATTGGAATGAATGTTAAAAGAAATTATGAGTAGAATGTGTACAAAAGAAGACATTGTTAAGGTGGAAAAGAAATCTCATAGCATTAGAACTGACATGGTTAGCTTCAAGGATGAATTGGAGAAATAAATTAAAAAGGAGATTAAGGTAGTCAGCTCTAATCTTTCTGAATTAAATAAGAAGGTTGAAGCAGTAACTAACAATTGTGATGAAAAGATAAGGAAAGAAGCACATAACACTAATGAGAAATTAACATTAATGAGTAGTAAATGTGTAGAAGACAGAAAGAAGCTTTGTGATGACTATAGTAGGAGGGTGCAGGCTTCCAAAAAACAGCGTAAAGATGAAATCAAAGCAGCCAGGAAATTTTGTGCTGAAAACAGAGTTAAACTTGAACCAAATCAATCAGATTAAAATGATTTAGAAACAGAAGTGGAACTAAGTGTGCAGTAGTGGTAGAGGAAAAACTGGTAAAAGTAAATAATAATGCAGATTCCAAATTGGCTGATATGGAAAAAAAGATGGAAGAAATACAAAATCTAAAGTATAGAATATGTAGTGTCCCAAACAGAACTTCATTTGTTAGTTGTAACAAATTTAATAGTTTTGAACCATATGTTCAAGTGCATCCATAGGATCTCATTAGATAATTTAATAATTTGCTTGAAACATGCAATCACAAGGAGAAAATGTCATTTGTGAAAGATTTTTTTAAAGGGGTAGCTCACGGGTGGGCAGCTCAGGTAGCTGATAGTTGTACTTCAGGCATAGTCCATAACAATACAGGCAGGGTAGGAAAAAATGTTACCTTCATAGTCTCAGATGTTATTGAATGTAGTTTATATTTCTGCTCCAAGATACAGCCCTCCAAAAATTACACTGTGCATACCATTTTGAAGATGTGACTTTTTGATAAAATTTTAAAATGCTGTATCTCTGGAACATCTCTAGATATTTTATTGATTTTTTAATTGAAAACTAATTGCTTTATGATTACAAAGAAATCCTCCATTTGGACTTATCTGACAAAGTTCTTTTACTATAGCATTCTGAACTTTTTTTATTTAATTTATGGATCTTTTTTTTTTTTTCAGAAATTCCAATCTGTAAAATTTTGATTTTTTTCTGTTGATTAGTACCATATTATTTTACATTCCCTGAAAAGGGGAGCCTCCACTTTTCAGTTGAACAGGTTTCACAAACAACTGAAATTTTTGCCATACATAAAGCATGTTTTATTATCACATAACAGGCTCATAAAAATCAAAAACTACCCTTATTTAACAAAATTTTAGTAGTTTGAAAGATGAGTAAGAGACACATTTTTCAAGCATTTTAAATGATTCCAAAACACATGTGAAAGGTCCAAAGAGTAAAAAGTTTCAATTTATATAACTTATGTGTACTCTGTTTGTACCGAAATTAGCCAGTTAATGAACTAAAAATGTGTTCCAGTGCTTCAGTATCTTCCTTTAATATAGAGTGATGCCTTCCTGTTGAACCAACAGGAACTGGAGCACTTGAGAACATTGTGAACAGAAGGTGAGCACTGATGGCATTGTTGCTGTCCTTCAGCTGGACACTTACATCCAGCAACAGGTCCATGTGGTAGCATAAATTTCACTACAATTTCGTTTAACTCATAACTAGTGTCTATAAATCTCTGCAATCCCAGTCAACACACACATGCCACAAACATCCCCCTTCTCAGGTTGTGAACCTGAATATTATCCTACTGTTTCTGAGGTGTTGGTTGAATGAATGAAATGTCTTCTTTCTTGCTCTTTAAAGTGAGTCCAAAAATGTGTCTTCTGAATTTCTTTCACAGGAGTAATTTTTTTGGACCATTCTTCTTTTTCTGCTCACGGAATTCTTCGATTTCCTCTTTGGACAAAAGAATGAGGGCTGCAGATGTGTAAGATTTCACAACTCTCATAAAATCCTAAGCATTCTGTATCGCAGCTATGTTTGGAATGTAAAGATTATGTTTTGGAGCATGCTGCTTCGTCAGGCCTCCTACAAAATCACATCTACATCTACATCTACATCTACATTTATACTCCGCAAGCCACCCAACGGTGTGTGGCGGAGGGCACTTCACGTGCCACTGTCATTACCTCCCTTTCCTGTTCCAGTCGCGTATGGCTCGCGGGAAGAACGACTGTCTGAAAGCCTCCGTGCGCGCTCTAATCTCTCTAACTTTACATTCGTGATCTCCTCGGGAGGTATAAGTAGGGGGAAGCAATATATTCGATACCTCATCCAAAAACGCACCCTCTCGAAACCTGGCGAGCAAGCTACACCGCGATGCAGAGCACCTCTCTTGCAGAGACTGCCACTTGAGTATATTAAACATCTCCGTAATGCTATCACGGTTACCAAATAACCCTGTGACGAAACGCGCCGCTCTTCTTTGGATCTTCTCTATCTCCTCCGTCAGACCGATCTGGTACGGATCCCACACTGATGAGCAATACTCAAGTATAGGTCGAACGAGTGTTTTGTAAGCCACCTCCTTTGTTGATGAACTACATTTTCTAAGCACTCTCCCAATGAATCTCAACCTGGTACCCGCCTTACCAACAATTAATTTTATATGATCATTCCACTTCAAATCGTTCCGCAGGCATACTCCCAGATATTTTACAGAAGTAACTGCTACCAGTGTTTGTTCCGCTATCATATAATCATACAATAAAGGATCCTTCTTTCTATGTATTCGCAATACATTACATTTGTCTATGTTAACGGTCAGTTGCCACTCCCTGCACCAAGTGCCTATCCGCTGCAGATCTTCCTGCATTTCGCTACAATTTTCTAATGCTGCAACTTCTCTGTATACTACAGCATCATCCGCGAAAAGCCGCATGGAACTTCCGACACTATCTACTAGGTCATTTATATATATTGTGAAAAGCAATGGTCCCATAACACTCCCCTGTGGCACGCCAGAGGTTACTTTAACGTCTGTAGACGTCTCTCCATTGATAACAACATGCTGTGTTCTGTTTGCTAAAAACTCTTCAATCCAGCCACACAGCTGGTCTGATATTCCGTAGGCTCTTACTTTGTTTATCAGGCGACAGTGCGGAACTGTATCGAACGCCTTCCGGAAGTCAAGAAAAATAGCATCTACCTGGGAGCCTGTATCTAATATTTTCTGGGTCTCATGAACAAATAAAGCGAGTTGGGTCTTGCTTTTCTATCACAAGGCGCCTTCCTGTGACCAGTAGCACTGTGTACCCAATCAGTTGGCAATAGTGACTTACTCAATTCAAACAGCTGGTAACAATTTTTAAAATGATTAGGAGTACCATCAGAAATAATAACGATCTTGTCTGCCCCTGTTTGCAGTTGAAGAATTTTCTGCACCACTAGCAAAGCATGTGCTGAGTCATGTCCTGTGTCATCACTTATAGCTGCAACACTTGTGGTCTTGTTTTGAAAATATGTCCCTCCTGTAAAAATTGAAATCTGGTCATTACACCAATGGTACCTCTGTTTTATGTTACAGACTACCAATGAGTTCACACGCCTAACAGAGGCGTCATATGTCATGTGCTCCAGTAAGTTCTTCAAAGTTACCACACAAAGTTCAAAATTCATGCCGTACACACATAAATAGACATCTCTAGGTGGGTTGGAACTACCCACTTAAGCCACAGTGCATAAAATTTTGATCTTCTGATATGTGAAGTTGTATTGTTGATCTTATAAATTGCAAAAGTTTCTTTAATACTGTACGTCATGTACCTCTACACTTTCACAACTTTTTTACCTTCACCTGTTAGTGTTATAGTGTCTTTTTTGTTGGCACTCTGACAAGAAGAGTCCCATTTATCTTCCAGATAAAATGACTGCACTATAAGAACCTGAGCTGCTTCTACAGGATGACAATAATAGGGATCTGGTCTTCCTAAGATTCCTTTTACAGACTTCACATTTCTTGATTTGTCTACCATGTACTTTGATACTGACAGAAAGTGGTTCAAATTTGTTTTCTTTGAAAATGTCTCTGGAATAATAGTTAAAACTTGCACCTTTTCACTGTAGGAGGCAGAGTATGCTGAATTGATATTTGTGAAAAATTCCTGGCTAGAGGTGCAAGAGGGCTTTGATTCATTTTCTTCTGAATTTCTACTTTCGAGAGTATGGTCAGTTTTGCTGTAGTGTATTCGTCCATAGCTTTAGTAATTTTTCTGCACTTTCTTGATGCATAGAGCTGCTGATTCGACTTCACTGACCACAGTTTCTTAACAGGACAAACATCTACCTCTATAGTTGACTGATTCAGGGTATTTAATTTCTCCCTTACTGATGCAAAATTTGCATCATCTGCACCATGGGAGGCTTCACATTGTTCTGATACTATCATTGTTGTTATTCTGTCAAAACATTTATAACACAAAAAGTCATCGCTGGTACATCTTTACTTTGAAACAGAGTCTTTAAATAAGAACACTTATTCCCAACCTGAACAAAGTCTGCTTTTTCTGTTTGTCTTATATTTCACTCTTTTATGAATATCCAAATAGTCAGCACACTACACTCTCCTGTGGGCCCAGTCAGAAGACATTTCAAACAATCATTTTCAAAAAACACGCTGCAACTGCGTCAACTGGCAAATACCTCAGGAAAACACATAACTCACTGGATGGCCTCAGATTTCTTAGAAGCCTCTTCAGTAAACAAATTAGCACTGAACAACTACAATACAGAAACCTGCAATGAACACCCACAACAAAGAAACTGACAAGAAACTACCACCAAGTGTAAGAAATATCTTCAACAATGAAAGTGAAAAGAAGTAAATGCAAAAAAGAAAGTGATAAAAAATAACTGCAACAAAGACAATAGAAATAAACATTGTAACAAAGAAATTAGTAAGAAACAACTTCAGTGGAGTCATATATTACCCATGAAAGTTGAAAAAAAAGATTTTTTTAAAATAAAACCTGTCCAACTTAAAAGTGGAAGCTATCCTTTACAGAGAGTACTACATAGTACTAATCAACCAAAAAAATCTAACTTTTCTGGATTAGCATTTTTGAAAAAAAAAATCCGAAAATTATTAAAAAAATAAAATTCAAAAGGCGACAGTAAAAGAACTTTGGAAGATATGTCCAAATGGAGGATATCATTGTAATCATAAAGCAATTATCTTTTAAATTTAAAAAAAAAGCTCTTAAAATATCAATAACAGTTACAGAGATAAAGCGTTTCAAAAATTTTTCCTAAATTCGCAACTTCAAAATGGTGTTCGCAGTCTCATCTTCGGAGGCCTGTATCTCGGGGTAGGAATTTTTTTTGGAGAGAACAAAAAATTATGGGTTGTTTACTTACTCCTGAAGTTTAACAGAAGCTAAATTCAATAACATCTGAGCCTATGAAGCGATACAGATCATGCCTTCATGGCACAGCTTTGAAAAACCAATTCTAGATGAATATTGGTCCAAAGAGAAGCAGCAGAGAATTTTGAGTGAATTTTGTGGAGGAGAGAGATTTGCCTCTAGGAAGGGTACTATGAAAGAATTCTGTCAGCTTTGGATAAAAAAAACTGAAATATTTGGACAAAGAGCTAGCTAGTGGGCTTAGAAACTAAGTTGCCTCAGAAAGTTAGAGAATTGCTCATACCTGCCCCTACAGGTAATATTAGTGATATCTGAGTCATATTGACAAAGTGGAGAGGGTGCAGCCCTCAGTGGAAGATCGTAGGAGGAATTTTGATGACAATAATCAATTAGGGAGAGAATTTCAGGTAAATAGGATGAACAGGACTAATTACAGTAGAAATTCAAGGAATGGTTGGGTGGAAGTAGCCAGAATGGACACAGAAATAGTAGGAGAAATTCAAGTAAAAGAAATGGAGCAGATTCTGGATCAAACCATTTAAACTAGATAATGCTCCAATTTTGGCTCACACTAGAGCAGGTAGTGATGAAGAACCATGTGTATATAAATGTACTGTAATCACAGGTAAGGGTAATGTAAATGATAGTAGTAAGATGAGTGTAATTTCTAATTCTAGTGAGATGTTGGATGATGGTGTGGGTAGCAATGTTTATCCCATAAAAGTAGAGGAGGAATGTACTATAATAAAATCAAGTGATGAAACACAGTGTGTTACTATTGCCCAGGATGTCCAAAGTGTCCAGACAGATGGTAAATTTTTAAGAGAACATAAGGAATTCAGGTGTATTGCTTTATGGTCTAATACTGGAAACAATAATCAACTGATAAGCCAAGTATTTGATGACAATCAAAGTGACAGTGGGTCTGATTCTGACAGTAGCTGTAATGATGATAGCAGTGACGAATTCAGTAGTGACGAGGATGAGGTATTTAAATTTATAATTGATAATGATGACAATGTGTTACATAAAGAAACAATAAAGGAAGATAATGTTAGGTGTAATGAAGAGTTGGAGTTTGAGAGTGATAATGAGGAAGAGAACCATGCTATTTGTCATTTGACTGTGTCTGGTAATTAATTTGGTAATCTGGATTATAGTCTTTCCAGGCAAAGGATTAATGAGGATTTGTTGTATGAAGAAGATCAAATGGTTAGTAAAAAGGAATTGTGGCACCCTGTAACAAAAGCAAGTGATGGTAAGTGTTTACTGGACAATGGTAGCGATTTGAAAGGCATCTCACAGGCATTTTTTGAAGCTATTAAGAACACAGAGCGTATAGTGGTGATGCATGTTTCTGGAATAAGAATTATTGGTGCTACTGGTAAGCTACCAAAGTGTGCTAAACAAGAGGTATTATTAACTGTGAAATATGTGTAATAGGTCATATGTTAAAACAATGACAGTGTTTATTCAATATGTAGCATATTATTCTGCAATAACTGTGTGACCAGTTTTCTACTGCTAATAGATGTTCGACAGTAAACTATGGTAGCAGTATGCTGATGTTTGCCTGAGAACTATTAACGAGGCTTATCCAAAGTTAAACAACAGCGCACTGGCCATATTAACTGGGAACGCAACTGTGCACCTGTCGGCTACATTATTTACAGTAGTCAGTGTTGAAATTCCACCGCCCATTTTTCAGCTAGTCTCACAACACAGTACGTCAACACTGAGGACCATCAGTGAAGAAATAAAGTAGGCAAACGTCGCAAGCTTACACATTCATTTCCAGCTGGTACAAACCCATTCAAAAAAATATGCTTGTTCTTCACTTCACTAGATTAGATTGCCTTAGATACACTGTTCAATGTATAGATCAATAGTGAGGAGGTCCTAATGGATGTAAAGTATGTCAGAACACAAAGAAACAAGGAAAAACAATTTTCAAACCAGCCCATTATTGATCAGAAATTCACTTAGAATACCACTCAAAAAGAACCATCACGCTTTGTAGCCTACTGGATCCCTTTAATAGAGCCTGCTCTTTATGTACCAGCTGTTTGTTATTATCAGTACTAGTTATATATATGTGTGTGGAATGTGTTCCAGAACAACTGGGATATACTAATAAAATCTTCTAGGTTTCCAGAGCAGGACAAAAAAGAGTTAAAACTCAAGTTTTCAAAGATCTTCTTCATCTGGAGATGTGCCCATATGACATCTAAAGCATTCAGTGTGAGCGTAGGCCATGTTACACGGAGCAGACACAATGTCGTATTCAGCAGTACTGCCTGGAGCACATCAGCTCTGGGGCAGAGAGACAAATTGGCAGTCACTGAGCACAGTTTGGAAGAAAGCTGCATGTTGTATTCTGAATTAGCAAGAGTGCTTTGTAATGCAATGTAGTTTGGGACAGCATGATAAAGGAATCCATCAAAATTTAGGGCTAATAACGGCCTCAGAAACAGAGATGGTGGCTATTAACAAAGTTCTGCTTTGGACCTGTTACTGGCCATAACACACTGTGAGCACTCAGAGCTGAGAGATATCTGTACAATGTGCTAGTTGGTATGTGACCGAACATGCTGGGATTCAAGTACACTCCCTCATCTGCTCCAATCTGTGCTCTACTTGCTGCAGTACCTGTATAAGATCAAGCAAGATGACATTTCAACACTTTACCATAAGACGATGGTAGCGACACTCATCGAACTGTCGCATCTGGAAACCCGAGAACTTTATATTAGTTCAACACACAAGAAAGATGACGATACATGTTGGCACCAATGACATTTATTTGGTTTTACTATTTTGTCATGTATTTGGTATAATATGTGGTTCTTTAATACAGGACTTTTGGACTCTAGTCTTTGATGCCATTACTGCTATGTATTGTAATTTGAAATTTAGTTAAAAATATCTATTATTACTTTATTTGGCAAAATAAGTGCCCAAAACATGTACCTTCATTCTAAAACAATATTCTTCTTAACCCATTTTCTGACAAAGCTTCAAACATTGGAGAGAATACAGTGCGTAAAGTCCCACGCATAAAATGCAAATGTTATTCTTAACATACTTTAATTTTACCAGCTGAATCCTACATGCAAACTAGGTTGCTTACACAGTGTTCTCTTGTACAACTTAATGATGTTCGGTGTTACGGGTGGGACAATTCATATTGAAATTAAAATTAATTAATTTTGAAATAATACTCATATCAAATGAACTTCTAATGCACAAATATACTTCTTTTTGACTTGGTTTTTAAGAATCTGTCTTGTGCTCTCAAGAATGGCCCACTGGACTACAAACGGGGTTGCAATAATACATTGTTCTAGTGTTTTGTTCAGCAGAGAAAAGGAAATAACGGATGGTCAAATTTGTGTGTTCTACAATGAATGTTTTGTAAAGGCCTAATTACAGTATAAAATATGTACTTTCAGCTTTAATTTGCCCAGTTTTGAAACTTATATTTCAATAAATATATTTTCAATGAAGTGTCCCTGTTTTTCTGGACCTGTTCAGCAGTCTTTCAGCTTCAGCAGCTGACCCTTGTCTGCTTACAGCTGTAAAACCTTGTTCAAAGTTGTAGGTTTTCATAAAGAGTGTATATGCTCAAATGCAGCATTAATGAGTAAATAGAAAGTAAAATGAGAGAAAACAGCTTTTAAGCCACAAAAATACAAGTGTAGTTATGTACAATCAACTTCAAGCAATAAGCAGCAATAAAACAAATGAAAATCCAGAGAGACAGAACTTTAAACACATTGTATGACTGGAATAATGTCTTTGCATTTCAGACTAAATAAATTGCAAATGCCGTCTCATTTAGATTCTGAACAAGTATATTGCCTTCCTGATGCTATTGATGGTGCTTTTGATTTTAAATATGTGATGATCCGGAATCCATTAAGTACCTTAGGTAGATGGACAATGAAAGGAACGGACATAGCCAGTGGGATGCAAAAAGCTGATAAGTGCTGGAATTTCTTCACCGACTTTAAACACTTTGACTTTGAATACTACAAAATCATTCTAACCTCTGTTTCCCCTAATATTGTTTACAACAATGGGCTTGAACTGTTGATTTTCTCTTATCCTAGAAACTCTGTGGACTTCAGCAAACCTTTCTTGATCAAATTCATTTTCTTTAATTTCTTTCTCTGTAACGTAAGACAAGATGATGCTTGAAATGTTGTCCTTGAATTTAAATAGATCAAGACTACAGTCTATCAATCTATCACTTTCTTAAAGTAATGTATTGTACAGGGTATTTAGGACTGATGAATGATGACCATCAACTACTGGAGCACATTTATTTAAAGTAGTTTGGATAGTGGGACATTCATGTTGACCACTGGGTTTTTCTGCATGTGTATATTGACTGAATGGTGAGGTAGACTATGTTGCTACTGGACAGAGCAACACTGGAAGTGGCTTCCATTTGGCTACACTTGCTGTTCTTAATGTTTTCTCTGTGCAGCAGATCCCTACTTCAGATATGTGCCAGGCTCCTAGGATGAAGACACATGTGACAATGCATCACACATACACAGAACCAAGAAAAGCTATGGACTGTAACTTGGTTTGTTGCAAATGATGTTGAAATATACTAGCCAAGCAAACAGAACAGCTTGATATCTTTCCTGTGTGTAAAAAGCTATAATAATATATGTGGTTTACAAAAGAAGAAAATTCTCTCATGTAGTAGTGTGCACAGTAGTAGTCTGTTGTTGAGTCTTCAGCACTCAGCAGCATGCCAGAAAGGAGACACAGTCAGTAATACACGGCATACAGGGTACAGCTGGACACTGATTTGGAGATGGGGCGGTGAGATGGCGGGAGATGGGGGGGGGGGGGGGGGGGGGGGGGAGCAGTTTATGCAGGTAATGAGCAAAAGGTGTTTTGACAATAGTAGCTAATGAACTGCCCTCATCAGAGAAAATTGTCATGTAAGTACCCAGGAAAAATTTCATTTGTGGTGAATGCCCCACCGAATGGCGAATCTGCAAAAATTTGTTAAGATACTTGAAAGAAATTAGTATTTTTGTCATAATGAGTTCCAGTAGAAAAGGACACTGTCCATGAAAATGTGGTCAACTGTGAAGGTTACTCAATGCAGCAATCATTAATAATACTTTATTCAAGAAAAGTTTATGAAGAATTGAGCTGTTGATGAGAATACAGTGATACAGTGATACAGAAAGAACAGAAGGAATTTAGTTGTCAATACAAGAATATTAAGTTACTCAACAATAATTACAACACAGAATAAAATACATGTCTACAATCCAGAAGATTGAGATTTCGAGCCGGTGGCTGTTTTCTAGTCTTCAGTTCCTTGTCATCACACGCCAGTTAACTGCAGTTACATTGGCGGTATATCAAACACCAGAGTTGGCCACTGCTGCAGCAATTTCTATTGTAGCCTTCCCATCATGACAGTCCCACTTCGCACTGGCAGTTCGCCGTGCCTAGAGCCACTGAAAATCGTAAGTGAGCTGTATTTGAATCAAAATAACGTGCCTTCAAGTGGTACTATGTGTTGTGAGAAATTTGAAGTCAGTGGCTGGCCAAAAAGTTGAGTGTCATTGGGCTTAGAATACTGAGTCAACAGACAACTCATTAGCGTTTTTACATTAATAAATTTTAGGCAACAAATGGTGGAAGACCGACTGAGGATTTAAGTGCAAAAGTAGATATCACAAATATCACAAATGGTAGCCTCCAACAGCATATTCAGGAATCGCACGAAGAGGAAAAAAAAAAGGAGATAAATACAAAAATAACTAACTTGCTAACATTTTACCCACTTTACAAGAGTAGTTAAGTACTAAGGTAAACGAACTATGTGATCTTGTAAGAAATGCTGGTTTTCAACAATTAAAGGAGGTAGGTCAGAATGTAAAACATATATGAAAGAATTAACTTAACAAATGTTTACAAAAGTAAATGAACAATTCTTAAGACACGCAAATGTGGTTACATGTGTTAGAGCAGGGTAAAATTTGGACATAACAGCTTTACCAGGCTCCACTTTCAGAACTTTGGAGGCATGAGTAAGTGAATTAATTACTCAAAAGGTACAAGAAACAACAGATTTATCAGTCAGTACACTATGGTTCACAGTTGATTTAGGAATAACAGAAGAGGTTCTAGATAAGCTCTGGGATGGACTTAATAAAACCAGACATAAATTAAGTAAATGGAAATTTTATGAAAGCAATTGCCTTTCACCAGAACTATCGGAAGAATTAAATTTAGATGGAGAAGATTTAAGATTTATTTACACTCTCAACCTAGGAGGTGGTGCTGGTATTTCATCTGGAGGGCATCATAAAACACTACTGACACAATGTCTCTCACATGGCCTGGTGTAGTATTATTTAGTTAATAAGAGTATACAAGGATTTTATTTACACTGGTATTAATTATAGTCACACTACTTATTTATTTATCTGTTATTTAAAAATACCAGGTGACAAGACAAGTGGAACTCAGAATATTGGGGACAGATTAACAAACTATGCAAGGAAGAGATTGCACCAATAATAATCAAGACCCACTTGAACGGAAAAGGAGGCCTCTACAATATCAACACTGTAAAGAAGAATATTACATAAAAACGAAGTACTAGGATAGATGAACAACTGCTTGTCAAATTCTGGGATTCTTATATACCCTACAGATATTGCCAGTATCTTCAGATTTCGTACAAACAGTAGCTCGAGTAGCATTTACTGGTCTCAAATAGATTACTAATTGGTATGAAGATCATTAGGCCACTTGCTGTACTTTATGTTTTTCCTGTGCAGCAGATTACCACCTCAGAGTTGTGACAGGCTCCTTGGAAGAAGACATTCTTGACAGTGCTTAAAAAAGTCATGGAACAAAAGAAACATGATAGTAGGGTGTGTTCTAATCTGTAACTCTGTTCATTGCAAATGTTGTCAAAATGTGCTTATCAAGCAGACAGAATTATTTGAAGTCTTTCTTGTGTGTAAAAAGCATTACAATGTTTGTCGTTTACAAAAGAAGAAATTTCTCTCATTTAGTAGGGTGCACAGAAGCAGCCTGCTGTAGAGTTTCCAGCACTCAGCAAAAATGAAAAAGCAGTGATATGAAGCATACACGGTGTACCCAGATGTCAATTTGGGAAAGGGGGGGGGGGGGGGGGACAGCAGGAGGAGCGGGAGAGAGAGAGAGAGAGAGAGAGAGAAAGAGAGAGAGAGAGACAGAGGAGGAGGGGGACAGCAGGGGGAGCGGTAGAGAGAGAGAGAGAGAGAGAGAGAGAGAGAATGGTAGCTTGACAGACCATGACTTTTTTTTATTTGTTTTCTTTTTTAAAGAACCAGTTTCTCTATTAACTCTTATACAGTTGAATGATGCATCTCTACAACATTCTTATTAGTATAAAACCCTGTTTGTACTGTATAATTTCTTCTGGGTCATATTCTTTTAAAAACATGTACTGAATAAGATTCGAGATCAGGTTATACAGGACATGGTTCACAATATTGCAGCATGCATTCTTTGATTCCAAATGGCACACAGTTTTCTTTATTAATTCCTCATAGTTACCATCCTTGATAGCAGCTGCAGCCAACACCAGTTGGCCATTTTTATGTATTACACATACATGAACTGAGTGTACCAGCCAGGATTAGGGAGAAAATAAAAATGGGTTTAAAAAATGAAAGAAAAGTAGTTGAAATTGGATTTTATTGCTTTCTTTTCAGATTGATGATTAAACATTTCAATATAAATTCCTATTATTACTCTATTGAAAACAATAACCCATTCTTACAACTACTTTATTAGTGCCTCTTTTCGTGCCCTGCCAGCAATGCACCTGAAAGAATCTTGTCCATCTGCCAGTTCATTTGGGCAAAATTAATAAAAAATTTAGGAGACAAAAGAACTGAGAAATTAGTGAAGATCTACAAATCTCTGCATGCTTCCAAAAATTAGTTAATAGTACTTTACTCTCATGACAATTCTACATCAAGTTAGTTTCTTTTTGCTGGGAGTGTAAATGTTATTTTAGTTGCATTTCTTAAATTGCAAGAAAAGTTAAAACACAATATTAATAAAATAAATTCTTGTGACACTACATATTTCCTTCAGTAAATATGATGGCTCTCTTTAGTTCGTGTAAGGCTAACTATGTAACATTTTGTATGTTAATTGAATTTTCATATTAGATATAGTTGGGTTTTATTGATTCTTTTTACAATGGGTTTAAAAACGCAATCTTTTTGGGTAAGGTTAAATTACAACAACTCTGGTACCAGCAGCACTACTTTGGCCTGAGTTCACAAAATTTTGAGAAGACCAATTCCGGAACAATACATGTCTAAAAGTCATAAAAACACCAAAACATCAGGAATCCAATATATTTACTCAGAATATGAACAAGACAGTAATAGCAATTTATTCATTCTGATGTGAAAAAGAATTATTCCAGCTGTGTTTAGAGTTCCAACATTCTGAATTTTCGTTTGTTTTATTGCTGCTTATTGCTTGAAGTTGAGTCGTACATAACTACACTTGTATTTTTGTGGACAGAAAAAAGGTTTCACTGATTTTTCTTTCTGTTTATTCATTAATATCACGTTTGAGCATAAAAATGTGTATGAAAAGTAATAACTGTGAGCAATTTTTTTTTTTCAGTCATAAGCAGGCAAGAGTAAAAAATTAAACTACAATGCCTCTCAAGTTGAAAGGCTTCTCTTTTTACATACAGAAAGATTATAAAGATTAAAGAACATACAGCTGAGATACAGACTCAAAAACTACACAAATTTGGCACCCAAAACATTTACACCAAATTGGTAGGAGCATATAATTTGACAGAAAAGGCCCAAGGCTATCAAACAAAAAGCACAAGAAGACAGCACAATTGTTGGCCAAATCTGTTGATTAAATTGTGAATTGTGACTGGTTAAAGATGGGCTCTCAAAGTCACACAATGAATTTTCTGTCATTTTTGTAGTCTTACGGCTCTTACAGTTTGCATTTAAAAATGGCAGCGATAATATCTTCTAATTCAGCACAAAAAGTTGTTTAAGTGCACATAAGCAAGGGCTTCTAAACTGAAAGTACCTTTCACTAAAGTTATCCAAAGTTCACACTTTGGCACGTGTGTAGGTGGTGCAAACTCGGGAACCCTATTCACGAGAGGCTGTAGAAATGAACCAAAGGAGATATGGAGCTGAATATTAGTACATATCCATTCAAGACATTGTGGAACCTTCTGATAAAATTTCATTACATTCACAAATGGTCCAGCAGAGACTCCCGTTACACTTGAAATGGAATGAGCCAATTTTCAAACTGTCCATGTACTCCACACCCTAACAAGGACTGTACAGGTGGAGCAGAAAGTGCGCTGCAGTCACAAACAATATTCTTTATTTATTCAGAAGTGATTTTAAGGTGGAAATCAGGTTTTAAGCACCAGACTGTGCTTCTCTCTGCGTATGTGAGTTCGGAGGAATGATGGTGAGACAAGAATTGAGGTTACAGGATGATCCAGGAAGTGGGGTGGGGGGAGTGAAGGTGGAGGGGAGGGATCTACTGTAGGACCACAGTTAAATGGAAGAGTATACCAAGTAAGGCTGGGTTCAGTACTAGTTTTGAGTTGGTAGCAAAAAAGTGTTTCCACTTTAGGAAGGAGAGTAGGTCTTTAACAAGCTCAGAATGACTGAATTTGTGAATGTGGCAAAAGATAAGCCCCTTTGAAATGAGGCTTTTGAAGGAGAGGTTCACTACTATGTTACAGGACTGTTTAGGTGCTGGGTTCGGTAGGATCGTGGGCAGGAGCTTGTGAGATTGTAGCATATGTAGTTCTGCAAGATGGGGTCAGGCATCTATTAACTGATGTAAAGGAGGTTTGACAGAGGTTTTTGTAGTGGTGCTGGATTGTGGTAGTCCAATATAAGTGTACAAAGTGAATAGACTTTACAGTTTTTAAGGTGGCACTGTGCATGCTGCTCTTGTTCCTTCAGTAAGTGGGTTTCAAATTTGGCAATGTGATGTAGTAATTGGTACAGCAGAGTGGAAATATTTTACAGGCAGTGATGAGGTAGTGACAAAATGTTTAGGACTCAGTTATATATTGTGTAGGGCTGAGTTGGTGAGGGCTGTGGAATGACAGAATTATAACATAGAATCACTGTGGAAAGCTGTTTGGGAGCAATTCCACAAACTAAGCAGCAACACAGAAACAAGTTATGTGGGAGTGGGTTCGGTATAGGGGTAGGGAAACTTTTCTGTATTTACACAGATGGAAGGAACTAAAATTGATTGTGGAGAAAAAAAAATAGTAACAGAGCATTAAAACATATGGGAATATTCTGAAAACTGGAAAAAGACAAAACCAGATTAAGTATAGCGAAGGAAGGATAAAGCTACATGAAGCACAGTAGTAAGACATCAAGATGTAAATAAGACCAATAAGAAAACTGGATGAGTTTAAAATGAAGACAGGAATAGAAATAAATAATAATACAATATCAGTGTGAAATGCATGTTGGTATGTAGGTATGAGTGAAGCAGGCAGCAGTTGTAAATGGGTTGGGCATGGTCAGTATCTAGCCTTTTCGTTATGATGCATTGTAAAGCCTGTCACACAGCTTAAAAGGTAAGAAGACACAGTGCTGCCAATGCACTACCAATTCACACGGGTCCATACTGTACCCTATAGCAAACAAAAAGTGAGATACCAACTGACCTGAATTAGGAGTTAACATAAGACTAATTTCAATTAAAATCAGTGGCTTAACAGAAAGGTTCATTTTCTCCTACCATAAAACAAAGAATGAAAATAGTCATCTACAAGCATCACGGCAGTAAAAATATTCCTCAGGATGGATGTATTTATGTGTGACATAATGTGGAATTCAAAAACTGATTTAGTAACTGATTTGAAGTTTTATTTTTCCCAGAGCATTATAATGCACTGGAGGCCACTGACGCCAATAATTTTTGGACTGGTTGCATACCAGTCTCTGCCCACCAGGTCTGTTGGGTGCTATGAAGGTCCCAACTGTTGCTGTGGCAGAACACTGACATTTCCTTGAAAGTGAAGGTTTCATTCTTATTTTTGCCCTCGCTAGTTTCAACACTATCTGATTTTTAACAATTAAAATCTTAATTTAAATATAAGATTAATAAAAGCCAGTTGTCATGTCATTTCCTTTTTTCATTTATTATTAATACAACAACATACCAGTCATCGTACAGAGCAATAAGTTAAGTCTTCATGAATTTCCTTCTTTTCTTTGTAGTACATTTACTAAATTTAGCATATGCTGCTCTATTTAAAAGGTTTAATTTCAAATTTTTGTAAGAAAAAATATCCTTCAGCCTGTCGCGCAGAATTGCTCACTGAACAGCTAGCTAATTAATGCATCAATACCCATTTGTGACACATCAGGAGGGTAACAAGTTGTGTACCTGGGATTCTATCTGCTTTTATAGTTTGCTTCTCAGTTGGTCTTACTAGGATGATTAAGGTGTGTGCATCCTGTATGTGGATGCACGAGGAGTTGGCTGTGGTCCGCGAACAGCTTGAGGCGCTTCTGGCTACAATCGGTCACCTTCAGACTGCTGCCTCAGGGTACAGTGGTAGTGGAGAATCTGGTGTGTTGTATGGGACACCTCAGGTGTCACTTGTTCTGCCCATGGGCTCTGCTAACCAGGCACCTCCTAGTGTACATGATGCAGTGGATTCACCCTCACCGCAGGGTGAGTATAGGGAGGTAATGCATTTGCATCAATCAAGGCGGAGAGCCAATGAGGAGACCGGTCGCTTGGCCTCACCCATTTGCCCTTTAAGTAAATATGTGGCTGCTGCTTCAGTAGGATATGGGCAGGTCCACAGGAGGAGGGGTTTACCAGTTATTGGGAACTCCAAAATTAGGTGCATTGTGGAGCCCCTTAGACAGACACTGTTCAGGGCTGGAAAGAAAGACAATGTGCATTCGGTAGTGTCTCGGTGAGCCTCATCCAAGATGTGGAGGCAGCTCTGCCTGCAGCTATCGAGCACGCAGGGTGCAGTAGTCTGCAAGTTGTGGCTCACATTGGCACCAATGATTTTGATTTCTGTCGCCATACTCAGTTCATACAGGTGGCCGGGGGAGGGGGGGGGGGGGGGAGGAGGAGGAGAAGGAGGAGGAGGAGGAGGAGGAAGAAGTGGTGGTGGTGAAGACTGCTAGCCTTGGTGTGGGGTGCAGGCAGAGCTCGCAATTTGCAGCATTGTTCCCAGGGGTGATTGGGTCCTTTGGTTTGGAGCCGAGTGGAGGGTCTCAACCAAAGGCTTCATTGATTCTGTGATTGTCTTGACTGCAGATTTCTAGACTTGCATTATCTGGTGGGGATTTGGGGATTTGTAAGACTCCCTTTGTCAGGTCAGGGGGTGGTCTAGATGAAGGAAGCAGCTACTCAGGTAGCAGAGTGCTTATGAAGTGCACATGAGGGTTTTTTTTGACTAGACAGTAGTTTGAAGTACTCTGAAGAACACTCCCCAGTCAATACGCAGCAAAGGATGTCAGACCACTTTAGGTCTAAAGAAACTTCGACTGTTAAAATTTACCACTTTAGGTCTAAAGAAACTTCGACTGTTAAAATTTTATCAGTAAACCGTCAAAGAATTCATAACAAAATTTCTTGAATTTCCTGCCCTACAGGAAAGCTCTCATGCTCAAAGTATTCTTGAGACCAACAGCTCACTGCAACCTAAAGTGGAAAGATCTGAGAGATTTAGAAAGTCAGGGAACATATGTCATAAAGACAGATTAGACTCCAAGGCAGGGGGAGTGTTCACTGCAGCTGACAAAAATATTACCTCTATTGAGGTTGAAGTGGAATGCGACAGTGAAGTTATCTGGTCCCGTATAACAGATGGACGTTTTTAGTGGTGACCCTATTCCACTGTGACAGTTCTTAAAACTTCAAAGAAAGACCACAGTCAGATGCGCATAAATTCCCAGACCATGCAATACTAGTTGGAGGTGACTTTCACCTATTGAGTATAGACTGGTATATCTATGGATTCATTGCTGAGGATACTGACAGACAGATGGCCAAAATAATTTTGAAAACATTTTCTGAAAACTCTTTTGAGCAGTTAGCTTGGTAGCCCATACGCAATGGAAATATCTTAGATCTTGTAGCTACAAACATGCCAGATCTTACTGACAATATCAGTATAGAAATGGGGATTAGCAATCATAACTAGCAATTAACCATGGTTATGAAAGATATTATTTATTTATTTATTTATTTCTTACACCATGGATCCAACTGTGACAATTTCACATGGATGTAGTGTGTGTCAATTTTTACATTGTCAATGACAAGTACTTGTACACTATGTTTACAGGTAAAGAATATAAAGTTACTTAACCACTACAATGATCCATAACACAATATAATGGAATGAGAATCCTTAGACCTACAGATTACAGGTATAAAACAAAGTAAATTAAACCTGAAAAGGTCATATAACCCAGACTGTTAAATATAAGCAGTTAACACTAAAAGAGTTACATATGTGACAAGAATGTTCAGCTTAATGTTCAATTTATATGATAATACATCTTATTTTAAGGCCGTTTCTCACTGTGTTTCATAAACTCTTCCAAACTGTAAAATGACATGGCTAAAAGAAATTGCCTCAGAAGCTCTTTAAATGTAGATTTGTTGGCAATTTCACATTTGATTTCTGGAGGAACAGCATTAAATATCTTTATACCAGAGGACTGTACACCCTTCTGCACAATCTTCAAATTTTTACCTTCAGTGTGGAAATCATGTTTCCTCCTTGTGTTATACTGATGGTATTCACTGTTACATTTGTATAAATCAGTGTTTTTACTTATGAAACACATAAGTGAGTATATATATTGAGAAGTAGTTGTAAGAATTCCCAGATTCCGGAATAGGCTTCTGCAGCTGCATCTAGGATCTACACTAGACATCACTCTTACAACACGCTTCTGAGCAATGAATATTTTCTTTGCAAGAGGTTGATTTCCCCAGAAAATAATTCCATATGCCATCAAAGAATGGAAGTAACCATAGTATGCAGCTTTTTTAATGCTTAAGTTTGCACTGACAGAGATGATTCGCATTGCAAAAACTGAAGAGCTGAGTCTCTTGTAAAGATCTAAAATGTGATGGGACCAGTTTACTCTACAGTCAATCTTCACGCCTAGAAACTTTGTTACTTCCACTCTTTCTATGACCTGTGTGGAATATTTAACAGTCATTTCTTCCTCAGTTTTGGCAGTTGGGGTGAACTGAATATAATTAGTCTTACTCAGGTTAAGTGAAAGACCATTTGCAGTGAACCATTTCATTAAATCTATAAGAATAGTATTAACAGACTCTTGAACATTTTCACATTTAAGACCATTAACCATTATGTTAGTATCATCTGCAAAGATGGTAAAATTGCACTGAATCATTGAAGAATAAGGTAAATCATTTATAAATAACAGGAACAGTAAAGGACCAAGAATAGAGCCCTGTGGAACTCCACAATTTATGTCTCTCCATTGCGATGAAATCATTCCACCACACAAATTGTCTGACTTATCTAAGACTACTTTCTGTTTCCTCTCTGTCAGGAATGACTGAAGCCAGTTATTTGCTACACCACTTATTCCTAGATGGTCTGCCTTCAGTAACAGTATTTGGTGGTTCACAGTGTCAAAGGCTTTACATAAATCACAAAATAACCCTGTTGTCACCATTTTCTCATTTAGAGATTCCAAAACCTTATCTATAAAAGCATATATTGCTTGTTCAGTTGACAGACCTTTCCGGAAACCAAACTGATGTTTGCTGAGAATACTGAATTTATGTAGGTGTTCTAAAATTCTAGAATACATGAGCTTTTCTAGTACCTTTGAAAACACAGTCAGGAGAGATATTGGTCTGAAATTTTTAACATCAGTTTTCTCCCCTTTCTTAAAGAGAGGCTTCACGATAGCATACTTTAGTCTATCAGGAACAATTCCTTGCTGCAAAGAGGCATTGAAAATATGACATAGTATATTGCTTACAGAAGTACAACACTGCTTTAACAATTTGCTAGAAATATTGTCTACTCCACAGGAGTTCTTGGTTTTCATGGAGGCAATTGTTCTTTCAATTTCTGATACTGTAACAGGTCTAATATGCATTTGGATGATTTTGTTAGGGAAAGCATTTCGCAAAAAGGTCAGGGCATCATTCACAGAACCCTTGCAGCCTATTTGCTCAGACACTGACAGGAAGTGTTTATTAAAGATTTCAGCTATGATCTCAGGATTTTGCACAAGATTCCCTTCATGTTTGATTATGAAGTTTTCTACAGCTCTTCTTTTATTGTTCCCTGTCTCCTTGTTAACTATTTGCCAGACAGTCTTCATTTTATTATTGGAGTTATCAATTTCTTTTACATAATACAGTGCTTTTGATGTCTGAATAACTTTCTTTAGGATTTTACAATACATGTTATAATGGCTGATTAATTCTCTGTCCCTTGACCCTCTGGTTGCAACATAAAGTTCTCTCTTATATTTACATGACACTCGAATACCCTTTGTGATCCATGGCTTCTTTAAGGACGAGGAAATATTGTTCCTAACAAACTTTTTAGGAAAAGCTTCTTCAAAGTGGGATAGGAATTCATTTATGAATATGTTGAACTTTGTATCAACATCATCTACTCTGCGAACTGAATTCCAATCTTCATGCTGCAGCTTATGGTTAAAAAATTCCAGGGTCTCTTTGTTCATAAGTCTGATTGCCTTCCAGGATGGGACTGCTTTCTTGACAGGTCTGTAGTCATGTAGAGTGAGGAGCTGTCCATCATGGTCTGATATGCCATTTACTATTGCAGTGACAGTGAAGTTCTGGTATAAATTTACATCTAAAAATATATTGTCTATCAGAGATTGACAGTCAGGTGTGATCCTAGTAGGAAAGTCAACCACTGATGTAAGATTGTAGGAACTCAGCAAATTCTGGAGCTCTACTTTGTTGTTGCATTCCATTGCGAAGTTGACATTAAAGTCCCCAAGTAAGATAATGTCATTATTTTTAGAAAATAAGGTTGGTAGTAACAATTCTAACTGAACCATAAAGACTGTGAAATTGGTTCCTGGTGCCCTATACACTGTAACTACTATTAATTTGGAACTGTTTAATGTCACTTCTATTGCACACACTTCAAACTGTTGGTCACTGCAATATTTCCTTACATCTACAGATCTAAAAGTTAAATTATTCTTAATGAAAATTACTACTCCACCTTTTCTCATGCTATCTCTACAGTAGTAGGTGGCAAGGCTATAACTGTCTATATGTAACATTTCAATTCCTCCTGTAATATGGTGTTCTGAGAAACATAAGATCTGAGCATTGTTCATAAAGTTTTTGTTATTTATGTTAACTTCTAATTGATCTAGTTTGCTTCTTATTCCCCTTATGTTTTGATGAAAAATGGAGAAGTTGTTTGGATTATTACCTATTTTGGTGGTTTCTTCTTTCTCGTGCCTGTGGTTAAAAAATCCTTCAGATGAGGAGGACACACAACTTTACGTTTACCTCCTGTTCTCTGTGATGATGTCGATTTTTCTTCAGTAGATGCTTCCATCTTTACTGAAGATGATGAAACTGATGACTTGCTTGTTGATTTACCTTGAGCTGATGCTGTCAATTCCCTTGGAGATGATGAACCTATTGACTTGCTTGCAGGTGGGGATAAGATTGCTGTTGCTGTAGGCTCCAGGGGTTGTACTGCTGTTGCAGCTGGTGTTTCTGCTGGCAGTGATATTTTTGACGAACTGCATGTAGGCAGGTGCACAAGTGGTGTTGCTGTAGGTTCACAGAGTGGAAATGCTGCCTTTTCTTCTTCTGCAGTACATGTAACCATTGAGTTATCTCTGTTTGGTGAAGAAACAGAATCATCTGAGCATCTAGGTACTGAAACTTCTGATCCATTCATTTTCTTCATTTTTGTTATTAAGCATACTGGCAGAGGGATTACAGCACGACCTTCCACTGTGTTGCAGTTAATAGAATTTAACAATTGTTTGCACATAGCTTCCTTTCCCTGTGTGTTCCTGTGCATACCATGCTTTGTAAAGTGAGCTCTCTCCATGCTGTTTGCGTCAATAAAGGTAGCCTGTGGGAAACTGCAGCAGAGTTTTCTTATTTTCCTGTTGACTTTGTTAATTTCTAGGTTAACACACGAGCTACTTATTAAGTCATGCCTATGTGGAACACTAAGCACGAAAACTTTTATATGTGAGAGTTTTTCCAAAGTTTCTTTGAGTGCTCTTGTTGCATGATGGCTTTCATTACGATAAACATCGTTTGCACCACCTATTATGACACAGACAGAGGAATTTTTTGTTAGCTTTTCACAGTTTTTCACAATCTCGCCAAGAGGTGCACCTGATTTCACAACACTAGTAATTTTGTAGCGAGATTGCATAGCTATCATTATACTGGCTACTCCTTTGGCATGGCTATCTCCTAATATACATATTTACATCAAGTAAGAAGGCTAGGAGAGTGTTTCTTGTAGATAAGGGTAGATAAGCAGTTGTTAGCATCTCACTTAGCCAGTGAATTAACATCACTTAGTTCCAGTAAGATGCAAGTAGAGGAGTTACAGGTAAAGTTTAAACAGATTGTAAATCATGGTCTGGAGAGTTATGCACCTTGTAAGTGGATAAAGGATGGAAAAGCCTCTCCATGGTTTAATAATGAAATTTGGAAGATGCTGTGGAAGCAGAGGTTATTGCACCCTCAGTTCGAAAGAGACCGCAAAAATGACAACAACAAAAGGTTAATAGAGATTCGTATGTTTGCGAAAAGATCTATGCGCAAAGCATACAACAACTACCACCGTGATACCTTAGCAAAAGATCTTGCAGAGAACCTGAGAAAATTCTGGTCCTATGTAAAATCCCTAAGTGCGTCTTACGCTTCTGCTCAGTCCCTTGTTGAACAGTCAGGTGTGGCAGTTGAAGACAGCAAAATGAAAGCTGAAGTTTTAAATTTCATATCCAAGAAATCATTCACGCAGCAAAATCATACAAATATACAGTCATATGACCATCGGACAGGCTCCTGGCGCAGAGAAACAACTGAAAGATTTAAAAGCAAATAAGGCACTAGGTCCGGATGTACTCCCAATTTGGTTTTACAAAGAATACTCCACAGCATTATCCCTTATTTAGCTTGCATTTATTGCGAATCTCTCGTCCAGCACAAAGTCCCAAGTGGCAGAAGGGTAAGGGAACACGCCTGCAAAATTACAGACGAATATCAGTAACTTCAGTTTGTTGCAGAATCCTTGAACATATTCCCAGTCTGAATATAATAAATTTTCTTGAGACTGAGATGATTATGTCCACAAATCAGCTTGAGAGAGCATTGCTCGTGTGAAACTCAGATCAACCTTTTCTCACATGATATACTGTGAACTACATATGAAGGGCAACAGGCAGAGTCCATAGATTTCTGGAACACATTTGACACGGTGCCCCACTGCAGGCTCTGAATGAAGGTACAAGCATATGGAATAAGTTCACAGATATGTGAATCGCTCGAAGACTTCTTAAGTAATAGAACCCAGTATCAGGGACAATGGTATCATTAGGAGTGCTCCAGGTACGTGTGATACGATCACTGTTGTTCTCTATATACAGATAAA
The DNA here is from genome assembly GCF_021461385.2 of Schistocerca piceifrons. NCBI lineage: Eukaryota > Metazoa > Arthropoda > Insecta > Orthoptera > Acrididae > Schistocerca > Schistocerca piceifrons. Next base: position 13,373,878 of record NC_060138.1, read on the forward strand.
TTATTTAGAGGACAGGATAGGCAGCAATCTGGGGTTGTTTGCTGATGATGCTGTGGTGCATGGCACTGTACTAATTAAAAGCTATCAACTGAAAACTTCACTATTATACGAGATAGGAAATTTAGAATGAGCTGAGCGGAATAATCTGAAGCAGTGCCACCACTCACCGAGAAGCACTCATTCCATTATCTGTGAGAAGATATTTTGATTCACTGGAAAATAATTCAATTAAAATATATACACACTTAAAGTTTGGAACCAGGCACACTATTATCTTTTGTGTCATAATATCTGTTTACTTCTGAAGTTCACCTGTGTATTATCATAGACATTATTTTTGTGGACTGAATGGCATCCTTTATTAATATGTAAAGTAATTAATTAAAAACTTAATAAAATTAACATAAGGCATTAAACATTTAAATATGACTGTCAAACTTTTAGCTGGGGTGTTCCTAACATGGGTGAATAAAGTGGTTGCATGAATTTTTCTAATGTAATAATCCACAACATTTTTCATAAACCCAATTTTGTTCTGAGTATACAGCCCATCCAAAGTGGTAAAACTTAACCTAGTCATTTTCAAATAATTACAAGATTCCGAATGCAGCAAAAATCTTTACACCACCCTTTATAAGACCAATCCTACCCAAAGTAGTCAGTCAGTGGCAATCTCTCACATGATTAACCTATCTGCATTCATATTATCAAAAGTCAGTCCACCTAACATCTTCATTAACATCTTTCTTTTCTTTTTCTACAGTCTTTGCAGTCACATGCATTACCTTTAACTTTTTGGAAACATTCAGTAGGCAGCATATGGGTTGTGTAATTGTGTCAACATTACGAAAGACAGTGTACATGGGTTACATTCCTGGAAACTGGATGTATCAAACTGTAAGCACCAGGAATACAGTGGTTAAGTTAATATGTCACTCTTCATCTGATGAAATGCTCTGTGTTTACATCAACACTGTCACACTACCGTTTCGGATTGTGGGTTATTTTTACCGGTAATAAACATTTATCAAAGATCTGAGAGCGGTCATCAATTTGACTTCAAGGAATAGATACTCAAGATCAATTATAGTATTTATTTTGGCATACATTACAGGACAACTTTCCACAGAACTGGTGTTCACTAATAGTGCGATCTTCTGTCAATGAGAGAGCAAATGCAGAATACAAAGTTGCAGCTAAGCAATGTCCACAGATGGTTGTCACAGCAACTGGAAACTGTGTCACAAACAAAATTTAGTTTCTGTGTCATTATCAAAAAATAGGAAATGAAAGTCTTTAGCCATTTGTGAGTAGATGGCTTCAAGCAATTCTTTTTGTGCTACACAGTTCTGTTTCTTTCCTTTCTAATCAGATTTTTTCAAGATTCTAAATAATACATGATCACAATAATATCTTTGTAGTATTTGCTTTCAATTCAGCACATTAAGGTCATAAAAGCATTTTTCTTTGTGGTAGCATACACACAGTGAGCAATATGTGGAAATGTAACATAAGAATGATAAGGACAGGACATGAACAACTGACTTTTGCCTTTGTTGATCTATATTGTTAACTGTTCACAAACTGTGCTCTGAGTTGTTGCTTCAGATCATGATACGTGTTTGTATTACATCTAAACATTCTATCATATAATTATCATTAATTATTTTGATAAAAACTTTAATTTTTTTATCACTTACCTGCAGCAGTAAAGGTTCACTATTCACTGTCAACATTTTTAGCTGTTGGTATTAATGTACGGGGACTACAAACAGAAAGCAGGAATGACATGACAGCTAGCTTATATTCATCTTACATTTAAAATAACATTTTAATTGTTATGTCTACCACAGTTTTGAAACTCGTAGAGGTGACAAAAAGAATGAAATCTTCACCTCTCAAGAAAATGATCAGTGTTACGCCCACCAACCAGTAGTCACTTTCCTGGCACCTGGCAGGGCCGATGGGTGAACACTGTCACACAGCCGGTACGAGAATGGTTGGCCTCAGTGGCATCTAGTACTTCGTAATAAAGGGTGTAAAACAGGATCACACTCGTCCAGCCCGTCAACACAGAAACGCTGTTATTACTAGACCAAATGGTTAGTGGTTTTTGTTTTACTTAAATGTTTGACAGTTGGAAACAATAGGAAAAATTATATGGATCTTTGTGCCGCTAGAAAGACTACCTTAATACACAACTTATTCCTCATATAGACATAAAATCATGTTAATACTGAGAAACAAATATGCTTTCAGTTTTTGTCTTATCCTTGTCTGGGGATGCAATTTTCAGCTCCTTAGTGACTCACTGAACATCCCTCAGAAAAGTCTAATACATTCGAACTGTGGCATCTCAACTCTTGTTTGTTTTATCTCCATTCACTAATACTACTTTGACATGCATGTAGAAATGCAAGTGTCAGTTGTGAAAAGCTTAAAATGCTGTAGGAGGGACAAATAAAATTGCAGATCAGTTACTAAATCCATTTACAACTCCACATCATGTCATACAAAAATGTGCACATCAGGAGCAATGTTTTTACTGGCTGTGATTCTTGTGAATTGCTCTTTTCCTTCCTTGTTTTATGGTGTAGACATATAGTTGTAAACATATAGTACGTTGACAGTACTGTCTCTCCTTTGCTGTTATGCTGTGTGACACTTTACAGTTCAGCATATCAAAAGGCAAGGGATCTTTCAACTTATGCCACTGAATATTTGAGACTATATGTCTGGTGCAGGCAGGAGCAGGAAAATACAATGATGGTGAAGAGAAGTGGTGAGATTAGTTTGAAGATACAGAAATAAACATATCAGTCTTAGCATGCGGAGATGATAGTTGTGTGTATGTGTGTGTGTGTGTGTGTGTGTGTGTGTGTGTGTGTGTGTGTGTGTGTGTGGTTGTGTGTGTGTGTGTGTGTGTGTGTGTGTGGGCACATATCTCTTTATTACAAATCATATTACACTGTTCCCTGATTACATTAACATTGCATTGGATTTCTCAAATTTAGAGAACTTTTCTATGAATTATATAACATAGAATGCATTATTAATCATGTACAAACAAAACCAGAAAGACATAACTTGAACAAATCAGACTATATTCCAAATTTTTCTGCCTTAAAAATTAAGTAAGACAATAATACGATTATTACACAAAATTTTCTTCTTCTTACTTTCAAATACCCCCCCCCCCCATGAACCATGGACCTTGCCGTTGGTGGGGAGGCTTGCGTGCCTCAGCGATACAGATAGCCGTACCGTAGGTGCAACCACAACGGAGGGGTATCTGTTGAGAGGCCAGACAAACGTGTGGTTCCTGAAGAGGGGCAGCAGCCTTTTCAGTAGTTGCAAGGGCAACAGTCTGGATGATTGACTGAACTGGCCTTGTAACAATAACCAAAACGGCCTTGCTGTGCTGGTACTGCGAACGGCTGAAAGCAAGGGGAAACTACAGCCCGAGGGCATGCAGCTTTACTGTATGATTACATGATGATGGCGTCCTCTTGGGTAAAATATTCCGGAGATAAAATAGTCCCCCATTCGGATCTCCGGGCGGGGACTACTCAAGAGGATGTTGTTATCAGGAGAAAGAAAACTGGCGTTCTACGGATCGGAGCGTGGAATGTCAGATCCCTTAATCGGGCAGGTAGGTTAGAAAATTTAAAAAGGGAAATGGATAGGTTGAAGTTAGATATAGTGGGAATTAGTGAAGTTCAGTGGCAGGAGGAACAAGACTTCTGGTCAGGTGACTACAGGGTTATAAACACAAAATCAAATAGGGGTAATGCAGGAGTAGGTTTAATAATGAATAGGAAAATAGGAATGCGGGTAAGCTACTACAAACAGCATAGTGAACGCATTATTGTGGCCAAGATAGACACGAAGCCCACACCTACTACAGTAGTACAAGTTTATATGCCAACTAGCTCTGCAGATGACGAAGAAATTGAAGAAATGTATGATGAAATAAAAGAAATTATTCAGATTGTGAAGGGAGACGAAAATGTAATAGTCATGGGTGACTGGAATTCGAGTGTAGGAAAAGGGAGAGAAGGAAACATAGTAGGTGAATATGGATTGGGGGACAGAAATGAAAGAGGAAGCCGCCTGGTAGAATTTTGCACAGAGCACAACATAATCATAGCTAACACTTGGTTTAAGAATCATGAAAGAAGGTTTTATACATGGAAGAACCCTGGAGATACTAAAAGGCATCAGATAGATTATATAATGGTAAGACAGAGATTTAGGAACCAGGTTTTAAATTGTAAGACAGTTCCAGGGGCAGATGTGGACTCTGACCACAATCTATTGGTTATGACCTGTAGATTAAAACTGAAGAAACTGCAAAAAGGTGGGAATTTAAGGAGATGGGACCTGGATAAACTAAAAGAACCAGAGGTTGTACAGAGATTCAGGGAGAGCATAAGGGAGCAATTGACATGAATGGGGGAAATAAATACAGTAGAAGAAGAATGGGTAGCTTTGAGGGATGAAGTAGTGAAGGCAGCAGAGGATCAAGTAGGTAAAAAGACGAGGGCTAGTAGAAATCCTTGGGTAACATAAGAAATATTGAATTTAATTGATGAAAGGAGAAAATATAAAAATGCAGTAAGTGAAACAGGCAAAAAGGAATACAAACGTCTCAAAAATGAGATCGACAGGAAGTGCAAAATGGCTAAGCAGGGATGGCTAGAGGACAAATGTAAGGATGTAGAGGCCTATCTCACTAGGGGTAAGATAGATACCACCTACAGGAAAATTAAAGAGACCTTTGGAGATAAGAGAACGACTTGTATGAATATCAAGAGCTCAGATGGCAACCCAGTTCTAAGCAAAGAAGGGAAAGCAGAAAGGTGGAAGGAGTATATAGAGGGTCTATACAAGGGCGATGTACTTGAGGACAATATTATGGAAATGGAGGAGGATGTAGATGAAGATGAAATGGGAGATACGATACTGCGTGAAGAGTTTGATAGAGCACTGAAAGACCTGAGTCGAAACAAGGCCCCCGGAGTAGACAATATTCCATTGGAACTACTGACGGCCGTGGGAGAGCCAGTCCTGACAAAACTCTACCATCTGGTGAGCAAGATGTATGAAACAGGCGAAATACCCTCAGACTTCAAGAAGAATATAACAATTCCAATCCCAAAGAAAGCAGGTGTTGACAGATATGAAAATTACCGAACTATCAGCTTAATAAGTCACAGCTGCAAAATACTAACACGAATTCTTTACAGACGAATGGAAAAACTAGTAGAAGCCAACCTCGGGGAAGATCAGTTTGGATTCCGTAGAAACACTGGAACACGTGAGGCAATACTGACCTTACGACTTACCTTAGAAGAAAGATTAAGGAAAGGCAAACCTACGTTTCTAGCATTTGTAGACTTAGAGAAAGCTTTTGACAATGTTGACTGGAATACTCTCTTTCAAATTCTAAAGGTGGCAGGGGTAAAATACAGGGAGCGAAAGGCTATTTACAATTTGTACAGAAACCAGATGGCAGTTATAAGAGTCGAGGGACATGAAAGGGAAGCAGTGGTTGGGAAGGGAGTAAGACAGGGTTGTAGCCTCTCCCCGATGTTGTTCAATCTGTATATTGAGCAAGCAGTAAAGGAAACAAAAGAAAAATTCGGGGTAGGTATTAAAATTCATGGAGAAGAAATAAAAACTTTGAGGTTCGCCGATGACATTGTAATTCTGTCAGAGACAGCAAAGGACTTGGAAGAGCAGTTGAATGGAATGGACAGTGTCTTGAAAGGAGGATATAAGATGAACATCAACAAAAGCAAAACAAGGATAATGGAATGTAGTCTAATTAAGTCCGGTGATGCTGAGGGAATTAGATTAGGAAATGAGACACTTAAAGTAGTAAAGGAGTTTTGCTATTTGGGGAGCAAAATAACTGATGATGGTCGAAGTAGAGAGGATATAAAATGTAGGCTGGCAATGGCAAGGAAAGCGTTTCTGAAGAAGAGAAATTTGTTAACATCCAGTATTGATTTAAGTGTCAGGAAGTCATTTCTGAAAGTATTCGTATGGAGTGTAGCCATGTATGGAAGTGAAACATGGACGATAAATAGTTTGGACAAGAAGAGAAGAGAAGCTTTCAAAATGTGGTGCTACAGAAGAATGCTGAAGATTAGATGGGTAGATCACATAACTAATGAGGAGGTATTGAATAGGATTGGGGAGGAGAGAAGTTTGTGGCACAACTTGACCAGAAGAAGGGATCGGTTGGTAGGACATGTTCTGAGGCATCAAGGGATCACCAATTTAGTATTGGAGGGCAGCGTGGAGGGTAAAAATCGTAGAGGGAGACCAAGAGATGAATACACTAAGCAGATTCAGAAGGATGTAGGTTGCAGTAGGTACTGGGAGATGAAAAAGCTTGCACAGGATGGAGTAGCATGGAGAGCTGCATCAAACCAGTCTCAGGACTGAAGACCACAACAACAACAACTTTCAAATAACGTGTTATTATCTCTTAGGAATCTTTATTACTTCCAAGCAAGTTAAAAGATTTCAGTGCTAGTTCTATTTCACACATTTCTGTACTACAGAAAAATTCATCAGATCATAATGTGGGTCTCATTTTCTTCTTACATTATGGTTGTGGTACATTTGATTGTGAGAAAGTTATGATTGAAGAGAGAGAATGTTTGGTTGTGGTCAATGTCCCCACTTTCTTAAAAAGGCTAAGACAGGAGATTTCTCGGGTGACGAGACACATGTAACTCTTTAATAATCTCATTTTGGGTGTAGACATTTTTCATTGCCCATTAACTGCCTTAGAAAACATTCACAAATCCACAAGTAAATGAAAATATTTCATTCATATTAGGAATTATTCTGATGGCAAGTGTCTCAGAGCACATACTTTTAATTTTCTAAATTAGGAGCATGTGCAACTCCCAATTTTGCTACAATCAACACAACACATCACTATTATCCACCTATACTATACAGCTTGATAATGGCATCCCCTTGGGGATAATATTCTGGAGGAGAAATGCTTTCCCTTTTGGATTTCCCAGTTGGTGAATACTGAGGAGGAGGTCACCAGAAAAACATTTCAATTTTGTAATGGAGGGAAGTTCGAGGGGAGGGGGCAGGGGTAACATTATGAATGGAGAACAATTTTTGACAATAGCACGCAGAGCCAAATGGATGCAGATTGCAGCAGTTATATGAAAACAAAAAGATCTGTACAGAAAAGACAAACAAGAAGAGGTGCACCAAATAAGTCTTGGCCTTCAAAGTAACCACTGTTAGCTACAACACACTTCTGACATCAGTTGTAAAGCTGTTGGAAACTGCCAACAAATTTTCTTGTGCAATCGCTCAAAGCACTGTGGTCACACACCGTTGCATATCTGTGGCATAGCAGGTGATGAGGCCTGGTGCTGCCAATAAGATCCTGAGACCGAGTGACAGTCCGTGGCACAATGTTTGTTGTCTTCCCCACCTCCCAAAAAGAGTCTTCTGTCAAAATCCAAGATTAAAGGATGTTGATTGCTTTTTTCAAAAGCAAAGTCTTGATCTATCGTGAATTTCTATCTGAGGGAGGTGAGGGAAATGTCTGTCGCTCAGTCTCAGAATCGTACTGGTAGCACCCGGTCTCACCTCCTGTAATGATGCGATAAATCCAACAACGCATGACCACGTTACTTAAAACTATTCCACAAGAAGTGTTTATGAACAGTTTTCAATAGCTTTACAATTAGTGTCACAAATGTGTTGTAGCTAATGGTGATTGCTTTGTAACTCTCATTTTCTTTATTTTCTGAGACCATTCATCGAACTTTTTGGATGTACCTTGTATATTTCGGAGTATAATAGCACACTGTAATGCATAATGGTGATAGGTTTTCATTATCATGTTCTTGTGTTTAAAAAGATGGTTTATGCCACCTTACCTTATGTAAACTGCCTTTCAAAAGAGCTGCCCTGTCTTTCATTTTCTTGTACTTCTCAACAAATCCTTCAATCTGCCACTAGAACAAAACAAGAAAGAAAATTGTTGTGAACAAAACCACAGGAATTTGCCCAAGTATTCTATCTATAGTAAAATTAACTTGAGGAAGCTGCTTGGTCCAAAACTACTTGTAACCACCTGTCAAAAGCCCAAATAGCCATCTTTCACAGTGAGGACATGCATGGAGAGTGTCAGTGAGGTTCCAGAAGGTACCAACAGGGATGTGGACCCACTCCAGATCCACTATTGTGGCCAAGTGTGCTATGTTTCACAGCCGAGGGCCAAAGATTCGTGGCAAAAACAGTATCAAAGTAGTCACCGCATATTCTCAACCGGGTTTTGAATTCAGCCTTAGGGTAGAGGAGGAGGCAGGGAGCGGGTAGGGGGAGGCAGGGGAGCACGAGCACAGTGAACTCCCTCTGGTGCTCGTGGTACCACACACTTACACTACGAAGTGTGTGACATACCCCATTGTTCTGCTGGTAGACGCTATCTTGCCAAGGGAAAATAAATTGCACGTATGAGCGGCTGTGGTCCCCAAGGATTGATGCTTACTTGTGTTGAACCACTGTGCTTTCCAGAATGATGAAATCACCCAGGGGAGACCACAAAAATATTCGCAACACCATAAACCCCCTCCACCGGCCTAAACCCTTCAACAATTGTTGCAGTGCCATACATGCCAAAAGCCATCTGTCTGATGAAGCATAAAACACGATTCATTTGAAAAGGCCATCTTTTGCCACTCAGTGGCATGCAAATTCTTGCCTTTCTCGATGATGGACAGCAGCCAGAATACGTGCATGAACCAAACCATTGTTGCAGAGGCCCATATGCATCAACATTTGTTGAACGGTCATTGAGGAGACACGGTTGATAGCCCCTTGGTTCATGTGGCCGGTCAGTTGCTCAACAGTTGCATATTCATTCACCCACACATATCTTTGCACCACAGTTGCCTGCATGCCAGTTTTGGATGGCACTAATTCGCCATGCACAGTATACTTTCACCACGGTGGCACGTAAACAGTTTACAATCTTAGCATTTTTGGAGATACTTCTACACTTGGCCCAAAAACCAATGATGTCCAATAAATAGCTCTGTTTCAGCATTATGACAACATCTGCACTCTTTTCTGCATCGCCCCTTGACCCACTTTATATATACTCCAATGCTAATGCTGGCATCTGCCGTCTGAAAGCGGTTACTGCATGTTGATATAAAACATAGGCAGTGCTCACATTAATGTGACTGAACTGTGTATAAAATTACAAAGAGACAGATGGGGTGGGCAGTACTTACCTTTAGAAGGTGGAATTTCAAATACTGCTGATGGACACTTGTAAGTGTATGGGGCGAAAAAAAAAAAATATTTGAATTCATTAGTTTCCTGATGTCTGAGGGACCTCTTCCAATCATCCCCAAGCTATCAATCTTTCCTCCTTGGGGAACATCAAAGTTATGAGATATCTCCCTTCCTCATTCACCCGCATTTTGTGTGTGACAATCAGCAGCACTGGCAATTTCACCTCCTAAATATAAGTAGTGGTCGGCCATAGTGTATCACTGGAATTATATATTTTTCTGCTAGCAAAAATTACACCCCATACAGAATTGCAGTCAAATAACATTAGATATAATTTTTATTTACCAAGCAGCTGTAGATACAGGCATACACAGTGAAGTATAACAGCGCCATTTTTCGGGTTCTTTCCAATGAAGAAAGTACAGAAGCAGGAATAGTAACTGAAATTAAATAGAAAGAATGAAAGGAAAAACAAGTGCTCTTACTGAGTTGTTCACCTCCTCCTTGCACCAGGAACTCTTGAGAACTTTTTCTATTTAATCTCAGTATGCATTGTTTCATCCAACCTGTCTTCTCTTTTCAAATAAGGAAAATCCAGGATGGAATATAACAATATTATGGAAATAAAAGTCACCACTCGCCGTATGGTAGAGATGCTGAGTCACAGATAGGCACAACAGAAAGACTGTCACAAATAAGAAGCTTCCAGCCAGTAAGGCCTTACTGGCCAAACCTTCTTGTTTGTGACAGGCTTTTAGTTGTGCCTATCTATGACTTAGCATCTCTGCTTTATAGTGAGTGGTAACTTTCCTTTTCATAATATTGCTACTTTCTTCTCTTTTGGCAGATTAATATAACTCCAGTTTCAAAAAAAAAATTGTTTTCCTTGACTAGGTTTTCCTCGTCTGTGTTAATGTCTTCCTTGATGCTTGGTAAGCAGTTTCTATCAATATTTGATATAACACTTATATGTTTGCCAACATAGGAGATTTCAAAATACAGGGTGTACATAAAGTCTAGGAACAGTTTCAATTATTTATTGCACAGAAACCAAACACTGTACAGATATCACACATATGTCATTTCGAAGATAAACACTGAAAGTTTTTTTTTCCCCTATGTTTAGAACCAAGTACGGTAAGAAGCCAACAACAAGAAAGGCCACGTACCACTGGCACAACAAATTCCTTATGACAGGTAGCTTGTGCCTGACGAAGAGAAGCGGACATCCTAGTGTGAGTGCAGTGAATGTGGAGCACTTACGAGATATATTCATAAGGAGTCCTAGGAAATCGGCGCATCGTGCATCCTTTGAACTGGAAATTACTCCAATGACAGTGTGGAAAGTCCTGCTACAGAAGCTGTCTATGAAACCATTAAAATTGGAGCTAGTGCAGAACCTCAATGGCAACAACAAAGACAAGCATTCTGAGATTTATTCACAGTTGTAACAAGTGAATCGGGTGGGTATGGCATTGTTGAACACTTCATTTTTAGCAACCAAGTAACTTTTCACAGTACTGTGAAAGTGAACAGGCACAACTGCCGAATCTACAGTATGAAGCATCCACACAAATGCACTGAATTTGAGAGTATTCCCCAAACACAGGTGCCAATGCTAAGGAAAAGGTAATGTGGGTTAGAGGGCAGAAGCAAGAAGTAGTAAACTAGTTCATTCAGAAACTCGGATATATTAAGTGGGACTGTATATATAACTGTCAAGTGGGAATAAATAAAACTGAAACTGCTTTTAAGAGCTTCATTAAAACTTATTTAGTTTTGTGGTATTCTTGTTCTCCTCTTATAAAAATCAAACTTAAAAGCCAACCTATAAAGAAAAACATTAAGTGGTACACAGATAACCTTACCAATATGAGGGAAAATATGTTATCATTGTACCACATGTATAAAAATTCTCATAAAGATGGAACGGAGCAGAAAGATGATTTGTACAAAGCATATCTTAAATGTAAGAGAACCTACAGAACTAAGCTTAGAATGGCAAAAAGAACAGCATACAAAAGATACATTGAAGGGGCTCCTAATAAGTGCAAAGCTGCATGGAATGCTGTTGCACAAGAGCATTGCAGGAATGATGAACATCGCATAGCTCTTGACCCGGATAAAGTTAATCATTTTTTCATGGACTCTGTAAGTTATATTAGGAACAAAATTGAAACAACAACCACCAATGCAAGTGATCTACTTAAGCAACAACAACCTGCAAACAATACATTTACATGGAGGACAATCGCACCCTCTTGGATTACAAAGGTAGTGGCAAAGTTCTCAAACTCCCAAGAGCATGGACTGCTCTTGGTTGTCCAATTACATAATTAAAAAAACAGTGCATATAATTAGTGAACCATTGGCCTTTCTGTTTAATAGGTGTCGAAAGTTTGGAGTCTATCCTACAACTCTAAAAATATCAAAAGTTGTCCCAGTGTATAAAAAAGGGGACAAACATGATCTCAAAAATTACCAACCAGTTTCAATAGTTCCCATTTTCTTGAAAATACTTGAATCTCTTATTTATAACCAACTGAACCACTACTTTGAGTCGCATAACTTACTCTCTAATAGTCAATTTGGCCTCGGCAAGGGAAAAAATACCACCACTGCTGTTCTTTCAATTGTGAATGAAGTAATAACAACCTTTGAGAATAAAAATAAAGCCTCACTTCTTTTATGTGATTTAAGTAAGGCATTAGACTGGATTTCTCATGATATCTTAATTGCTAAACTCAAATTCTATGGCATACAAGATTCTGCATTGGCAGTAATTGAATCATACCTAAAAATTGGAAGCAGTTTGCCTATGTCAGAAACAGAGACTCACAGTTGCTAGAAGTTAAGACAGGAGTCCCACAAGGTTCTGTCCTTAGGCCCTTCTTTTTTATAACCGCAGTCAATGAGTTACCTCATTGTATCCCCACTTTTGTTATTTGGTTATGCTGATGCCACAACTTTGCTTGCTCAGCACGAGAACATATCAGTTCTGCAAGATGACATGGAAGCAGCACTAAATTTGTTCTCACCCAATACACTGCTTTGCAATCCTTATAAAAACCAACAGATTACACTGGGATTCTCAAAAGAGGTATAGGTGAAAGCAGTTAAAATTCTAGGAATTCATGTAGACTTTAAGTTAATGTGGGAAACACACATCAACCACACCTGCGCAAAATTGTCTCGAGTTACGTATTTAATGTGGAAACTGAGGAGCCTGGTGACAAGAGAATATTTATGAGTTATTTATTTTGGACTCTTTCAGTCACAGATAGAGTATGGACTGCTGATATGGGGACTCTCTTCACATCACTGAACTTCTAAAAATTCAGAAGAAAGTGATAAGGCCAATGAGCAATTCTGGTAGATCAGAGCACTGCCGACCACTGTTCATTCAGCTGAAAATATTAACCGTTATTAATTTTTATATATACGCCTCAGAATTGTAAGCAAAAAATAATATAGCAGATTTTGAAATGGGGGAAAACATGCACCACCATAATACCAGAGGCAAAACAAAATTAGACATACCTAGGCACAGGCTGACAAGAACAGCGAATTCCCATCTAATCAACAGTCTAAAAATATTTAATAAACTTCCATTTTCTTCTCGGTCGGATCACATAAGTAGCTTCAAGAGCAAGCTACTAAATTGGTTACTAATCAATCCTTTTTACAATGTAACAGAATTTATGAATATAAAATCAATCAACATTAATTTTTAAGGATTTCATTATGTGGTGTCACTGAATGTATTTATCTTATGTTATGGTGTATGTTATCATCTATGGGCTCTATTTGCAAAGCTCATTTAGCTTTAAGGTACTATTCACGGAAAATGTTATATGATATCCATTTAAATTGCCTGTTCCACCTCAGGTGGTCAATGGTGAACAAAGAATCTGAAACTGTACTGCAAAGGTAAATGTTTTTTGTGTCTTGTCACGTCAAAAATTGTATGGGCCATTCTTCTTCACCAAGAGCACTGTCACTGGAAATTCCTACTTGTACATGTTGCAGCAATGGCTGATGCCTCAAATGAGATTGGACTCTCTGTTCATCTTTCAGCAGGATGGGGCTCCACCCCATTTTCATCGTGAAGTTCCTGGGTACCTGAAAACGGAGCAGTCACACCGATGGCTCGGCCATGCTACCGAAGAGGAAATCTGTTTCATGAAATGGCCCTCCCAATCACCAGATCTCACTCTGTGTGACTCTTTTGTGTATGTACTGCCTCTACCATATGATGTGGCAGAGCTCCGGGAGTGAATACGGGAAGTGACTGCCACAGTCGACGATGCCATGCTGGGATGGGTAAGGCAAGAATTCGATTACCATATTGTCATCTACCTGATCACTCATGGTTCGCATATCAAATGTTTATAGAAAAAAATAAACTTTCAAAAAGTTTCTCTTCGAAATGCAGTATGTATGGCATCTGTACAATGTTTAAATAAATAATTGAAAGTGTTCCTTGATTTTATGTACACGCTGTACTTGAACATACACTGTATGGCAGCACATTCAAGATAAGAGAATCAGGTGTAAACAATGGTATACAACTGCGAAGAACACAATCTCAAAGAAATAAGTATTATGTCGTGGAAATAATGTCTGTCTGTCTGTCTAACAAACAGTAAGCAGAGACAGGAAAAATCCATTTTATTTTATGGTCAATTTGAGACTTATTTTTGCCTATTTGTTGCTGTTTTCTGTCAACTCTGGTATTACTTTCTGCCAATTTTGATGGTATTTTTGAGGAGTTTGGTATCACTTTCCAATAGCTTATTTTTGAAGTATCAAATGGCTTATATCACTGTTCCAGCACTATGAAAACGAAAATATACCTCTTAATTACATTACATATGGCATCACAGAAGAAAAAGGAAATCATTTATATGAAACCCATTAAATGTAATCAATTAAAGAAACCATACACTGTCAAAAGGTTTTCAAATTAAAGTACTATTATAGCTTCAATGGTTTCTTTGAAACCTTTTACCACCAATTGATCAGTACTTCACAACAATGCAAAAATAGCAGCGTAAAGTGTAAATTTTTAACATGGGCAAGGAGAAGGCCACAAATGCAGTTAACCAATTCAGCTCATATTTGGCAGCCTGCTTCTATACAACATAAAATGAAGATCAGTTTTGAGAACACCATCCCTACAGTTCATGATGTGAATTTGATTCAAAACTGACCAGATCGATATACAATTGAAAATGGAACACTTTTTTAATCATCATAGGTGGTGTCCAGAAGCAAACTTTTTTCCTAGGGATTTGCAAAAGAAACTATTACAACTGCCACTTATGTACCCGTAAAGTAAATGCTATTCAATGAAAGTACTGCTGATGCAACAATCAAGGCATCTGGCTGGGGAGCAGAGAACCTGTGTTCAATTCTGAAATGCAGTCTGCTGGATTTTTTGTCATCTTTCTTTTCCTTATTGAAATTAGTAACAAAAGGAGGGTTAATATGGCAGTTATTAAGCAATAATAACAAGGAGGTAAATAAATTTCTCAAACAACTTGGATTGGTGAAAAATTAAAATTTGAAGCCTCATATGAAAACAAATGTCACGAGGGACCACAGACAGCTTAATATGCTATGCTAGTTTACAATGAGCCGTGGTACAGAACTTTATTTGGAGGTTTCAAAACTGCAATGTACATCTGGAAATCCAGCAGGAATTTCACAACTATCCACATTCCACAACAATTCATAGCATAATTCATGATCAATTTTCAGCACCAATTTTTTAGGTGATGTTGCATGCGTGGTATGCATTAGAATTACACTGGAGATCCAAAGAAACTGGTACACCTGCCTAATATCATGTAGGTGCCCACAAGCACGCAGAAGTGCTGCAACATGGCATGGCATGGACTTGACTGATGTCTGAAATAGTGCTAGAGGGAACTGACACCATGAATCCTGCAGGGCTGTCCATAAATCAGTAAGAACACAAGGGTGTGGAGACATCATCTGAACAGCACATTGCAAGGCATCCCAGATACACTCAATAATGTTCATGTCTGGTGAGTTTGGTGACCAGTGAAGTGTTTAAACTCAGAAGAGTGTTTCTGGAGCCACTCTGTAGAAATTCTGGATGTGTGGGGTGTCACATTGTCATGCTGGAATTGGCCAAGTTCTTCAGAATGCACAATGGCCATGAATGGATACAGGTAATCTAGAAAGGATGGTTACATAAGAGTTACCTATCAGAGTCGTATATAGACATATCATGGGTCCTGTATCAGTCCAACTGCACACATCCCACACCATTACAGAGCCCCCACCAGCTTGAACAAGTCCCCTGCTGACAAGCAGTGTCCATGGACTCATGAGGCCAGCTCCATACCCATACACGTCTATACACTTGATACAATTTGAAATGAGACTCATTCGACCAGGCAACATGTTTCCAGTCATCAACAGTCCAATGTCGGTGTTGACGGATCCAGACGAGGCATAAAGCTTTGTGTCATGCAGTCATCAAGGGTACACGAGTGGGCCTCAGCTCCAAAAGTCCATATTGATGATGTATCGTTGAATGATTTGCATGCTGATACTTGTTGATAGCCCAGTACTGAAATGTACGGCAATCTGAGGAAAGGTTGCACTTCTGTCACATTGAACAATTCTCTTCAGTCGTCATTGGTCATTTTCTTGCAGAATCTTTTTCCAGCCACAGCGATGTCAGAGATCTGATGTTTTACCAGATTCCTGATATTCAAGGTACACTTGTGGAATGGTCAAATGGAAAAACCTCGCTTCATCACTACCTCAGAGATACTGTGTCCCATCGCTCATGCACCAACTATAGCAACATGTTCCAACTCATGTAAATCTTGATAATCTGCCATTGCAGCAGCAGTAACCTAGCTAACAACTGTGGCAGACACTTGTTATCTTATACAGGCATTGATGACCGCAGTGCCATATTCTGTCTGTTTACATCTCTCTGTATTTTAATACACATTCCTATACCAGTTTCCTTGACACTTCAGTGTAATTCCCAAAAACGAAATATTTTTAAATGTAACCCAAGTCAGTTTTCTGCCAAATCTTCAGAATGAATGATGTAGTTGTGCAAAAGCTGCTTTCATTATATGTTCTTGGTGCCACAAGCATATTTGCTTCAAATGTTTATATGAGAAGTACCACCCATGTAGATGTTCAAAGGTAAGTGAAGGCATGTAACAGTGAGTGAAAGAGCCTTTGTAGGGCAACCAGGATTAAAATTATAATTCTTTCTAATCCAAGTCATTAAAGAAATTTATTTCCCTACCTTGTTATTATTTTTCACTGATTACCTTTTCACTTTCCTATTCCTACTAGATTCAATACAGCAAAAATACTAATGAAAAAACTGCAGAATGCATTTGGAAATTAAACATATGTTCTCTTCTCCTCAGCCACATGCCTTGATCACTACATCAGTGGCAGTTCTTTTGAACAGTGTTTACCATAGGCATACTCAGTGTCTTTCTTCGATACTACGAAATGGGAATATGCAGCAGCACCCCCCCCCACCCCCCCCCCCCCCCCCCCCCCCCTTGATGAAAACACCCAATTTTCAATTACCTATTGATTTCGTCAAATTTGAATCAATCAATTAGGACTGGTTTCCTCAAATATAAGGATGGGGGAGCTTTTTGAGCCAAAATATCTCAGTCCTCTGTTTTAGGTTTATACAAGCACCCTGCCAAATATGACTCAAATTGGTTGGCCATTCCACGACCTTCCCCTTGGGAGGACCAAATGTCTTCAGCACAACACCAGACATCTGACGATGTCCACATATCCTGCTTGCATGGGAAGTTGCTTCCCATCAAATTATAAAGGTATTGCTACCCCTTCAGAATATTTCACAGCTGAGACCTGCCATCCTATGCACACATAAACTATTTGCTGTGTCAGCATGAACATAATTCATCATCATCACACTAGAAATAAGAGCCCAGGACTGTGAATAAGACTAAATATACAGATCTGTCACCATAAGAGTTGTTAGCCTAATATGAAGGTGCAACATAGTGCCTTTCTCGGTTATCTTCACCTCGCCCTGAAGCATTCGTTCCATTCATATTTAACAAAAGCTGGCTGGTTTTAGCATCAAAAATTTGTATTTCTCATAATAATGAAGCAGTCTTCAACTGTAACTTGGAATATAGGTACTGTTTCATCCACTGACATCAGAGTTCTCAATATTTTTGCGTAACAAACTGTACCAACAATGAGACAGTTTGGTGAGATCTGTAAAGTGGAGCATCAGTTAAATAGGATTTTTTTGCAGGACACAAACACAACATGAAATATAGCACATAGCACTTTAGCTAGCACGTAAGTCAAATTTGCACCCAATTGGTCAGGTTCTCGCCACCGTACACAGCAGCGAACAGAGGGTGTCATGCTAACTGAAAGTACGAAGATTGCCTGGAAAATAATGTACCACATATTTTCTCAATCAGTAAAAATTGTATGAATGTGACAGTTAGGATATACATTATTTGAAGTTTCCAAATTGCACACACAAATATCCCATTTATTCTGAAAGGTATCATACCTATAGCAATGTTTTGAAATGGTGGCTCTATATGATGTAAGCTACAAGCAGCGTGTCGTCATTGAACTTCTCACAGCAAAGAATAGAACCTTCGAAAATATTCCCAATTGTTTGCATCCTGTTTATGGAGCATCTGCAATAGACAGAAGTTCTGTTAGTCACTGGGCAAAGAGAGTGAGGCCATTACGAGACATTGGTTCGGCAGAGCTCCAAGATTTGCTTCATTCAGGGAGCCCATTCGTGGCTTTCAAACTTGACCAGGCACAGCTTGCTGATGTGCTCATTCACAAAGACCAATGCAGAACAACTTGGCACTTGGCAATGACGCTGTCACTCAGGAAGGAAAGTGTGGATGCAATTGTCCATAGTCTTAATTACTCAGAAGTTTGTGCACAATGGGTTACGCACTATCTCATGAGGAAACTAAATCTTCTCACTCTTTGATGTGATGCCAAGACACAGTACCAATATTTCTGAAGCAGATGTGAACACATTAACCAAACCCAAAAGGGGCTTCCAATGATTTTGTCACCATAATAACCCAGGTGATTGACTGATTCTATATGATAACGCTCGGCCTCACACAAGTTTGAGGACTTCAGAACCATCATTAAACAGGGTTGGACAGTATCATCTCATCCATCATACAGCCCTGACCTAGCGCACCTCCAACTTCCATTTGCTCGTCCCATTAAAGCATCACATTTGTAGATGACATTTTGAGGATGACAAAGATGTGATTCTTACAGTGGAGAAATGGCTTCAATACCAGAACAAGGAGTGGCACTGACAGGGTACACACACCCTTGTGTCTCGATGGAGGAAGACCATAGAAAAGGGCAGCAATTGTGTGGAAGTATAGGGAATGTAGAATAAACAACATTCTTTCTTTTGTATATTTATCGTTGTGTTCAATAAACAATTACTGAAGGAAAACAAATGTAGTGCCTCACTTTTTGGGTAACCCTCACATTTATTTTAATAGTTATTCCATATTAGTTTTACTACTTTGTGAATGAAGCTTGTGGTCAAAGCACAAATTGTTGGTAGTGAAATTTAACAGTGAAAAAGAGAGGGATGGCTGTACTGAGCTGAGAAGACACATTACATTTCAATGATCTGTCACCCTGATGCTACTCATAAACATTTACCTCAAGTCAGTTACCTTCTTGTAGTTTCTCCATGTTAACAAACTTGCTATGCACTGCCACCATGTCTTGTCATGTGACTTTGTTTCCATCTGCAGAGGATTGAGGGCTGTAAGACAGCTCTCTAGTCTTCAAGCCACAAAATAACATAACTGCCTTTTAAACGACTCTTTTGTATTTTGTTACTCTTCTGTGACATTCATATACATTGAGTAAACAGATCTCATTAACGAGAACAACATTTTCAAATTGAATCTCACAACACCACAGAAGAGAGTGACATTGCTCCTTAGCCTTGTTAAGCTTATTCTGGGTGTTGATATTGCAGACAGTGCCTCTTCCTCTCTGCCTTCCAAAACACTGCCAAGCCACAACCCCAATAAGTAAATAACCCCTTCATAGCAGGAGAAGATGTTCCCTATCTGTCACACTTTGATGATGTCCTAAGCCTCCGACAATTCTTTCGTCATTTCTGCAAATATTACACAGTGGGGGGTACTTTATATATTAACTAGCTAAATAATATTTTTAAATGAACATCTTTATCTCATCATGAGGAAGAGATTTGACATGTTTTTATGGACAAATAACATGTCTTGCTGAAGTAGGCTGTGATCTATGTTATGTTAAAAGATACCAGATGCCATGTTAATTTACATGTTCACAAAACTTAAGCATCACATTCAGTGTTTTTCATATTTATACTTTTGTAATTTGAAAATATATAAAACTTCCGGGCAGATTAAAACTGTGTGCCTGACTGAGACTTGAAATCGGGACCTTTGCCTTTCGCAGGCAAGTGCTCTACCATCTGAGCTACCGAAACACGACTCACGCCCGGTACTCACAGCTTTACTTCTGCCAGTATCTCGTCTCCTACCTTCCAAACTTTACAGAAGCTCTCATGCGAACCTTGCAGAACTAGCACTCCTGAAAGAAAGGATATTGCAGAGACATGGCTTTGCCACAGCCTGGGGGAGGTTTCCAGAATGAGATATTCACTCTGCAGTGGAGTGTGTGCTGATATGTAACTTCCTGGCAGATTAAAACTGTGTGCCCGACCGAGACTCGAACTCGGGACCTTTGCCTTTCGCAGGCAAGTGCTCTACCATCTGAGCTACCGAAGCACGAGATACTGGCAGAAGTAAAGCTATGAGTACTGATCGTGAGTCATCCTTCGGTAGCTCAGATGGTAGAGCACTTGCCCGCGAAAAGCAAAGATCCCGAGTTCGAGTCTCGGTCGGACACACAGTTTTAATCTGTCAGGAAGTTTCATTTCAGCGCACACTCCGCTGCAGAGTGAATATCTCAGTCTGAAAATATATACTTTAACGATGCACCATATTAAAGTCTCGCAAACACCCATTGTTACACAATAGTTGTGTAAAAGGCTCAGGAAATGTCACATCCGTGGCTAAAACTGTTATTGGAAAGTAGTTTGTTTGCAAGGTGCTACTCCAGTCTCCGTAAGCAAGAAATTACTATTACTTCATTTTACAAATGGGCTCCCATTCAGTCTGTCGCCTTGCTGCTGATACAACAATGGGCCAGTTCATGATGGACTAGGATAAATCATCACTGTAAAGACCTACCTACCAACCAAATAATGCCACAGGATCACTTGACTTTAGACACTGACTGCTATCAGAGCTGAAGAACATCTCTCTCTTATGTTCCAAACTGCCACCTATAGCAAACACTAAATGGCTCAGTTTCTTTACCTTGGCATTTTCCATTCTGCTCCAAGATGGTTCTGGAACTACCTTCTGTTGTCCTCCTGACAATTCTCACAATGTAATCCCTATGAGCAAATAAACTGATACAGTTTCCTTTTCCCAACATGACTACGTATATTAATTACAAGTCCACATCACTATCCAACCCTGACGACACCCCCAAGTGGGTGTAAGAACTGGCATCTGAAGTGAGATGCCAAATTTGACCCACTTTCAGCTTTGAGGTGCCCCATACAAATTACTAAGCCGTGAACAGATGTAAGAATCCATCATGCAGGACAGTCCGGCTCCATGGTCTGGTGCAACAGACAACTGCTTAGCACAGTCAGCCCAAGCTGCCCACTACAGTCTACCCGGGCCTAATGCCACGCTGCCATTAGGCAAGGAAATTCAACCTCGTATGCCTCCTCTATCGTGGTCGCACGAGGCCACATCATGATTATGATGTACCGATGCCACCTCGACACCGGGCATCGCCACTGCATTGCTGCCCAATCAATTGTCAATGAACAATTTAATTGTAACAATCAAAATAATCAATTCCTGACAATATACTGTAATTGTATAGCTAAAAAATCCATTCACCAAGCAACGGTTGGTGTCTTCCTTTATCATCCCATCTGTTAAGTCTCCCCTGACCTTGCATTCTGGGTGACTTTTCAGGACCCCACCCCTTTCCCTAGACGTCTCAAGTTCCCTTCCCTTCACCCCTCTCCCTACCCGCTCAATCTTTATGCTGGAAGGAGGGGCCACTGGCTTCAAAAGCTTGCATAAGTAAAACCTTTCTCCTGCCATCACTTGGTGACTGGATTTTTTTATCTATCCAATTACTACATATTAAATGTGCAAGCTTCACTTGTAGGGGGAAATGCCTCTGGACCAATGCTGCCACTGACATCATCGAGGTCTGTGTGTGTGTGTCTAGTTTAAAGCAATTCCCTCAACCACGTCACAGAGGCAACTAGAGATGGATCCAACATATTGCAAACACGGGTGGAGCAACTCCGTGTGAAAAATGATGATCTGCAAAGGCACCTTAGTGAGGCATTAGTAAATGTGATGCTGCGAAACAGCATTGTGCCTGGAGCTAGCCTAACTTTCCTATTTCTGTGTTCCCATAGGCGGTTCTAAACTAGGTGTAAACGTTGACACAGCAGTACAAAATGTAATGGATACAGGGAAACTGTCCCCATCGACTGACGAAAGGTTTATAGGAGTACCAGCACGAAATTGCAAGGAGTGGCTCATGCTTATGTAGATTCAAGGAAGGGCTGAGAAATACCAAGGCATTTGACATCCTTGCAGAATGCATTGAGGATATATACAGAGATAAATACAGTCAGCTACTATAAGGACAATCTTTCCATCAAATATCAAAATTCTGGAGAGAATTTTGAGTGATTTTCTGACCGAATAAGAGTTGTGTGTTGTCGTACATATGTACTAACAGAAAGTAATGAAAGGAATGAGATACCACTCAGGAAATCAGAAACTTACTTGCAGATTCACTCATTCGCAGGATTGACCCCACAGGTACGTGACAAGGTGAAGTATACTGAGTACACTAAGTTAGGCTACACAACTCACATAGGAGGTGCAACAATTCGTCTAATCATCCACCGGGATAAAGCCCACTTGATGTGCATTCGTTGCCAAAGTGTGCTACACTCATTGCAAATGACAAAAAGTTACACGGCTCCTTAGTGTTTGGCACCAGTATGTGCTTGTTTTAGAAAAATCAGACACGAGAGAGAAAACTGTCCATCTCTACAGCACTGGTCAGCTAACCAAACAGGTCAACGAGGTGCTCGAAGGAATGTGAATACGCGAAATGTGAATGAATCAGTTCTGCCACTGCTCCTTGCTCCCCTTCTGCAAAGCCAATCCGGTAAGAGAGATAGGAATTGCTCAAGTTTGCAAGATAAATGAACAGCAGAACTTCTACCATTCTCATCAATACAGGCATACAAATAAATGTTTTGTTTGTTAGATATACTCACTGTCAACTGTACCCCATTCTAGCTGACTTTGCAACTTCATCTGAAGAAAAGAAACAACTTCTGTCAAACTTCTTAATGTACCACAAGATTCCTACATATGATACCAAGCCAATAGCCTGGAAACCATATTGCACATCTTATCACTTGCAGCCTGCAGTAGACAAAAATGCCTCAGATTTACTAAAAGCTGGAGTAATTAAACCTTCTTTCAGTTCCTGGTTGTCACATACAGGGTGTACATAAAGTCCGGGAACACTTTCAATCATTATTTATTGCAAAAGAACTAAACATTGTACAGGTCTCATACATATTGCACTTTGAAGAGAGACTGTGAAAGTTTTTGTTTTTTACAAACATTTGATATGCGAACCATGAGAGACCCAGCACATGTCAGTATGGTAATTGATACCTTGCCATACCCATCCTAGCATGGCATCTTCGACTGTGGCAGTCGCTTCCCGTATTCTCTCCCAGACTTCTGCTGTATCACATGGTAGAGGTGGTACATACATCAGATCTTTAATGTGTTCCCACAGAAAAGACTCACACGGAGTGAGGTCTGGTGATCAGGAAGGTTATTTCATGAAACAGCTGCCCCTTGTGTAGCACGGCCAATCCACCAATGCAGTAGCTCCGTGTTCAGGTACCCACAAACTTCAAGATGGAAATGGGGTGGAGCCCCATTCTGCTGAAACATGTCCAAGTAGGAATACCCAGTGACAGTGCTTTCGACAAAGAAGAATGGCCTGTACAGTTTTTGACGTGACAAGGCACAAAAAATATTTACCTTTGGGGAATCACGCTCAAATTCAATGCATTTGTGTGGATGCTTTGAATCCCATATTCGACATTTATGCCTGTTCACTTTCCCATTTGTCAAACTACAACATACCTCAACTCATCATGCTTGTGACTAGCACCAACTATCGGCAAATTACCAAAATTCACTGTGGCAGTTGTAATAGTATTGTAAATATAATACTGCCATAAATCTGTATATTTTAAATTTTTTGTTCCGTAATAATTTTGACCCCCCCATGAACCATGGACCTTGCCGTTGGTGGGGAGGCTTGCGTGCCCCAGCGATACAGATAGCCGTACCGTAGGTGCAACCACAACGGAGGGGTATCTGTTGAGAGGCCAGACAAACGTGTGGTTCCTGAAGAGGGGCAGCAGCCTTTTCAGTAGTTGCAAGGGCAACAGTCTGGATGATTGACTGAACTGGCCTTGTAACAATAACCAAAACGGCCTTGCTGTGCTGGTACTGCGAACGGCTGAAAGCAAGGGGAAACTACAGCCATAATTTTGCCCGAGGGCATGCAGCTTTACTGTATGATTACATGATGATGGCGTCCTCTTGGGTAAAATATTCCGGAGGTAAAATAGTCCCCCATTTGGATCTCCGGGCGGGGACTACTCAAGAGGATGTCGTTATCAGGAGAAAGAAAACTGGCGTTCTACGGATCGGAGCGTGGAATGTCAGATCCCTTAATCGGGCAGGTAGGTTAGAAAATTTAAAAAGGGAAATAGATAGGTTGAAGTTAGATATAGTGGGAATTAGTGAAGTTCGGTTTCAGGAGGAACAAGACTTCTGGTCAGGTGACTACAGGGTTATAAACACAAAATCAAATAGGGGTAATGCAGGAGTAGGTTTAATAATGAATAGGAAAATAGGAATGCGGGTAAGCTACTACAAACAGCATAGTGAACGCATTATTGTGGCCAAGATAGATACGAAGCCCACGCCTACTACAGTAGTACAAGTTTATATGCCAACTAGCTCTGCAGATGACGAAGAAATTGAAGAAATGTATGATGAAATAAAAGAAATTATTCAGATTGTGAAGGGAGACTTCAGCAAGACATGTTATTTGTCCATAAAAACATGTCAAATCTCTTCCTCATGATGAGATAAAGATGTTCATTTAAAAATATTATTTAGCTAGTTAATATATAAAGTACCCCCCACTGTGTAATATTTGCAGAAATGACGAAAGAATTGTCGGAGGCTTAGGACATCATCAAAGTGTGACAGATAGGGAACATCTTCTCCTGCTATGAAGGTGTTATTTACTTATTGGGGTTGTGGCTTGGCAGTGTTTTGGAAGGCAGAGAGGAAGAGGCACTGTCTGCAATATCAACACCCAGAATAAGCTTAACAAGGCTAAGGAGCAATGTCACTCTCTTCTGTGGTGTTGTGAGATTCAATTTGAAAATGTTGTTCTCGTTAATGAGATCTGTTTACTCAATGTATATGAATGTCACAGAAGAGTAACAAAATACAAAAGAGTCGTTTAAAAGGCAGTTATGTTATTTTGTGGCTTGAAGACTAGAGAGCTGTCTTACAGCCCTCAATCCTCTGCAGATGGAAACAAAGTCACATGACAAGACATGGTGGCAGTGCATAGCAAGTTTGTTAACATGGAGAAACTACAAGAAGGTAACTGACTTGAGGTAAATGTTTATGAGTAGCATCAGGGTGACAGATCATTGAAATGTAATGTGTCTTCTCAGCTCAGTACAGCCATCCCTCTCTTTTTCACTGTTAAATTTCACTACCAACAATTTGTGCTTTGACCACAAGCTTCATTCACAAAGTAGTAAAACTAATATGGAATAACTATTAAAATAAATGTGAGGGTTACCCAAAAAGTGAGGCACTACATTTGTTTTCCTTCAGTAATTGTTTATTGAACACAACGATAAATATACAAAAGAAAGAATGTTGTTTATTCTACATTCCCTATACTTCCACACAATTGCTGCCCTTTTCTATGGTCTTCCTCCATCGAGACACAAGGGTGTGTGTACCCTGTCAGTGCCACTCCTTGTTCTGGTATTGAAGCCATTTCTCCACTGTAAGAATCACATCTTTGTCATCCTCAAAATGTCATCTACAAATGTGATGCTTTAATGGGACGAGCAAATGGAAGTTGGAGGTGCGCTAGGTCAGGGCTGTATGATGGATGAGATGATACTGTCCAACCCTGTTTAATGATGGTTCTGAAGTCCTCAAACTTGTGTGAGGCCGAGCGTTATCATATAGAATCAGTCAATCACCTGGGTTATTATGGTGACAAAATCATTGGAAGCCCCTTTTGGGTTTGGTTAATGTGTTCACATCTGCTTCAGAAATATTGGTACTGTGTCTTGGCATCACATCAAAGAGTGAGAAGATTTAGTTTCCTCATGAGATAGTGCGTAACCCATTGTGCACAAACTTCTGAGTAATTAAGACTATGGACAATTGCATCCACACTTTCCTTCCTGAGTGACAGCGTCATTGCCAAGTGCCAAGTTGTTCTGCATTGGTCTTTGTGAATGAGCACATCAGCAAGCTGTGCCTGGTCAAGTTTGAAAGCCACGAATGGGCTCCCTGAATGAAGCAAATCTTGGAGCTCTGCCGAACCAATGTCTCGTAATGGCCTCACTCTCTTTGCCCAGTGACTAACAGAACTTCTGTCTATTGCAGATGCTCCATAAACAGGATGCAAACAATTGGGAATATTTTCGAAGGTTCTATTCTTTGCTGTGAGAAGTTGAATGACGACACCAATTGGGTGCAAATTTGACTTACGTGCTAGCTAAAGTGCTATGTGCTATATTTCATGTTGTGTTTGTGTCCTGCAAAAAAATCCTATTTAACTGATGCTCCACTTTACAGATCTCACCAAACTGTCTCATTGTTGGTACAGTTTGTTACGCAAAAATATTGAGAACTCTGATGTCAGTGGATGAAACAGTACCTATATTCCAAGTTACAGTTGAAGACTGCTTCATTATTATGAGAAATACAAATTTTTGATGCTAAAACCAGCCAGCTTTTGTTAAATATGAATGGAACGAATGCTTCAGGGCGAGGTGAAGATAACCGAGAAAGGCACTATGTTGCACCTTCATATTAGGCTAACAACTCTTATGGTGACAGATCTGTATATTTAGTCTTATTCACAGTCCTGGGCTCTTATTTCTAGTGTGATGATGATGAATTATGTTCATGCTGACACAGCAAATAGTTTATGTGTGCATAGGATGGCAGGTCTCAGCTGTGAAATATTCTGAAGGGGTAGCAATACCTTTATAATTTGATGGGAAGCAACTTCCCATGCAAGCAGGATATGTGGACATCGTCAGATGTCTGGTGTTGTGCTGAAGACATTTGGTCCTCCCAAGGGGAAGGTCGTGGAATGGCCAACCAATTTGAGTCATATTTGGCAGGGTGCTTGTATAAACCTAAAACAGAGGACTGAGATATTTTGGCTCAAAAAGCTCCCCCATCCTTATATTTGAGGAAACCAGTCCTAATTGATTGATTCAAATTTGACGAAATCAATAGGTAATTGAAAATTGGGTGTTTTCATCAAGGGGGGGGGGGGGGGGGGTGGGGGGGTGCTGCTGCATATTCCCATTTCGTAGTATCGAAGAAAGACACTGAGTATGCCTATGGTAAACACTGTTCAAAAGAACTGCCACTGATGTAGTGATCAAGGCATGTGGCTGAGGAGAAGAGAACAT
Organism: Schistocerca piceifrons; assembly: GCF_021461385.2. NCBI lineage: Eukaryota > Metazoa > Arthropoda > Insecta > Orthoptera > Acrididae > Schistocerca > Schistocerca piceifrons. Next base: position 13,401,158 of record NC_060138.1, read on the forward strand.
ATGTTTAATTTCCAAATGCATTCTGCAGTTTTTTCATTAGTATTTTTGCTGTATTGAATCTAGTAGGAATAGGAAAGTGAAAAGGTAATCAGTGAAAAATAATAACAAGGTAGGGAAATAAATTTCTTTAATGACTTGGATTAGAAAGAATTATAATTTTAATCCTGGTTGCCCTACAAAGGCTCTTTCACTCACTGTTACATGCCTTCACTTACCTTTGAACATCTACATGGGTGGTACTTCTCATATAAACATTTGAAGCAAATATGCTTGTGGCACCAAGAACATATAATGAAAGCAGCTTTTGCACAACTACATCATTCATTCTGAAGATTTGGCAGAAAACTGACTTGGGTTACATTTAAAAATATTTCGTTTTTGGGAATTACACTGAAGTGCCAAGGAAACTGGTATAGGAATGTGTATTAAAATACAGAGAGATGTAAACAGACAGAATATGGCACTGCGGTCATCAATGCCTGTATAAGATAACAAGTGTCTGCCACAGTTGTTAGCTAGGTTACTGCTGCTGCAATGGCAGATTATCAAGATTTACATGAGTTGGAACATGTTGCTATAGTTGGTGCATGAGCGATGGGACACAGTATCTCTGAGGTAGTGATGAAGCGAGGTTTTTCCATTTGACCATTCCACAAGTGTACCTTGAATATCAGGAATCTGGTAAAACATCAGATCTCTGACATCGCTGTGGCTGGAAAAAGATTCTGCAAGAAAATGACCAATGACGACTGAAGAGAATTGTTCAATGTGACAGAAGTGCAACCTTTCCTCAGATTGCCGTACATTTCAGTACTGGGCTATCAACAAGTATCAGCATGCAAATCATTCAACGATACATCATCAATATGGACTTTTGGAGCTGAGGCCCACTCGTGTACCCTTGATGACTGCATGACACAAAGCTTTATGCCTCGTCTGGATCCGTCAACACCGACATTGGACTGTTGATGACTGGAAACATGTTGCCTGGTCGAATGAGTCTCATTTCAAATTGTATCAAGTGTATAGACGTGTATGGGTATGGAGCTGGCCTCATGAGTCCATGGACACTGCTTGTCAGCAGGGGACTTGTTCAAGCTGGTGGGGGCTCTGTAATGGTGTGGGATGTGTGCAGTTGGACTGATACAGGACCCATGATATGTCTATATACGACTCTGATAGGTAACTCTTATGTAACCATCCTTTCTAGATTACCTGTATCCATTCATGGCCATTGTGCATTCTGAAGAACTTGGCCAATTCCAGCATGACAATGTGACACCCCACACATCCAGAATTTCTACAGAGTGGCTCCAGAAACACTCTTCTGAGTTTAAACACTTCACTGGTCACCAAACTCACCAGACATGAACATTATTGAGTGTATCTGGGATGCCTTGCAATGTGCTGTTCAGATGATGTCTCCACACCCTTGTGTTCTTACTGATTTATGGACAGCCCTGCAGGATTCATGGTGTCAGTTCCCTCTAGCACTATTTCAGACATCAGTCAAGTCCATGCCATGCCATGTTGCAGCACTTCTGCGTGCTTGTGGGCACCTACATGATATTAGGCAGGTGTACCAGTTTCTTTGGATCTCCAGTGTAATTCTAATGCATACCACGCATGCAACATCACCTAAAAAATTGGTGCTGAAAATTGATCATGAATTATGCTATGAATTGTTGTGGAATGTGGATAGTTGTGAAATTCCTGCTGGATTTCCAGATGTACATTGCAGTTTTGAAACCTCCAAATAAAGTTCTGTACCACGGCTCATTGTAAACTAGCATAGCATATTAAGCTGTCTGTGGTCCCTCGTGACATTTGTTTTCATATGAGGCTTCAAATTTTAATTTTTCACCAATCCAAGTTGTTTGAGAAATTTATTTACCTCCTTGTTATTATTGCTTAATAACTGCCATATTAACCCTCCTTTTGTTACTAATTTC